>NW_027249218.1:0-405000 GCF_030848795.1 Temnothorax nylanderi
TTTAAGAATTATTTGCTTGCATTTCTACGGAGCTTGCAGAAGAATAATCATGCACTATATAATTTTGTTGCTCACAAGGCTGTTCACAATGCTCAATTAAATATCTTCTTTACAAGATGTTAATTTTATTCTACTATCAACATAGTCTAAATGTTCATGCACAATTTGTCGGCTCTCATCGGTAATTTGCCTTTAAATGCACGGTTTTTTAAGTCTGCAAATGCCACCTCCACAGAAGAAAAAGTGGCAATTTTTTCGCCTATGTTGAAATGCGATCGCATCACACCGCTCCATAGTACTACGTACGGCATCAAACGAGTTTTAAAATAATTTCGCGAAATCAGGATTAAAACAAGCATTTATGACTGTTCCTTCGGGCAATTAATTGCTAATTGTTTGGCATTGTCGCATATATTGGCACTCCATTCGAACCAGTCGGAAGCATCTTTATCAATCTGTTTCTTCCGAACCATCTGTGTCATTACTATAAAGATTTTCATCTATCTCATTTGTAAGTTCGGACGTTGCATCACTTTTTATTATTGAGTTTAAATACTGCAAACGCGACTCAGATGGCAGTTGTTCGCCGCTTTCATTGGCGCCAACATATTCGCTTAATGCCACAACAAGAATAGCTTCGAACAATGTACACAGTTCCTCTAAAGTGGTCATTTTATATGCTTGGCTCACGCAATGTAAATAAAATTTTTGAACAAGCATTTTATCTTTATCTAAATAATTTCAAACGGCCAATTTCGAGCTATTACCAGATGTTAGAAAAATATTTAATACATTCAATAATAGTATACAGACTTGTTCACGTTTCGTTCCTTACTTGGCCTTCTTCAAAACAATAAAAAAATTATAAAGAAAAACGCATTACAATATATCGCATTATTCTACGAACAAAACGAATCAATTCGATCCAACGCCACAATTTACATTAATCCGGTCTCACCCAAGTAATTGGACAATTAGTCATATTGAAGTCAGAAGTATATTGTCAATTATTCGTCAATCTACACGCAGAATCGGTCGTTTTCCTTCGCTGCATGACACTTATGCGTCCATGAAACCCGTATAGATGTGAGCAGTCGTCTGTTATCCTTCGCGACGAACACACGCTTTGTGAGACGATGCATCGGGACACATATGAATGTATTGATTTATCTTGGACTGTCAGATTTATCTGGAGATTCGAACCGTTCGGACCTGTTCTCCAGATCTTTTATGTATAATCGTTCTGATCATGAATAAACCCGAGATCCTCCTTTTTAAAAGAGTGCTTCTTTCTTTCGCGAATCCGGGAGTGCGCGGCGCGAACGCGAGTGTTTAAGAAATAGCGGAGCGCAGCGCAACAGTATGATATCAAAAAGCGTCACTATTGATAAAAAAAAGTCATTAACGTTTACCAAACTTGTGCGTTCGACGCAATACTTCACCTGGTCGCAGCGGCATTGCTACTATAAAACGATACGAAGAAAATATTAAATTGTCAGAAAATCGCACTATTAATTTAGCTTTTCAATATTGCACACCGGTAAAATAATACAAAGCCATTATAATGAAAGAGCGAAAATCTGGTTAAATCTTTCGCTTTTTAGTGACGCCATAACAATGTATACTCGTACAATTTCTAAATTAGATACTAATTGCAACGTTGCTCATTTGATAGCTTATTTATTCACGGATATACCAAGTTGTCGAAAAAACTATCGAATGTAGTACCTGTACTTCCTCACAAACAAGGCAGACTGTCGAACTAAATATAAATGTGGAAATACTTCTCTGCAAAGGACTGCAACATATGCAAGAAGCAATAGACGATGCTTTGGCGCTTACGACCAAATGCAGAAAATGCTCAGCAACCACCAACGAAAACGTTGAGTATGGTCCACATTTGTTTATCGATACTTCAGTATTTACGGACAATAGATATACAAGACGGGACAACCACAATTGCACACTCTCTAGATACAATTGCAACTAAAATCGAACTAAAGTCTAAGTTGTACATTTTAGTAGGAGTAGCGCATTACGTAAACTTCTCTGGTAGCAGTGACAATAGCGGCCACTATGTCGCGTATGCGCGTTGTGGATCGCATTGGTATGCTTACGACGATATGAAAAAAAGAGACATCCGATAAATGCAAAAAACTATAATTAAACCGCATTTAATTTTTTATGTTCAAGCCGACCTATAATTGTCTGTTAATCACAGCGACTTTTGTTGAGATAATGTGCTAATATAAATAATATTAAATTGCAATACTTACATTCGCAGTAACGATGTTATATTTCTTCGTACACATTCCTCATTCCACTTCTCATCGTGCTGACTATACCTCAACGATTTAAATATCTTAAGAATCACTGTACAATACACTACACTTGGATTACCAAAATGTAAACTTAAAAAAGTTTTGAATAACGTTACATAAAAAGGATTCTTTCAATTATCACGTGTGCACCGTGTTACATGTATAGCAAATTATTGATTAACGTAGCAATTATCTGTATAATATATTGTTAACCATTCACTGCTCCCATAAACTCACTTCAAATTTTCTGAATCTATATGTATAACCCGTCAGATTACGGGCGTCAGAAAAAAATTGATAAATTAAGGCTTCAAAGATTGAAAAATTATTTAAAAATATACAGCCGCCGGAACTCTGAAAATGATTCGAGAGAATATAACCCTGCTACAACTACCGATAACTTCCTTCAAAACCGCAAAAAATCATCAGCACGACAAATTTCACTAAGTGTCGTGCTGGACGTAGCTGCTAAAATTGTTTAAAAAATAGTTAACCACCAAAACTCTTTTACAACTAATTCTAAATCACAGAACCCTTTTAGAACTGTCAAAAATAATCGTTAAACCGCGTAAAATCTTCAACACGACACTTGTCATTAAGCGTCGTGCTGGGCGTGGATATCAATAATTGTTTAAAAAATAGCTAATCACCGGAACTCTTTTAGAACTAATTCTAAAGCATAGAATTCTGCTAGAACTACCGAGAACTATCTTTAGAACCGCAGAAAAATCATCAGCACGACACATTTCACTAAATGTCGTGCTGGACGTAACTGCTAAAGTTGTTTAAAAAATAGTTAACCACGAAAACTCTTTTTACAACTAATTCTAAATCACAGAACTCTTTTAGAACTGTCAAAAATAATCGTTAAACCGCGTAAATCTTCAACACGACACTTGTCATTAAGCGTCGTGCTGGGCGTGGATATAAAAAATTGTTTAAAAAATAGCTAATCACCGGAACTCTTTTTAGAACTAATTCTAAAGCATAGAACTCTGCTACAACTACCGAGAACTATCTTTAGAACCGCAAAAAATCTTCAGCATGACACATTTTCACTAAACGTCGTGCTGGACGTAACTGCAAAAATTGTTTAAAAATAGTAAACAGTCGGAACTGTTTGTAAAAATAATTCTAAAGCATAGAACTCTGCTAGAACTACCGAGAACTACCTTCAGAAACGCAGAAAATCATCAGCACGACCCATTTTCACTAAATGTCGTGCTGGACGTAACTGCTAAAATTGTTTAAAAATAGTAAACAGTCGGAACTGTTTGTAAAAATAATTCTAAAGCATAGAACTCTGCTAGAACTACCGAGAACTACCTTCAGAAACGCAGAAAATCATCAGCACGACCCATTTTCACTAAATGTCGTGCTGGACGTAACTGCTAAAATTGTTTAAAAATAGTAAACAGTCGGAACTGTTTGTAAAAATAATTTTGAAGCGTAGAACTCTGCTAAAACTACCGAGAACTCCCTTCAGAACCGCAGAAAATCATCAGCACGACACATTTTCACTAAGCGTCGTGCTGGACGTAACTGCTAAAATTGTTTAAAAAATAGTAAACAATCGGAACTGTTTGTAAAAATAATTCTAAAGCATAGAACTCTGCTAGAATTACCGAGAACTACCTTCAGAACCGCAGAAAATCATCAGCACGACACATTTTCACTAAGTGTCGTGCTGGACGTAACTGTTAAAATTGTTTAAAAAATTGTTAATCACCTGAACTTTCTTTACAACTAATTCTAAAGCACAGAACTCTTTTAGAACTGTCGAAAATAATCGTTAAATCGCGGAAAATCTTCATCACGACACTTGTCATTAAGCGTCACGCTGGGCGCGGACATCATAATTGTTTAAAAATGTTAATTGGTGGAATATCGATCTAAAATTGTATATATGTGTGGAATTCGATTAGAACTATCGGGAACTCTTGTGAAATATTATAATATTCAACGCATTTTGGTACTTTAGAGGAGGAAGTGTCGTGCTAGATTCGTGAAGTTAGCACGACATTATTTCAATTTCGATTTTTTAATATAAGGAATGCGGAACTCTTTTTAATTTTTATCAGGAACTGTAGAACTATGAAAAGTGCTACCAGAACTCTTAGTATTTTTTTGAAATTCGTAGAATGTCGTGCCAACTTCACAGATTCAACCTTCGCTGCGTTATCTGTGAGGGAGCCGGCAGAACGTGTGGACATCGTTTGAGCTCGACTCCTGCGTGCTATGAGAAGGATGTGCCCCTACCGAGGCCCCGAGTCAGCCCTAATATCGGTAAATAATGGCCTCTATTATTCAGGTCAACTTGAATAAGAGCAGGGAAGCCCAAGACTTGCTGCTCCATCACACCGATGAACTGAGGGCCGCGGTATGCGTGGTATCAGAGCCCGCCCGCATGCCCGGCTCTCGGTTATGGTTTAGTTCACGGAATCAACTGGCCTCTGTATATATAAATAGCCGTTCTGCGGATTACCCTGCGACACTGTTTGCACGGGGCACACACGCAGTGATCATTAAATATGGAAATTTCTACATTGCTTCATGCTACGTGTCACCTAACACGGATTACGCCGGATATTTCGATTTTTTGGATGAGCTAACAGCCTTATGCTCCGGCGTTCTTGACAACATAATTGTCTGCGGCGACTTTAACGCACATGCGCGCCTGTGGGGTGATGATCACCCAGACTTCAAAAGTGATTTACTGGAGGCCTGGGTCGCGCAATGTGAGCTGCGTCTGACTAATGTGGGGAACAATCCAACCTTCATTGGTTGTTCGCGCGCGTGTGAGTGAGGAAGGGATAGTGCTTGAGAGACCACTAACACCGGAAGCTTGAAGTAACACAATAGTTTATTTAACAACCAAAAATAATGCCGAAATTAAAGAGTGACATAACTTATAAATGTATTTAAATTTAAGTGAACTCGGAAACGCGGGCGTTTTTACGCGAATTCTCTATCAACACTTTCTCGCTTGTAGTGTTGAATAACCCGCGCGTGAATGAGAAACTGACCATTACAATATCGCTCGATGACAGATCGTGACCTACTAACGCACTGTTGATGACTGGCGACGCGCCGTAAGTTCTACGGGTTTTTATACCCACGCGAGACAATGAACGCGCCAGGGATGCGAATGTTTAGCTAAGGTCAAAATGTCATGGAATAGAAGCTTCTCGAACTGAAATACCGAAGGTGCATATAGCCATTGTCTTTGAGATTAGAGTATCGATCGTCGAGAGTGACTCGGCTTCGTACGGAGAATAAATCTTATGACGTGAGCGCGAAGCAACAGGGGTGGTCCGCTGGATAAATATCGTGTTACACTGCCGCTGTGACTCATGACACAGTCGTCTAAATGAGAATAAGAATATTCAAGAGCATTCGTGATCTCGAGCATTCGCGATCTCGAGCATTCGCGATCTCGAATATTCCGCCCGCCTCGTCAGGTTATCTGACGAAATATAATTTAATGGCGAGACTAATACAATCTGTGAACCAACTCTACGTAAGTTACTACAAGCAGCACTCTCGCTCAAAGTCTTAGATATCTTCCGGGTCACCGACCCGTGGCAATAGAATAATCTTCGTCGTGGGCCGCTTCAGAGTGGTAGCTGCGGTCCGTATGGTGACCACTCGGACTTGCTCATCCTCTCCTGGGTGGATGGCAGTCACCCGTGCCAAGGGCCACTTGGTAGGTGCAGTCTGCTCGCTCCGCACCAAGCACAGATCACCAACTCGTGGGTTGTCGTCCTTGGTCCACCATTTCTGCCTTGAATTGAGAGCTTGGAGGTATTCGGAAGACCATCTTTTCCAGAAATGGTCCCTCAGCTGTTGAAGAAGTTGCCATCTAGATAGACGGCCGGTTGGCTCCTCTGCTAGTGACGGCTCAGGGACAGCGCTGATGGCTGCGCCTATCAAAAAATGTCCCGGTGTAAGGGCTGCTAGATCCTCTGAATCGTCAGAGAGAGGTGATAAAGGTCTCGAATTGAGACACGCCTCCACTTGTGCCAGGAAGGTGGAGAGCTCCTCGTAGGTCAGGGTGGCGTCTCCAATCACTCTTCGCAGATGATGTTTTGTTGACTTTACCGCTGCCTCCCATATGCCTCCGAAGTGCGGTGCCGAAGGTGGGTTGAATCGCCATTGTACGCCGTCATTTGCAAGGGTGTTTGCAATGCTGTAATCCCTGATGGCGTCAAGAAATAGAGCTCGTAGTTGAGCGTCCGCTCCGATGAAATTGGTCCCCTGGTCGCTGTACAGCGCCGTACATAGACCTCGCCTGGATACGAAGCGCTTGTAGGCTGCTATGAATGCTTCTGCGGTGTAATCTGATGCCACCTCCAGGTGCACCGCTCGTGTGCTGAGACACACGAAGATGACCAGGAATCCCTTGTGTGCTTTCTGACCCGTCCTTTAGTTGTCCTTAACAAGATCGGTCCTGCATAATCCACTCCCGTATGAGTGAATGGTCGTGAAGCCCGTACCCGCGGGCGCGGAAGGTCCCCCATCAGTGGGTGTGGGGAAGCCGCCCGCCATCGCACACACCGCACACAACGGTGGATGTGCTGCCTCACTTTCATCCGTCCGCCTGGAATCCAGAAGCGTTGTCTTAATAGACCGAGCGTAAGCTGTACGCTACCGTGTAGAGCTCGCCGGTGGTAGGCGTCCACGATGAGGTTCGTCAGATGAGAGTGTCGTGGTAGAATCACTGGGTGCCTCTCGTCTCTGCTCAGAATGGCGTGCTTCAGCCGCCCACCGACACGAAGTATGCCCTTCTCGTCTATGATCGGGTGCATCTTCAAGATGCTGCTCCGCCTCGACAACGCCTGACCGCGTGCCAGCGCTTGCAGCTCATCTGCAAACCAGGCCTCCTGTACGATTCGGATCCACCTCTGCTCTGCATCCTCGAGTTCCTGAGGCGTCAATATTCCTGTAACAAACTGTTTATGACGAGATTGCAAAACATTAAGCCATCGTAGGCCCCATGCTGTAACGCGCAGCAAGCGCTGGAATCCAGAGAATCGGAGAAGATTCGAATCTTCCTCCGAGTCCTTTGATGCAAGGTGCACGTGCGTCCGCTGCTCAGGCAAGTCCCCGATTTCCTCTGGTAAGATCTGGCTGTAGAGTTTGTCTCTAGATTGAAGCCAGATCGGTCTTTGCCACCACAGATGATGCTGAAGTAACTCGCTGGGCGATAGTCCTCGTGATGCACAGTCGGCTGGATTCTCCTTGCTCGAAATGTGATGCCAAATTGCGTCCGGAAGAGCTCGCTGAATTTCAGCAACTCGGTTTGCCACGTACGTTTTCCATTTTGACGGGTGGCCCTGTATCCAAACTAGAGCCACCTTAGAGTCAGACCAGAGATGTTTTTCTGCGCCTGATAGGTCCAATGTTATCTCCACATCCTCGATGATCTTAACCAACAATGCGGCAGCGCATAGTTCCAGGCGCGGGAGCGATACTTGGCGAAGCAGGGCCACCCGCGTCTTCGCCTGCAACAGAGAAATCTTACTCTCGCAGTCGTTAGTGACCTTGAGATAGGCCACTGCTGCAATTGCCCGTTCTGATGCGTCTGCAAAACCGTGAATCTCCATCCTGAGATTCTCTCCACCGGTGTTGAGCCAGCGCGGCACCCGCAATTTCTCGAGTAGAGGAAGCTCCCTGCGGAACAATTGCCACGCTCGGTGATCCTCAGGGCACAAAGGCTGGTCCCATTCAATTCGTTGTAGCCACAACGATTGTATCAAGATCTTGGCTCGTACCACCACTGGTGCAAGCCATCCTAGCGGATCGACGAGACACGCCGTCTCTGAAAGCACAATTCGTTTAGTAATGTTTCCTTCTCCGCAAGGACGTACCTTGAATGCAAAGGCATCGAGGCAAGGGCGCCATTGGATGCCTAAGGTGGAGTGGCCGACATCGGATTCCCACTCCCGCAGGCTGCGAGATTGTCGACGATCCTCCGGAATGTCATGTAACAGTTCCTCGTCATTAGCGGCCCATTTGCTCAGTGGAAAGCCGCCCGCCGTGCAGATCTCGATCAGCTGATTTCTTAAGTCTCGTGCGCCTTTCTTGGAATCATCTCCGGCGAAGATGTCATCGACGTATGTGTCATGTTTCAAAACAGCCGCCCCGAGAGGAAAGCGGTGTCCCTCGTCCGCTGCAAGCTGATGAAGCGTCCGGATTGCAAGGTACGGTGCACCTGAGAGGCCGTACGTCACGGTGTTGAGGCGATATTCCTGAACCGCCTCGGCGCGGTCTTTCCTCCAAAGAATCCGCTGAAGATCCCGATCGTCGGGATGTACCAAGATTTGTCGATACATCTTGGCGATATCCGTCACCATGACAAACTGATGCTGTCGCCATCGCGTCAGAATGGTGCCCAGAGTCGGCAATAGATTGGGCCCCGTGTATAGGTGCCGGTTCAGGGAGTCGCCTGAGGTAAGCTGCGCCGATCCATTGAAGACGACTCGTATCTTGACCTCGTCTCCGGCAGCCTTCAGGACTCCATGGTGTGGCAGGTAACAGGTACGTGTCTGTTTCAGCTCGCAGCTTTGCGGCACGGGGGTCATATCCTGCAACACATCATAATCTTTTAGAAAATTAGCATATAATACATAGAGCCTTCGGTCAGACTCGAATTTCCGCTCCATGCCTTTGAGTGTTCTCTCCGCTATTCGCTTCGTCTCGTCGAGACGAGGTAGAGTCGGTGCGACTGGCAGGCGCACCATATATCGCCCATCTTCTGTCCGGCTGTGTGTCTTCTTGAAAAGGTCGTCACATTGTTGTTCGGTCTCCGTGAGAGGTAATGGAGCTCGCGTCGGCTCCTCTTGTTCCCAGAACTGTCTCACGAGAGCGCTTAAATCCTCACCGATTGACCAGTGGAGAGAAATAGCTGGACCTCGCAAGCCAGTATCCTTGACGGCACCCGAGAGGATCCATCCTAGAGCGGTCCGCTGCGCCACGGGTGTGTACGGCTCCCCTTTCCGCACTCCGTCCTCCAGAATTGCTGCGTAGATGTCCGCGCCCAATAGAATCTCCACAGGATCCCTGGCCCGGAAGTCAGGATCTGCCAGCTGCAGATCATCGAGGTGAGGCCATGCCGCCTTCCCCCAATTGATGCGTTCTCCATAAATTGTTATGCGAGGTAACACCAATGCGGTTACCCGAATCGCCGCCTCGGTGGCCTGCGATGTAACCTTGAGATCGACCTTGCCCTTTGATGACCCCGTCTTGCTGCCACCCACTCCAAAGATGATGATAGAGGCGGGAGAGCGAGGAAGATGTAGACGCTGCACGAGCGACTCAGCGGCCAGTGAGACCTCGGAACCTGAGTCAATCAGAGCACGTGCAGAAACTTGATTTCCATACCTGTCCATTATGGAAACGCGAGCCGTCGCGAGGAGAATGACCGCTCGATCTCCACCGAGCTTGCTCGCATGTAGCGAGGAGGTAGATGCCCCTGTGGCATCGTTCCTGCGCTGACAAACGTCGTGGATTGTAGTGTGATGCCGCTCATCGCACACTCCACACGTCTTCTTTGACGGGCATGAAGAAGCGAAGTGCTCCCCGAGGCAGTTGTATTAAAGTCCTTTACTTTCTACAAACTCTTTCTTCTGCGTAGGTGACTTCTCCTGGAACATGCCGCAGCCCGTGATGTAATGCTCCTTCTTGCACAAGGAGCACCTTCCGCTTCCGGGTTGCATCCGTGCTGGCTGGGCCCGCCTCGCTTGCGGGTTGCCCCCGCGGTCGTGCCCGACGCGGTCGTGCCCGACGCGGTCGTACCCGGCGCGGTTGTACCCGACGCGGTTGATTTCTGCGCGAAGTGTGTCCGCTTCGTTTGCGGATTGACACCATTCGCCTTGCCGGTCGTGCTCGATTCACGACCGCTCGGATGAAGAGCCTCCAAGGCTCGTAAGCGACATTCCATGAACGACTTCAGCTCGGCATAAGCTGGAGGGTCAGTAGAGTTGCTTATACTATTCTCCCACTCGCGCCTGGAGCTGAGATCTAGTAATTCTACTAACAAGGGAACGGTCGGAAATGTCCCTACCCGATTTGGATGCGCTTTGGATATGTTGTTGAGCATCAAAAAACATTAGACACGTATTTTTTTGCGGCGTATCTCGACGTTTATTGGTTGAAAAAACCCGATTTGGAACCTACCCGATTTGGATGCGCTTTGGATATGTTGTTGAGCATCAAAAAACAATAAACACGTATTTTTTGCGGCGTATCTCGACGTTTAGGGGTTGAAACAACCCCTCGAAAATAACGGATTTTATATTTTTTTGCGAATATCTTCGAAAATATAAGGCGTAACGACAAAAAATTTGTACGAAATGTTTATGGCTTTTTGTGCTCTTTACAATGGCGTAATCAGATTTTTCAAATTGGTCACATTTTTTAATTTAACCCCACCCCCACCTATTATTTTTGCCAAATATAACAATTTTTCCAACGCAAATTTAAGAGCGTCAAATGCCAAATACATCCATGTGTCTTTTTATTATGATACCATTATTAGATTTTTGGCAAGACGAGATGATATGTGGTATAGGCGTCGCGCTGTAGGTAGGTGTTGCGTTATTTCTGTTCAGTTGCGCCGTACGCTTAAAAATTTCCATTTCAACTCCGGGATGACCGAAAGCGCTGATGCAAAGGCCAGCGCAAGGCACTGACAGCGAGAGATTAACGCTATTTCGAGAGTCCTAGACTAGCAACGGAATGTCGACTCCGACAAATTGTAAGATCGGGCGGGGAGTCGCAAATCATAATCTGAACGAACACGTGCGTCACATTAACCGCTACAATAATATACTATCCCGGTTACGGCACAACAAAATCAACAACCAAATTCACGCATTTGAATATCATTTGCTCGTGTCATAATTCCGGAAAGCAAGCATTTCAGATCGTAAGTTTGAAGTGTAAAGAACTGTGTGTTGTACGCTGTCGTTTTGTGAACATGTAAGTGTATTTTTATTGTTAACTTTTATTGGTTTCTTACGCTTGTTACTTTTTCCTTTGATATTGAATATTTAATATAATTTTTTATTCAGCTCTTACTCAATTCTTTGCCAGTTTTGCCAGTGACTATATAATCTTTTGGGAGAGATGCGCTTGGACACGGTACATTTGGACACGGTCATTTGAACACGATCAATCGGACACCGTTTATTTGGCCACGGTTCATTTGGACACCGTTCATTTGGACACGGTTCATTTGGACACGGTCCATTTGGACACCGTTCATATAAACACGGTCATTTGGACACGATCAATTGGACACCGTTTATTTGGACACGGTTCATTTGGACACCGTTCATTTGGACACGGTGCATTTGGACAATGTTTATTTGGACACGGTGCATTTGGACACCGTTCATTTGGACACGATCATTTGGACACAATCAATTAGACACCGTTTATTTGGACACGGTTCATTAGGACACCGTTCATTTGGACACGGTGCATTTGGACACCGTTTATTTGGACACGATCATTCGGACACGATCAGTTGGACACGGTTTATTTGGACACGGTTCAATTGGACACGGTTCAATTGGACGCGGTTCGTTTGAACACCGTGTGTTTGGACACGGTTTATTTGGACACGAATCATCTGGACATCGTAAAAAATACGACCTGTGCAGTTGGACACCGTAAAAAATGCGGCCTGTGCAGTTGGACACCAAAATGCGCGATCTGTGCAGATGGACACGAAAATGCGCGACTTGTGCAGTTGGACACCGAAATGCGCAACCTGTGCAGATGGACACGAAAATGATAGACATGTTAATCATAAATTATGTTAATATTGTTGCATCCTTACTCGTCAATATATCCTATATAATATATCAAAGTACATGCGTGAGCGGGGGGGGGCCTCGTTCCCCCTGCACCCCCCATGCACGCGCATTTCGGTGTCCAACTGCACAGGCCGCGCATTTTTGTGTCCATCTGCACAGGTCGCGCATTTTGGTGTCCAACTGCACAGGCCGCGCATTCTGGTGTCCAACTGCACAGGTCGCGTATTTCGGTGTCCAACTGCACAGGCCGCGCATTCTGGTGTCCAACTGCACAGGTCGCGCATTTCGGTGTCCAACTGCACAGGCCGCATTTTTTACGGTGTCCAACTGCACAGGCCGTATTTTTTACGGTGTCCAGATAATCCGTGTCCAAATACACGGTGTCCAAACGAACCGTGTCCAAACGAACCGTGTCCAAACGAACCGTGTCCAATTGAACCGTGTCCAAATGAACCGTGTCTAAATGAACGGTGTCCGAATGCCCCGTGTCCAAATGAACGGTGTCCAAATGAACCGTGTCCAAATGAACCGTGTCCAAATAAACGGTGTCCAATTGATCGTGTCCAAATGACCGTGTTTAAATGAACGGTGTCCAAATGAACCGTGTCCAAATAAACCGTGTCCAAATGAACCGTGTCCAAATGAACGGTGTCTAAATAAACCGTGGCCAAATAAACGGTGTCCGATTGATCGTGTTCAAATGACCGTGTCCAAATGTACCGTGTCCAAGTGCATCTCTCCCAAAAGATTATATAGTCACTGGCAAAACTGGCAAAGAATTGAGTAAGAGCTGAATAAAAATTTATATTAAATATTCAATATCAAAGGAAAAAGTAACAAGCGTAAGAAACCAATAAAAGTTAACAATAAAAATACACTTACATGTTTACAAAACGACAGCGTACAACACACAGTTCTTTACACTTCAAACTTACGATCTGAAATGCTTGCTTTCCGGAATTATGACACGAGCAAATGATATTCAAATGCGTGAATTTGGTTGTTGATTTTGTTGTGCCGTAACCGGAATAGTATATTATTGTAGCGATTAATGTGACGCACGTGTTCGTTCAGATTATGATTTGCGACTGCCCGCCCGATCTTACAATTTGTCGGAGTCGACATTCCGTTGCTAGTCTAGGAATCTCGAAATAGCGTTAACCTCTCGCTGTGCCTTGCGCTGGCCTTTGCCAGCGCTTTCGGTCATCCCGGAGTTGAAATAGAAATTTTTAAGCGTACGGCGCAACTGAACAGAAATAACGCAACACCTACCTACAGCGCGACGCCTATACCACATATCATCTCGTCTTGCCAAAAATCTAATAATGGTATCATAATAAAAAGACACATGGATGTATTTGGCATTTGACGCTCTTAAATTTGCGTTGGAAAAATTGTTATATTTGGCAAAAATAATAGGTGGGGGTGGGGTTAAATTAAAAAATGTGACCAATTTGAAAAATCTGATTACGCCATTGTAAAGAGCACAAAAAGCCATAAACATTTCGTACAAATTTTTTGTCGTTACGCCTTATATTTTCGAAGATATTCGCAAAAAAATATAAAATCCGTTATTTTCGAGGGGTTGTTTCAACCCCTAAACGTCGAGATACGCCGCACAGTGGGGCCGATTCCCGAAAAGCTGGCCAAAAGTCGAAAAATGAAGTTTTAATTTATGGGATTTGAAGTACATAGATGTATAGAGTAATGTTCAAAGAATATGTAACGGCCCTTTATAAGGGCTAATTAAGTATACATGGCAGGTATAAGCCAGTACAAAAAGGACCTTCGCACGAGTAACAGCTCGAGCGTCCGAGCTCATGTTCAAGCGTCATATTCAAAAATTCGTAGAAAATCGTAAAGTTGATCTTTTTTAATTCTACAAAATGGATGTTTTAAATGGAAAAATGTAGTTTATTATCGTATTTGTCAAAAATTATAACAAATAAATATAAATTAACAGTAACGCAATGTTTGAAGTGTAAAATAATGAAAATTTGTGTGCAATCGTTTTAAAAAAATAGAGAAAAGTTAAAAGTCCCACGGATTCCCGCAGTGAAACAAATTTTAAATTAAAGTTTATATTATTATGTAACAAAATTTTTAAAAATTAGCTGCTACTAACTGCTACTTTGTTTTTAATGTACATTTGTATTTAAAACCTTCCAAATTCGCATAAACTTATTAACGCCTATGCTTAAACCACTAACAACATAGTAAAACTAATAATTGAAAATAGAACATGACCTTTAACTATGTAAATTGGAATACAATAATTGTTTAAACAATAATTGTTTAAACAAATTACTGCAAAATAAATTTTTTATAAATCTGACAGCGGCAATAGATTCAACGGGAAAAATAATAGAATGTTAAAGAAAGTGTGTGTGTGTGTGTGTGTGTGTGTGTGTGTGTGTGTGTGTGTGTGTGTGTGTGTGTGTGTGTGTGTGTGTGTGTGTGTGTGCGCGCGCGCGCGCGCGCGCGTTCGTTGAAGTAGTAGCTGTTGTGTTGAATACAATATATAAATTCAAAAAGAATGTTAAACGATGTAGTCCAGACCGAGCACGGTGACCGTGGAATGTTCTAGAAAAATTCCGAAATGATGACGTAGAAAAAGAGAAAGTTTCTAAGATGTCCTGATTGGTTTATGGTAACGGGGAGGGGATGAGCAGCAAACCGAGGGGATGAATAACGGTCGCGCAACGGAAAAGGTTAGTCGTTTCTGAGCGTTTTAGAGTGTTTCTGTGCGTTTCTGAGTTCTAGACGAAGAATAAACGAATACAATATTAAACAATTTCTCACACATCGTGAAGAATCGTTTTGCAGAATAGATGTTCCAAGTACAAGTAAGTGCATTATAAATACACACAGCCATATATATATGTATATATATATATATATATATATATATATATATATACAGTGGCGTGCAAAAGTTTCCGGCCAGTGAATTTTTGTACTCTAATATATTTTAAAAAGACTAATGATTTTTTATTATTATGAGATGTAAGTATGAGATCTAGGAAACAAAATAATATAGTAAAAAAATATTATTTATGTTTGTGAATATATTTATTATTTTAACTGTTGTGAGTACGAAATGTTACTGGCTGGAAACTTTTGCACGCCACTGTATATATATTTACACATGTATATATACATATATCTACATATATATAAATATATATATTTTTTACATACATACATTAATTTAAAACTTTGTTTCTTCAGGTTCTGATAGTACCCAACAAATTTCTGGTTTGTCGAGGGAAGAAATTTTTACATTACTGAAAGGCAATTTAAATGACAATGCTGCTGTAGCTTATGAAAAAATTGAAGATCATTTGTCGAAAAAGTTGGAGCGGGCTTTTATATTATCAGGCAATGCGAAATCTGTCATTCTTAAACTATTATATAAGTTGAAAACAAAGTGGCAGGAAGTTAAGCGAATAGAACAAAAATTTCTGAAAAAAAATCAGCAGTGGCAAAATGTAATTGTTTATCTCGATGAAAATAAAGATGATGAATCTCAAACTACGTCATCGTCAGATAAAGGACATATGGGCCGCCCAAAACCGGAATTTGCACAATGCAGTGAAAGAACGAAGCGAAGAAGAACCGAAAACATTCGATCGCAATCAAGTATCGAAGAACTCTCCTATGCAACACACATGAAGTTACGAGCTGAAGGGAAAGTGGAAGCTGCTAAAATTGTTAAAGATATATCTTCGAGTAGTCCATCTAAGGCTCAAAAATACAGAAGTTCTTTGGAATTAATTCCTGAAGTCACTCTTTCTGCTGATGAAGTTGTTTCACTTATAATGGAACAAAAACTATCGCGAAGTCAATATCAGGAGCTAAGGAATTTAAGTGTAAAAAAGAAATGTAGATTATATCCATCTTATAAATTGGTACTAAAAGCCAAGCGTGACTGTTACCCGGAAAAAAATAGTATTAGCATATGTGAAACCAGTGCAGAAGTTAAACTACAATCTCTACTGAACCATACAATCAATCGAATTTTGAAGATTCAAATGAATGTTGTGACAGGAAAATTAGAATCCGTCCCCTCGACATCGATACTCGACGTAATAGTCGACCCAACGGGGCTACCGACTGTATATACATTTACCGACCGCACGTTTGCTACCCGCGCCGCGCGAGCGCCGGCCCTGTAAACCGCCGAGACGGAGAGCCAATAGCGTGGCTGCATGTGACGGAACATATCGAACCGCAACGATTAGGATCAAAAAAGCGCGTGGTAGCGGAACGACCGAGAGATCTCGAGGACTCGTCCGTCGGTCTTCGGCGTGATTAGTCCAAACTCGCGATCAGCTGTCTGCCAGTTAAGCGTTATAATACGAGTACTCCGAGATTGTCTGCGCAGTATTG
The DNA here is from genome assembly GCF_030848795.1 of Temnothorax nylanderi. Taxonomy (NCBI): domain Eukaryota; kingdom Metazoa; phylum Arthropoda; class Insecta; order Hymenoptera; family Formicidae; genus Temnothorax; species Temnothorax nylanderi. Next base: position 16,538 of record NW_027249218.1, read on the forward strand.
AACGACGTTGTATCGAACATCCTCGACGAATATTTGTCAACGTAATATCGACGGCGTTATAATCAGGGTGAAAAGACCGTGTGGCCGTTCTGCGGCAACAGAAGCATAACCTGTAATGTAAGTCTAACCAAGTTAATACACTTATATATCGCTTGCTTTCTCTCTTTTCTCTTGACTTTGCAATATTCCTTGGTATCTCCTGTTTCCTGGGTCACCCAATCGAACCATTTTATTATAAAATTTAGAACTTTGTTAATTTCGTGAAAATTAACTGGCGCCCAACATATCAATTAATCATACTTTGAGCCCCGACAGCTCTGACCCAAGCCGCGTCGGGTGAAAGGGTTTGTCGAAAAAAAATCCTGTCTCAATGTCATAAAAACTTTGACTCGTGAACAGCTTTCAAATTTAAATTTAATTTGTAAATGGGGCTGTGATGGTAGTTCTGGCCTTAGTATGTATAAGCAAAAATTTAGTGATGATGATGATGAAAGTAAATCAGATGCTAATATTTTTTTTACTTCACTTGTTCCACTGCAACTTATATCGATTGATAAAAATACATCTGAAAAAATCATTGTATGAAAAAATTCGAGACCATCATCACCACGCTTTTGTAGGCCAATAAAAATTCAATTTTTGCATGAAACTACTGAGGCCACTGTCAAGCAAACAGAGAATATAAAAGAACAAGCGAGCAAACTTATACCTTTTAACACTGTATTAGATGGAAAAGACATCACAGTTAATTATGAACTCGCTTTGACGATGATCGATGGTAAAGTTTGCAACGCAATTACTGGCACTGCGTCTACTCAACGTTGTTATTTATGTAATGCTACTTCTAAAGATTTTAATAATATAGATTTAATTTAAAAAAAAGAAATTAATAGAGATAGTTTATGTTTCGGGTTATCTACATTACATATGTGGATTCGATTCTTTGAATGTTGTTTGCATATTTCGTATAAAATCGAAATTAAAAAATGGCAAGCGCGAGGAAGTGAAGAAAAGAAATTAATAGAAGATAGAAAAAAAACAATTCAAAAAGGTTTTCGCCAACAGTTAGGCCTTATTGTGGATAAACCAAAATCTGGATTTGGCAATACGAATGATGGGAATACTGCTCGACGATTTTTTGAAAATGAATCCATTTCCGCTGCTATAACGGGCGTTGACGAAGATCTTATTAAAAGATTTCATATTATTTTACAAGCTATTACAAGTGGTCATGAAATTAACATACCAGATTTCCAAGAATACATAATACAGACAGCTCAAAAATTTGTCGATTTATATCCCTGGTTCTACATGCCTACTTCTATACACAAACTATTAATTCACGGCTCTGAAATAATACAATCTGCTTTACTGCCAATCGGACAAATGTCTGAAGATGCACAGGAGTCTTGTAATAAATATATTAAAAGATACTGTGAAGATTTTGCACGAAAATGCAGTAGAACAAAAACGATGGAAGATCTTTTCTTGCGCTTGCTAGCGTCATCAGATCCGTATATATCAAGTTTAAGGAAATTGCCACAAAAGAAATTAAAATCCTTATATCCGGAAACAGTTAAATTGCTTACTTCACCATCACTTTATGCGTCCAGTGCTGATTCTATCTCTTCTTTTTCGATATCATCAGATTCTTCAGGTTTAGATACAGATAATTCAACTGATGATGAAAACTAATTTGTATGTAAATTTTATGTAAATATTAGGTACTTGTATGTAACTATTTGTATGGAAATATTAGATTAATATTTTTGTAAACACAAATTTATTTTTTACATTCGGCTTTGTATTGTACTTCTTAATTTATTTGTCACAAGTTTTTTTATAAAATAAATAAAAATTATGGATTTTAGAAATTTTGTATTCGTCATTTTACATCTGCCATTCATTTTGTTTCCAGATTCGTTATTTGCGACCCCGAAAACCTATAATTCCACATTTCACATAAATTAAATAAAAATAACGGTTTATAGATATGCTTTTTAGTATTTCGTAGCCGCCATTTTGTTTTTGTTTTTTTATTTTGACTTGAAATTCGTTATCAGCGACCCCAAAAACCCCTATATACCAAGTTTCAAGTAAATATCTTAATTTTCCGACTTTTGGCCAGCTTTTCGGGAATCGACCCCACTGTGCGCCGCAAAAAAAAAAAATACGTGTCTAATGTTTTTTGATGCTCAACAACATATCCAAAGCGCATCCAAATCGGGTAGGTTCCAAATCGGGTTTTTTCAACCAATAAACGTCGAGATACGCCGCAAAAAAAAAATACGTGTCTAATGTTTTTTGATGCTCAACAACATATCCAAAGCGCATCCAAATCGGGTAGGGACACTTCCGACCGTTCCCTTGTAAGTACGATCGTTTAATTCCGAATTTCGGTCGCGTCGCGCAAGGATCGAAGTGCCACGAAATTAGGATGTGGGTGTCACAAGAGGCAAAATATCAGCGGGTCGCAGATATATAGTGATAGTCGTGACCGTTTACTATGTTTAGGGGAGCATTACTTCTGTAGTAACTTACAATAGTTGCTTTCCATTTACACCAATTAAGTGATCTGAGTCACTCAAATATGTGAGTATTTTATACTCAGGTAAGATATGTCATTTTGTATTTACCTGCTTATTTTGATGACAAAGCTATCGCATAATAATACAGAACCATAGCTTCACTTTTAATGTGAGTTTATTAGATTCATTAAAGCACATGGTCTCGATTGTGGATAAAAACTCAGTTGAATCTCACTTGCCAGCATGCAAAAAGAACGTGCATTTAACTGAGATATGATGTCACAAGTGAGAATTATCTGAGTTTTGATGTAAATGGAAAGCAACTATTAATTCACTCATTTAGAGCCAAAGCACATAACATGGCGTAGCGATATACGATGGTCGTAGTCCTCGACCTGACAAATCAGGATACGCCAAAGCTTGTGCGTTACTTTACGTCCACGACTACGACTGTCATATGTGCTTTGGCCCTTACGTGGAGGAATTATCGTATAAGTTACTACAGAAGTAACGCTCGTGTAAACGTAGTACGTGACAGATAGTGTATGTGTATGTATGTGTGTGTGATCATTAATGTATAATATAATATTATATATTAGAAGGTACATATCCAAAATCACACATGTATGCATATGCTGTCTTGTAAATGTCTTGTAAATTGTGGCTTGTAAAAGTTGCAAACTTTACCTCGAATTTTTATATTCGTTGCCAGTCATCAGAAGATTTTTTCTGCAGATATTTGAAGACTGGTGGATAATGGATTTTCTCGTGATTGAGAACATACACAATTCTCTCTATTTAGATACTAACTTTTTGAATTCTTACACTAAGACTTTACTTTGGAGTATGGAGAACTCTTTGGTAATGAAGTTCTTAACAAGGTAAGACTTAAGATTATGCAATATAATTATAATTAAATTATTGTTTGGGAATATTATACATAACATTAACATAATTATTTTTGAAGGTAATTATGAAGGAGAGGGGCTTTCTTACCGATTTGGCTGAAACTTCACAATTTTGTATATTTTGGTGCGTACAACATAAATTTGTAAGAGAGAGAGAGAGAGAGAGAGAGAGAGAGAGAGAGAGAGAGAGAGAGAGAGAGAGAGAGAGAGGAGAGAGAGAGGAAGAGCAGAGAGAGAGAGAGAGAGGAAGAAAAGAGAGAGAGAGAAAGAGAGAGAGAGAGAGAGAGAGAGAGAGAGAGAGAGAGAGAGAGAGAGAGAGAGAGAGAGGGAGGGAGAGGGAGAAAGAGAGGGGGAAAGAGGGGGAGAGAGGGGGGAGAGAGGGGGAGAGAGGGGGAGAGGAGGGGGAGAGAGGGGAGAGAGGGGGAGAGAGGGGGAGAGGGGAGAGAGGGAAAGAGAGGGAGAGAGAGGGAGAGAGAGGGAGAGAGAGGGAGAGAGAGGGAGAGAGAGGAAGAGAGAGGGAGAAGAGAGGAGAGAGAGAGGAGAGAGAGAGAGAGAGAGAGAGAGAGAGAGAGAGAGAGAGAAGAGAGAGAGAGAGAGAGAGAGAGAGAGAGAGAGAGAGAGAGAGAGAGAGAGAGAGAGAGAGAGAGAGAGAGAGAGAGAGAGAGAGGGAGAGGGAGGGAGAGGGAGAAAGAGAGGGGGAAAGAGGGGGAGAGAGGGGGAGAGAGGGGGGGAGAGAGGGGGAGAGAGGGGGAGAGAGGGGGAGAGAGAGAGGGAGGGAGAGAGAGGGAGGGAGGAAAGAGAGGGAGAGAGAGGAAGAGAGAGGGAGAGAGAGGGAGAGAGAGGGAGAGAGAGGAAGAGAGAGGAAGAGAGAGGAAGAGAGAGGGAGAAAAAGGGAGAGAGAGGGAGAGAGAGAGAGGGAGGGAGAGAGAGAGAGAGAGAGAGAGAGAGAGAGAGAGAGAGAGAGAGAGAGAGAGAGAGAGAGAGAGAGAGAGAGAGAGAGAGAGAGAGAGAGGAGAGAGAGAGAGAGAGAGAGAGAGAGAGAGAGAGAGAGAGAGTTAAAACTGTCGCTCTTAATTTTAGGAAAGATGTTAAAGTACTAAATTGTTGCGTGGTTAGGATGTCTGTTATACCAATATGATGTAGACGCATATGATCATGCGTAGTGACGTAAAAGTAGGGGAGACCGGGGCTAAACAGTCTGGTTTTTTTCGGTGCCGATTTTTATCAACAAAATAAATAATTTTAGTTAAATGTGGTATACCACTGTAAAGAGTGAACCTTTAGCTACAAAATTTATTAAGGAAATTTTTATCTACGTCGCTTTGTTTAACCGGTATAGAGCAAAAACGACAACGGTGGAAAAATTGAAATCTCAAAAATGCCGGGGCTAATCGGTCCCCCCCGGGGCTAATCGGTAACACTGCATTTTCAATACATATACGTACATCTAATCCTGAAAAATAATAGGATACATTTTAATAATTGTTTTTTAAGAGAAAAATATAAAAATTTATTTAAAATTTTTATGCGAAACATTATTAAAAAATAATTGTTTTACCTATTCCATAAAACAATTTAGGCACGTGAATACAGAGGTTAACCAAATCGTAAACTCCCCAACGGCACGTCACATTGTCAACGCGGGCAACCACGGGGAACACGCGTGACGGCGTTCCGGTGCCATAGGATCAGCGCGGACCCTCGAGCAACCTAACCAAGCCGCGTTTCTCGCGGGGGAGCGATAAATAGCGACAGGGGGATTAGAAAAGCTCGCGGTGGAGCGCGACCATTTTACCAACTCGACGGCGTCCTCGCGCCGATTCCTCGACGCGCCGACGACGACGACGACGACGACGGCCACGACCACCACGACGACGACGGCCACGACCACCACGACGACAACGGCCACGACCACGACGACGACGACGACGACGATGACCACCACCGACACCACCACCACTACAACGGCGGCGACAATGACGCCGAGACGATGCGGCGAACGCTGGACGATGCGGTCGCACGCGCGACTGTCACTGACACAACGACCAACAACGACAATTTACCGCGTTCGGGAGTCGGGACGATCTACCGCGCGCGCGGCATGTCAACTCTCGCACGGAAATTGCGGGATCTCAGAGCCGTGCCGTGCCTCGCCGTACCTCGCCGACGTGCCGTGAGCGCGAGCGATCTCGAAAACAACGGTCCGCCATCTTTTCGGTCGGCCAAAACACCCGTTTTGCGACGATACGTGCGTACCATTTCCCTCTTACACAAACTGACGCACGTGCAAGGGAAGACAGAACCACGCTCGAGGGAAACCTAACCTGAAATCGCCGTGAGCTGAAGTCGTGCGCCCGACGCGCCACAGTGATGAGATTAGCCCGATTAGCCCCGGGTGCTTGCAGACTGATTAGCCCCAAACACAAGTTTCAGGTTTGATCGCCCATGAAATATTAGACATCAACGATAATGAAAAAACTACACTGGATTCGTGTTCAGCATGCATTACTCTTTATAATCACGTACCTCGAGATTTGGAGAGCAAATATTATTGCAGATATTACAAAATTTCCACGCGCAGAAAATTTCACTTTCACCTTCCGAAAACACGTTTGCCCTCGTAAAAATAATAACACGGCAGGTAACCTGCCGAAACTCCGTTGGTCACATGGGTACCATAAGCAGCGTTTACAATGTTAATAGCGAGTTCGCACAATATACAGGTTCCGAGATATTTGATTAGACGTATTTACCCCGTAGACTTTTTAGCCCCGGTCTCCCCTACATGGAATTACAGCACTAGTGCAGTATAACAACCTCTCATAATAGTCTGACGCCTTTAATTGTGTGCTATTATTTGACTTTGTATTTATATAGACTTTTCAATATACTAATTATTTTCTGCTTTAAAAAAAGCATTAACTCTATTTCTATTATCTTTCTTAACCATATAGTTAAAAAAGATAATAGAAATAGAATTTATGCTTTTTTTAAAGCAGAAAATAATTGGTATATTGAAAAGTCTATATAAATACAAAGTATAATAAATACAAAGTCAAATAATACCACATAATTAAAGTAAGGCGCCAGACTATTATAGGACAGGTTGCCGTTATACTGTATTATTACTGTAATTTCATACTTTTACGTCACTACGCATTATCATGTGCGTCTACATCATATCGGTATAACAGACATTCTAACCACGCAACTATCAATTTTAGTACTTAATAACTTTTTTCCTAATTAAGAGTGACAATTTTAACTTATAGATTCATGTTTTATGCACCAAAATACACAAAATTAAAATTTTAACCAAATCGGTGAGGAAGCCCCTCTTTTTCATAATTACCTTTTTTAAACCACATTTAACTGCAATAATTAAATTATTTATATTTAACCAATTAATAATTTTTAAAATATAAGTAATTTATCTGAGACTATTTATTTATTATTGAAAAAATTAATAATTATTTTCCACTAATTATTAATTTTCAAATAAATAGTAATTTATTTTTGATAAACTATCTATTAATTATATTAATAATAAAGAATTTATTTCTACTAATTACCAGTTTACAAAAGAAATTAATTCATTTTCGCCTAAATACTAACTTTCACAAACTAGAAATTTTTCTCTGACAAATTACCAATTCTTTAAGTAATCTACACTTCTCACAAAAATTAAAGGAACACTAAATTTATCTTTAAAAATATGCAAAATTCAAGCAGCTGTAACTTTGTTAAAAATGAACGAAATTTAAATTTAAAAAAGGATTTTAAAGCTTGAAATTTCTACTTTCGAAAGGTTACTATTATTTTTTAGTTTCTGTGAGTTTGGTAATTTTTACATATAGAAAACTGCAAGCTGGAAAAAATAGAAAATTTTCCTCTTATTTTGTGGGCTTGTCATGTGCACAAAAAAAAATCTGCGAAAATTTTCGACTTTTTAACGTGAAAATTGGAAGTTTTCCTTGCAAAATCTTTTTTTAAAAATGTTTCTACGATTTTTTGTTACTGATTTATCGCGGATTGAATAAGAAATGAGCATTTTGATTTGATTGCTCATAACTCCCTTAGAAATCATTATCTATTGAACGGTATAATTGCCAAATTTTTTTAAATAACATGTAGATATGATACAAATGGATGAAAATAATGTAAAAATTAGCGATTTTTCTCTTTTTTATTTTGACCCAGAAAACAATTGTGCAGAACAACAACTCAAATTTATTCTTTATGTTCTTTGTACTTTTAAGTATCCTGCATTTAAAAAAATTTGCCAAATAGCTATGAGATTTTTTTCATGGTGGCCACTATGGTTTTATAGAGCAAAACGTACAAAAGATTGTAAAATTGCTTAAGGAGAGTACACAAAATTGAGTTTTGGAAACAGTTAGGGAAACGAATAAATCTTACATATTCTTACATATTTTGAGTTGTAGAATCTGAAAATAGCCATAAAAATTATGTCTATAGTGGAGAAAACATGAAAAACAAAGGAAAATGCGGAGAAACATAAAATCGTTTAAACTCCCAGACGTAATTTTTTTACGTTTTTTAATGCAGGGTACTTAAAAGTACAAAAAAACATAAAGAATAAATTTGTTTTATTGTCCTGCACAATTGTTTTCTGGGTCAAAATGAAAAAAGAAAAAATCACTAATTTTTACATTATTTTCATCCATTTGTATCATGTCTACATGTTATTTAAAAAAATTTGGCAATTATACCGTTCAATAGACCAAAGTTTCAGCTTTAAGAATCTGTTTTTTGAATTGCGATACGATGATTTTTTTAAGAGAGTTATGAGCAATTAAAATCAAAATCCTCATTTCTTATTTAATCCACGATAATTCAGTAACAAAAAATCGTAGAAACATTTTTAAAAAAAGATTTTGCAAGGAAAACTTTAAGCTTTCACATTAGGAAATCGGAAATTGTCGCAGATTTTTTTTGTGCACGTGACAGGCCCACAAAGTGAGAGAAAAATTTTCTATTTTGTCCAGCTCGTCGTTTTCTATATGCAAAAGTTACCAAATGCCCCATGCACGCCCCATGTGAACCTCGCTTTATAACTTATAAAGCACATGCATGGGGGGTGCAGGGAAGCTTCGCCCCCTCCGCCCACGCATGTACTTTGATATATTATATAAGATATATTCACATCATTGAAAGCTAAGTGATATGCCTACGGCGGAGCTCCTCCCCCGCCTATTTGTCTATGTACACACCCTTACGAAAAAGTAGTACTAGCAATCAGTACTCAGTATTGTTAGTGATCAGTACTCGTAGTATTGAGAGTATTAGTATGTTAATACTCATGAATACTGCAGAATGGTCAGTACTGTGTCTGTCAGTGCTTACAGTACTGGCAGTACTACAAGCAATAATACTCATTAGTACTTCAAAGTATTGAAGTGGTCAGTACTTTATCAGATTAATATTCGGAGTACTATCATGATAGTACTGCCAGTACTGTAAAAAACTAATAGGCACAGTACTGACCATTATGCAATATTCATGAGTATTAACATACTAATACTGTCAATACTACGAGTACTGATCACTCAGTACTGAGTACTGATTGCTAGTACTACTTTTTCGTAACGTATCTTGGAAATACTAAATTAATAAAATACTAAATTAACACACTAAACTATCAATATGACGTTATTTTGATATCATCTTGACTTTTTGTTCTACATGGACAGTACTGCGTAAGTAGGGGAGAGTGGGCTCCCTTGAGCCACGGGGTCCAATGTGACAGTGCGAGTTTTCTGTATTAACGTTCTGCAAAATAGTGACGGTGGGTATGAAAACTTTCGTTTTCAAAACATATAACTTCCATCAAAAAATTATGCTGAAATAAGCATATATACTTTAGTTAAAGGCAGATATGTAATTGGAGCCTTGCAAAGTAAATTTTTACTTGTCATAACTTTTTGATATGTATGGATTTCTAGGGATTCTACAGTTAAAAAAAATTCATAAGACGTTTGTCGGGATCTAGCCCAAGCAACACGTGTTAGTCAAGTTGACGTCATGTAGACGTCAACCTGAGGTCAAGTAAGTCAAGGTCATTTTGACATCAATCAGTACCTCCATATTGACAAATTTTTGACGTCATTTGGATATCAAAATGACATCATTTTGACCTTTTTATAAAGGCGTAGGACGTGCGAGCACGCTTCGATGCGTTGCGGCTACGATAAGGAGCATAGGGAACAAGGTGTAAAATATAATACATGTCTTTATGGACTATTTGGTTTATTATTGTCCATATGCTTCTCCATGTATGTTTAAATAATATAACACAAAAATAATCAAAATAACGTCTTTTATGTGGAGGTACTTGCAGGTCTGCTCCTGTATTTATAGCTCAGGCGAGAAATTAACAACGGTATTTGTTATACCAAGCGCTGTGCACTCGTGTTTAGCCACCTTTTAATAGCAGCTTCAGCATCTAAGAGCTTACTCCCAGGGTATAACTTGAGAAGTGAACCTGAAAGAAGTATGATTTTGTAAATACTGAGCTTTAATATCTAGAATCCATACAGAAAAATCGTACACGTAAAATAAGACATAAAATTGCAATAATTTTTCTCTAATGTAAAAAAGATAACAAAACTCTCCAATAAAGTAATACAGTAATTGTTCGAGAGCACGCGGTAGCGCGAGATAGCGCGAGGTGGAAGACGACCACAAATAAAACAGCAAGTCCAGAAATACACGAAAATAAAACAAAGTATATTCAAAGTCTAATGTGTACAATTATTTACAGAGTTCAGAGCCGTGAGTGATAGCGCGCACTGAATCTATCACAGCGAAAAGCAGAGAATTTAGCTGCACGAGCTAATTCGGGGTCGAGAGCGGATTGCGAGTAGCGTTTAAGCGGTTTGCAAGTAGCGTTCAAGCGATTTGCACGAGCGGTGATTCTGAGCGGGTGAACTTCGACAAAGAAGAGCGTGTGAATATACTTGGCGGGTGATCTGCGAGCGAAGTGCCGAAAGGGCGGACAAGACCTTCCGCGGCGCAGCGGCGGTCTTTTATTACCTCCGAGATGAGGCTCCCTCCAAGCTCGTTACCGATGATTTCGCGAGGGTGATTGGCCACCGGCGGCCCACGTCACCGTGCTTAAGTTACGGTTTTCAAGCATCGATCCGAAGCGATCGTTACTTGTTTTCGACTGCTTTGTTTATAGCATGGATCCTTCCCTTTGCGTGAGCACAAATAAGTCGTTCGGGCCGTCGAACAAGGCCTGACCTTATTATTGATGACAAAGTCAAAGTTGCCAGAATGTTAATCACGAAAGATCCATGCTATACTGAATATTCCCGTGACAAATCTCATGCGATAATTTAAGCGAATATTAATTATCGCAGGCGTGCATGCGCTAACAAACAACCGAACGCGGTTTTCGAGATACGAATGATCGCGACTGATCGCGATCTCAAACATTCCCGCCCGCCTCGTCAGGCGTGACGAAACAAAACGGTGCACTCGATCGTGCGACGGAAGTCGCGGTGGAATATCGATTTTTCGATCGATTCACCGTGATCGCGATTCCGGCGCGTGGTGCTGGCGAGCAATGGCGGCGCGGCGCGGCTGCGCAGTGTCACAACGCGCGGTGATCTCGAGCGAGACACATAAACATTCGCGATATACGCAACGTGAATTCGGTGACACGTGAGCAGTGAAGTGATACGTGAAAGTGCATTTGTGTGTCGCACAGAAAGTAAAGTTGAGGCGGAGGGCCGAAATAAGTGGTTGAATTGATCTTCAACATTGGCAGAAGGCCGACAAGGACGATTACGCGAAGTGAACGAGAGAAAATGCAGGCGGAAGGCCTATAATTAAGTGAAGCGGACGTAAATTGGCGGAAGAAGACGAACAGAAATGTACGCAAGAAGCCGGGCTGAAATACAACGGTGCAGCGAGGAGAATCGACGGAGGGTGTAAGGCTCCGTTTCGATCCTCCCGACGGCGGATTGCACGACGACCTTCCGCTCAGGCAGCTCGGCGTCGGGAATCTCGTTGCTCTCGTCCGGCCATCAGGGTCGGTTCTCCTGCAGCCACGTTGAGCCCGTCCACCTCCGGGGAGGGCCGATCAGCTCGCGGGGAGCGATTCCCTGGGCACGAACGACGTCCTCCATCGGGATGCGTGGCCTTTGACCCAGTGAAGGGTCACGACGCGGGCGTCTGACCCGAGGGAGATTGGATCTGTGGACAAACTTAAGGTGTCGCGAGCGTGTCGCGTGAACTTGGTGAGCATTGTGAAGTGTGGTGGAGCCGTGCCTCGTGACGCGGAGGTCGACGGCAGCGGCGTAGCCTCGCTCGAATGCGTCGGCGAGGCCGTGGATCGTAAGTGCGCGATAACGACGGTGTTTCTGAGGGATCCCGACGGGAATGTCCTCAGAATTCGCGGCCCGTTTACGCAACGGGATCCCGCCCGCCGTGCAGGGTTCGCGCGGTTCGGTGTGCACGGAGGTCGCGTCGTCGACGGGCTTGCGAGTTACGGCGAGGTTCTTCGGCGGTGATGAGACCGGCCGTCGGACGACGTACCGGCCAGCGGATGTGCGCTCGTGGGTGCGCACGGAGCGTTGCTCGTACTCCTTGAGCGGCGATGAGACCGGCAGTCGGACGACGTACTAGCCAGCGGATGTGCGCTCGTGGGTGCGCACGGAGTGTCGCTCGCACTCCCTTTCCTCGGGGGTGAGCCTGACGACAGAGGAGTGAGCGTGGAGTGAGCTGCGGTGACCAAGAAGAGAGGTCGCGCCGCAGCCCCCTGACAGAATCCATCCCAGGGTGGTTTTCTGCGCGATCGGCGTTTGCGGTTTTCCTCGGCGGAGACCATCCTCCAGGATGGCCGAGCACACCTCAGCGCCCAGAAGCAGCTCGACTGGGTCGTTGGCGGCGAAACGAGGATCGGCGAGTGGGAGCCCCTGAAGATGAGGCCACGTGGTGTTGCACCTGATTGCAGAGCCCCGGTACAGGGAGAGACGCGGAAGCACGAGCGCGACGGCGGTGAGCGTGGCTCCTGTGGTCGTCGACGTGAGGCTCATCGACACCTTACCCCGTGTGGATCCAGATTGTGAGCCGCCGATACCGAATATCGACATTCGGGTGCGCGATCGCGGCAGGCGCAGCCGCTGCACCAGGGACTCCGACACGATCGACACTTCGGAGCCTTGGTCGATGAGAGCTCGAACTTCGTGTGGCTCTCCGCGGCGGTCGGGAACGATCACGCGCGCGGTCGCGAGGAGGATCGCTTTGCGGTCGTCGGCCCTTCCGACGGCGGAAAGCGCGCTGACTTCAGCGGCGGGTTTCGGCTCGGAAGCGTACGCGTCGTGGAGCATCGTGTGGTGACGCGAGTTGCACGTCATGCAGTTCCTGGTGGACTGACACCGTGCCACCAAATGGTTGCCGAGACAATTAAAGCACAGCTTGTTGGTCTCGGCCACTGATAGTCGTTCACTGGCTGACTTGGCCTTGAATTCGGGGCACCCCATGAGTGAGTGCCTTTCGGTGCAGAGTGGACACTGGGAAGACTCTGTGCGCTGCGCGGCGTGCGTTTTTGCGAAACGTGATGGCTCACTCGCGGTTTTCACAGTGTTCTTCGGGTACGCGGCGTTTAAAGTGAGAATCCGCTTTGAAATAAAGTCTGTGAGTTTCGCGTGATCCGGCGGATCGACGGAGTCGCAGGTGGAAGACTCCCACTCAAGTCGCGTTCGCGGATCGAAGAGCTCAACCACTAAATGGTTGAAGAGGTCCATGCCATGAGACTCGATGGGCCTCCCGATGCTTTCCTGAGCATTGACTGCGGTTGTGACGGCGTTGTGGATGCGGCTCAACTCTTCGGCGGTGGCGGCTTTCATCTTCGCCACGGCGGTAAACGTGGCGAAGTTGGAGCGTATTAACTCCTTTTTATTCTCAAAATGCTTGCTTAACATTGCCCATGCGCGGGCGTAATTGTCTCCGGTCACCGTTGACAAACGCAATGAACGCAATGAACGCATTAACTTTTCAGCGGGCCCTTGCAGACACGATCGGAGGTAATGGAACCGCTCAGTGTTCGAGATCGACGAATTCTCGCCGATGACCGACAGGAAGAGATCCCGAAACGAAGGCCATTCCTCGTACGCGCCCGAGAAGTGAGGTAACGTAATACGCGGCAGCGATGTCTTGGGAGCGTGTTCGCCACTTTGCTCCGGCCCGGTTGGCACTCTGGGCGACGCGGATTTCAAGGAGTTTGCGACGGAGGTGAGCAAGCTGTGCTGATGCACGTACGCATTCTCGACGGTGTCAAAAAAGTCGGTTTTATTGTACTCACTCTCGGTGTAGCGATCTCCGTAGCATGCCCGAATGAGATCGTGGTTTGACTCAAATTTGGCCCACAGGTCGTCGAGAATGCGGATGCGAGTGCTCACAGCGTCGAGAAAAGATATAAGCATCTTTTAATATTAAAAACAATAACCAAAGACAGTTAATCATAAAAGAAAATTACTATTATCATTAAACAAAACTCAGTGAAAATTCAGAGAAAATTATACAAATATATATTTATTATGTAATACTAAATAAAAAATATTAAAAAAAAATAATCAACCTTTATTATTAACAATTTAGATCTACAAGGTGTTACTTCAAAGGCTTTTTCTATTTTTTCTATGTAATTCCATCTGCAGAATGATTTTGAAATGAATATTCATAAAAAATATTATTTTCAGATAATTTGTTTAAATAAATTTGTTTAAACAAATTAATTTTGCAATTCTGAGGTTAAATTCGTAATCAGCTATCAAAAATCATAAAAATTATATTCATTTCGCTTGATGATCTTCCGTTAATTCCTTTAAATAAAGATATAGGAGATATTATACTTTAAGTTAAAAAAATTATCGTAAATTATTATTAACAATTTGGATCTAAAAGATATTACTTTGAAGGCCTACTATGTTTTTTCTATAAAATTCTATCCACAGATTTTGAAATAAAAATTTATAAAACATCTTACTTTGAGATTTGTTTAAACAAATTAATTTTGAAATTTAAAGCTTAAATTTGTTATCAACGACTTGAAACAAAATTAAAATGATATCCATCTCGGTTAAACTATACCCTAGAAGCTTGTGTCTATGAAGGGATTACCGTTTTTTGCATATGAATTTCATATTTACTGGATTGCACTATATGTTTAACCATTTTCGTTGTGCGACAAATATATTTCCGCAGTATTGCATTAATGCACAAGTCTTCCTGAGCATTTAAAAAAAAAATCAACGGGATATCTTAAAAATTGTGCTGTCACAAGAATTTTGTTCAAAAACAGCACGGAATTTCCCACTGTGCGTCGTCTTGACACTTTAAAATTCGTTTTTAATTACTTGGTGTCAAGACACTGTCGAGTCTCTTGATTTCAAAGATCTACACCATGCATGCACTTCAGCAATAAAAACATCAGTATAAACTCACTGTTCCGTGATAATGGGAAAAGATTCCTGGAAATTTTCTTCTTTGACACACTCACACAGGAAGAAGAACTCCTGTTTGATGCAGTTGTATGTGAAGCTTCAGTGCATCCTTCGTCATCTATAAAAGTTCTGTTTGAAAATGTTTTATCAGGGGTTTTCATTGAACTGAGTCTCTTGTCACATTTCATAGATGATGTAATTTGCTTCTCCTTTTGTGGTTCACTGGATGTGGCAACATTTGCCTTCGTTGATGTACCAAATACAGAAGTACTCTTCTGTGTATACAAGGTACCAGAAACATCCTTTGAGGTTGACGCATTTCTTTGCTGAAACGCTTTTAATCTCTCTCTGACGCCACTTATTTGTGGAGAAGGTAGTAGTAACGTTCTGTCATCCTCAGAATCACTAGACTCCTGCACAATGATTGTCTTCTTCTTTTTATTAGGATTCAGCACAGGGCTCATATTGTCCATGTCCTCTTTACTACTGTCACTATCATCAAAATGTTTCTTTTTCGTAACGCGCCTTCTTTCGTAACGCGTCAGCCTTCTTCATAGCTGCCTTATGGGCTACATTGTACGTACCTGAGAAAAGATAGACAAAGCTTCGATTTATAATTATAATAAGAGTTGAACAGTGTAAGGTATTGTCTACATAAAACTATGTATATAAATCATCTAAATAATTTATATAGAAAACTTTTTCCTCTATCTTTATCTGAGATAGTTCGTGTCGCTTATCTTTATCTGAGGTAAGATTTTTTTATCTATAAATGTTATCGATCTAAAATGTTAGATAATTTTTATGGCGGTTGTTTTGAACCGCGGATGCAATTTTACACTTTGTTTCTTACAATAGTAGTAGATAGACATTCCCGAAAGAAAAATGTTTTATTCTAAAGCCAAAAGTAATGAATTTCTACTTATTTTTACTTGTAATTTGATAATTTCTACTTTTTACTTATAATTTGATAATTTAGATAAATTATCCACATAATTTTTGCTGTTATCTTTATCTAATAATATTTTAAAACCAGTTTACCTTTTTGTCAGATAAAACTTAAAAAAAACCGATCTTTATCTTTATCTCAGATAAAAAGAAAGTTATTATCTGGTACAACACTGCATGTAAAAGGTGGAAATTAAATCATACGCACTATAACTATGTTCCACTATCACCGGACACTTTTTCCAGTCATTACTCGGATCGGCAAGTCCCATCACAAGCCTCGCTATTGATTGCTTAGTTGGTGGCCAATATGCTGCCGTACCATTGTCTACGATCCATTTGGTAGCTACTACGTCGACTGTATCCTCCTCAGTGAATATATAACTACGGAGTACTACAAGAAATAGAATATAAAAATTAATTTTAAATTAACTTATAAAAGCAGATTATTTTTAACAAATAAAATAAGTCAATTAAACCATGCCTCATAATATCAAAACAAGGTGTGAGCTAATGGGATGCAAAGATAAATATTTCCATCTGGAATAAGATAACATTTGCGAGCAACATCTGAGAGACGAAAAAACTGTTCTCGCTCACTCAATTCAGACACGCTAAGAATTCCTATGTCAGTAAAGTCTATGGGAAAGTCGTAATAACTTGTCATTCGTGTGAACCTATGACTGGCCAATCTAATTTCTCCCTGAGGAGTAGGGATAATGTTAGTCAGGACTACCACATCATTTTGATTAGTTACAAAGCAGCAGTCAGCTTCGTTTACAGCAAGGGTCATGTTACGAGTTTTTATTTTACTATAATGATCTCCTGGAATCTCAGCTTGACCCTCTCGCCTCTTACTTAAGCGGATTTCCTGACGATCTAGTATTTTGTTGGTAGTTTTTCTCAAGTCCCCATAACCCTCTGAATCTCGATTAGCAATCTGTTGCAAAGGTTGATAGGGACACCGAAGAGAGCGCTTGATTAGACCTAGATGATTCTCAAATTTGTATGCACTGAAATTGTCAAGCACACCATGCTGCCGGCACTCTTCAGCCAAATGGATCAGACTGTGTATGTTGTAAACAGCAAATTCTCGGCCAAATATTTGTATAGAATGAGTAACAAATTCTCTCATCAACTCTTCCGCAACATCAATACACCGATCAAGCAAGTGGGGACTAGATAGTATGTATATAGAAGTATGGAACAAAAGGAAATTCTGATAAAGAATAGGTGTAAGGTAATTCTTGAAAATTTTTACCCCATCATAAAGTGCTAACCTCCTCAATTCTTGGGCTTTTAGTCTATTACCTGATCGCTTAAGTTGTCTCGGTTTGCGATTAAATTCTCTGGGAGTGTGAGGAGCCAATTCCACAAGAGCATTTGATACAGCTCTCAGAGTTGCATCGGTCAAAGTAAAATTACCCGGAACAACCAATAAGAATTTCAACCATCTCTTGAAAGCACCCTGATCTTTTAGATGCATGCTATCCAGTCTAAACTGGGAGACCATTCCAGTTCCAATAGTTTCTAATGGTGACACATTATTAGTGTGGTGCTGAGGATTTTTTCTGGTATTAAAAGATTCATCAGTCCTGAGATCAGCATCCATGTCAATGAAAATTTCCCGAGCCCGATATCTACAACCTGTGACACAGCACTTTTCACGTGCAAAAGTTCCACCATGTCCAACACAGCACTTGATAAATGCTCGAGTAGGGGCATCCAGGATATAATTTCTTACTCTAAAAGGATAAACAGTTCCATTGATTTCAAAACCAGATTCCTGAAGAGCAGCCACTTCTGCAACATAGTCTTCCAGAAATGCATTTAAGTCATTGGGCTTTTCGTCACCATAAAATACTGCTATAATGAATGGTTCATCCTGATTGGCAAAACTCCCCAAAATTGGCCAAAAGTCTTTTTGAGAACAACTCTGAGGGAAAGGTTTCATCCCATCTATATTGACATCCATCATAATTTCTTGATTAGCAGTAAAATATTCCTCTGATAATTTAGACTGAATATTAGATCTGATGCCTTTATACCAGAGATGTCCATTTCCAATATCCTTCACAGGTGTGTTTCGAGGAGTACTTAGGAGAGATCTGTAGTCCTTTGGAAACTGTGGGAAGACAACTCTTAGAATTCGTAGTAGTCCATTTATTTTCTGTCCAGTTACACCCCTCCTCCCCCATTCCTTAAGACTCCTCAACACATATGCGTTAATTTGTGCATCATTTACGACAAGATCATTCTCGATATTAACATGATTGATCTCCATGTTTTCCTCATCTTCTACTATAATATTTACATCTTCATAGTCTGTACTATCATCATTACATATCTCATTGCGTTCGTCTAAATCATGGTTTACCAATGCATCGTGTAGGCCGAAATATTCTTCAGAACTGACATCACTACTATCATTGACATCACCAAAATTGTTATTACTGTACTCCGTGTCACTGCCAGAGATCATGTTATTATTATGAGCAACTATCATTTGTGCAACCCTTTCTTGGATACCTTGAAGATTCAATCTCCTGTTAGCTTCAACACGAGCAATATGACGCCAAGTACGCCTGTGTTGCTGATAAAAAAAATAAAACAAGAAAGTGATTGTGAGTGACACAAATGTAAATACAGTATTTAAAAAAAAATCTGCATTTTCGTAAAAAATCTGTATCAAGTATGTTTCGACTCAATCTCTCTTGTGGACATTTCCCAGCAAACGCAAAAGGATTAAAAGATATTAAAATTTTTTAATACCTTTGAATCCCTTTTTTGGCGGAATTAGATAAAATTAGATGGGATTCGAAATGAGATGGTCCAATCCCATGGAATCCAAAATTCTTGGAGAAATAAAAAAAATTATTTATTTCGAAATTTTATTACTATTTTTTAACTAAATTTGTTTCTTAAGATGCAGTCTATGATTATAAATATTTTCTCGTATTTGAAAAAAACACTTACCTTGGTGAGATTCGAACTCGGGACCTCTGGATCGTGAGCCAACTGCCTTACGTGGTGGACTACTCCTTAATTTAATGTAAGTGTTATATATAGTCTACATATGGGATAACCAGCGCAAATATATAATTTTTCAAAAATCATCTTAAGAAACAAATTCAGTTTAAAAAGAGTAATAAAATTTTGAATTGGATATATAATATAATATTTCTTAATGTCGGGTGAATGTCAGAAACCAGTGTCGGCTCATTACGAAATTTTGTGTTCGTAAATATATTTATGAAAAAAGTATATTTATAAAGTTAAAACATCCTTATCAAATCCACTTTATTCTATGCAGAAATTCTTTTGCGCGCGCAATGGAACTAACCTCTCAATCATGCAGTGATTCAGTGCTGTACCGTGCAGCTATATCTTATGGATCTCTCAACCATAATATTTGTGCTGCAGACCACATAAGAGAGATAGCAATAATTCTTTGGTTGAGGCAACCATATACGAGGGTATTGTAACCGAATGTCACGTATCGTAAGAACTACGGTTATGAAAACTGTATAAATGAGCATATCTTAACAGCTACATTCAATGTAATATCAATTTAACTTGAGTTCACATACATTTCTTTTTCAATCATAGAGAATGTTGTTGTAACAACCGTAGCAATTTTCTCCGTGTGAGATACCACATATGTGGAAGATAAGATCGCTAACAACAAGTAATCAATTTTTAGTGTCGATAGTCGAGGTTGCTTCAAAGATGGTTCTAGTAGACATTGGAGAACAAATGTATGTTTGTTCAATGCCTAATGTATTCGAGGCTGATTAATTAAAACCTTTTACTTTTAAAAATTACACAGGACCACAAAAAAAATTTTTTGAAAAACAACTGGGATCAGAGTAGGTGTTTCTTATAGATTTTGGGTTACTGAATCCGAATTCGTAAACCGGTTTGCTCCATCACGTCTAGATTTTTAGATAATCGAGAAAAATAGCGGAAAATCTGTGAAAATTGAAATAAACATTTAAAGAAAGAGCAAAAGTATAACATCAAAGAAAGAGAAAAAGTATAACATCAAAATGCGGTCGCAGAACTGATTTAAATATATTTTGGTAAGTTAAATAAAGTGCAAAAAAGGAGGATGTTAAAAAAGGGCCGATGTTCGCCCAAAAAGGTGTAAGTAAAAGAAATAGTGTTTTTTGTAGATTTTGATCTCCTGAATACGATAAAGCTAATAAAAAGTTCGTGGTGCTTGGGGAACACCTTGAAAATTGAGCATAAACGTGGTGTATTTACAGAAATTTGGATGAGATATATGCTATATATCATAAAATGTACTGGTGAAAGATTTGTTGGGGAGAGGGAAAAGGGGGAAGAAAGAGTGTTTTGTGTGTGTGTGTGTGTGTGTGTGTGTGTGTGTGTGTGTGTGTGTGTGTGTGTGCGTGCGTGTGTGTGTGCATGTATGCGTGCGCGGGTGCGGGTGCGTGTGCGGTTACGGGTGTGTGCGGGTGTGCGCGTGTGTGTGCGCGTGTGTGCGGGTGTGTGCACACACCCGCACACACGCGCACGCGCGCACACACCCGTACCCGCACACGCACCCTCACCCGCACCCGCACCCGCACCCGCAACCGCACCCGCAACCGCACCCGCACCCGCACCCGCACCCGCACTCGCACCCGCACGCGCACCCGCACCCGCACACATTAATATACTACATGTATTAAAAAATTAAATCTATTTTTAATTTGACACAATTTTAAGAATTGTGTCTAATTATACGTCCTCAAAAAATTACATATTTATACAATTTTTTAATTAAAAGAAATATGAAAATTTCACTACATAGCATACCAAGATTACAAAACATGATAAATTTATCTTAGTATGCTATGTAGTAAATTTTTCAATATATTTTTTTAATACAAAATTATGAATCTGTAATTTTTTAAGGACGTATAATTAGATACAATTCTTTCTAGATAATTTTGTAGAATTTTGTTACATTACGCATTTTTACCTCTGGACAACGATTGCTATTTCTATTTCATTTTCATTATTGCAGGGGAAGATAAATCTAAAAAGAATAATGAGTCATCGACATAGAAGATTCGAAGGCTAAATTCAAAAACAGAACAAAAGTCACTCGCAATTTTTTTCATTCCCATCGTGCAACATTGAGCGAGTAAAAGAGCGCTCTGAAAGAAACATTACTTAAGCACGCTTATGAATTCAGAGCACGCTTTGCCACTGTTGGCAAAATAAATTTTAATGAGTCCTTTTATCTTTCGAACGAAAATGCCGAAGTAGGTGGGAACCCCTGTGAGGACATTGACTTTTTCGATAAAAAATATGTAATATTATTTTTATTTGATTATATGAGTAAAAAAATCTGGTCTAACAAAATGAAGGTTGCCATCGTTAATTTTTATTAATTTATCAAAAAAGGACATATACACGACGACCAGGTAACCGACATTTGTCGGTTCGATAAAGTGTCGATGTGTCGTTGCGGATGTTTTTTGATATGTCAAAAAACATGCGCAACGACACTTATATATCGAACCGACAAATGTCGGTAGTTGTGTACAGAATACCGGCCCTGACAATCAACTTCTTACGCATTATTTTTGTTACATACGTGACGTAATTTTAAGTACTTACCGGTTTGTCTCCCATGTTAAAAAGCGTGGTAGGCGACGAGAATGCACGAGTAAATAGAACAGACACTTTTAGAAACTTTAAGCTGTAAGCTTCTATCAGCCTATACTTCGTGATATGGAAGCAAACACAGAGCCAGACCCCTGGCACTCAAGTGCCACTCAGTTTAAAATCTCAGCTGTTGGCGCTGTTGCCCCTCTTAGTGTCGCTAATAACCATTATGTGGCGCTAGTAGTATTGCGCGCTGCGGCTTTAGCCCGCGAATTTTAATGTAAAATATATTTTATTAAATGTACATTTGATATTAATATCATAAATAATTATGATTTTAATAATAATTTTATAATATTAATGATTATAGTATATATTGTGACTATTTTGAATAATAAAGTGAAGAATTTACAACAATAATACATGGAAAAGGATAATCAAACATCAAATTATTAAAGTAAAGCTTGTAATAATTTATAAAGAGACGAATTTATGTTATTCAGCCTCCACTATATATATATATATATATATATATATATATATATATATATATATATATATATATATATATAGTAGTTAGGAATCAAACTAATCAAGTCACACACACACACACAAAATGATGTCCATTTGATGTCAAATCTACAACATCGCACGTTTATTTACAGATATCACTTTCCGCACATGAAATCATGCAGATGATGCACCCACATACCAAGTATAATAAAAATAAATAAAAAAGCATGAGGTCAAAATAGAGTCAAGGTCTGGTCATTTTGGTCAATGACGGATTTGGTGTCAATTTGATGTCATTTTGACGTCAACTTGACTAAATGTGTTGCTTGGGTAGGTTCAATACCAACGTGCGCACAAAAACGTTTAATTGTTCTGTATCTGAAATATTTACGATAAATAATATCGATGTTCAGTGGGGTCCAATGTGACGCAGGTTGATGGGGTCCTCTGTGCCACGCTTACAGAACTATCTAACCTACCTACGTGACAGCGCGAGTTTCCGTAGTGTGTTTCGATCGCGGAATAGTAAATGTTAGTGCCTAAATTTTCCTATAAAATAAAATAATTTCCATCGATAATCATATCCACACTTTCATTTTCTCTTTTTTTCACCCTTTAGTTACAGATCACATGTAATCGAGTCGCTGTGAGGCAATATTCGTTGATCTCTGCTAGGTTACGACAAAAAGTGAGGTTATAGGACTTTGTTTCCAGTTTTCAATTTCTTAGGTCATCTGATGAAACAAATATGACACGATTATTGATAAATTGGTCCTCTAGCACAGTCTTGGTTTTTCAATTGACCAAAGATTTGTAATAAACAGGATTCAAACAGATCTCTTCTACTGTCACAGGGTATACCCTACCTTTCACATTACATGTCACAGTGTACCCTACGCTATGGCTCAATCGACCCCACGCGTGGGGTCCACTGTGACAAACGCAGCATTTCGAAATATCATTATTTTTGCAAAATATTTCTGAAAATTTACTTCTTAAATCATTTACAAACAAAGTTTATTATATTAAACATCGAATAGTCTCATTTATATTATAATGAAGTTATTAAAATTTTTAAATTTACATTTTTAATGTGATTTAAAAAAACGTGGTTCAAGGGTGCCCACTCTCCCCTACTGCGCCTGTACCACACGTTAGTATCCCACGATTATTCGATAAGTACTAAAAGAGTACTGGAGGGAGTACTGGAGGGAGTACTGGTGGGAGTACTGGAGGGAGTACTGGGGGGAGTGCTGGGGGAAGTACTGGGGGGAATACTGGAGAAAGTACTGGAGGGAGTACTGGAGGGAGTACTAGAAGAAATACTGAAGGGAGTACTGAATGAGTATTGGATGAGTACTGGGAAGGAGTGCTGACGAAGTCAGTATAGTCGAATTTAGTAGTACTTTGAGTACTTATGTCTCTAGTACTTTCACTAATACTTTTTCCAGTATTAAAACCAGTACTATTTTTTCATAAGGGTATCCAAGTAGAACAAAAAGTCAAGATGATATCAAAATAACGTCATATTGATAGTTTAGTAATTTAGTATTTTATTAATTTAGTATTTCCAAGATACGTTACGAAAAAGTAGTACTAGCAATCAGTACTCAGTACTGAGTGATCAGTACTCGTAATATTGACAGTATTAGTATGTTAATACTCATGAATATTACAGAATGGTCAGTACTGTGCCTATTAGTTTCTTACAGTACTGGCAGTACTATCATAATAGTACTCCGAATATTAATCTGATAAAGTACTGACCACTTCAATACTTTGAAGTACTAATGAGTATTATTGCTTGTAGTACTGCCAGTACTGTAAGCACTGACAGACACAGTACTGACCATTCTGCAGTATTCATGAGTATTAACATACTAATCTCTCAATACTACGAGTACTGATCACTCAGTACTGAGTACTGATTGCTAGTACTACTTTTTCGTAAGGAAAGTTCAACGAAATCGGTGAGGAGGCCACTATTCTTCAGATTTACCCATACAAATATTTCAATTTCAATGCGGAATGTC
Organism: Temnothorax nylanderi; assembly: GCF_030848795.1. Classification (NCBI taxonomy): domain Eukaryota; kingdom Metazoa; phylum Arthropoda; class Insecta; order Hymenoptera; family Formicidae; genus Temnothorax; species Temnothorax nylanderi. Next base: position 40,561 of record NW_027249218.1, read on the forward strand.
ATCGCCGTCATCGAGTGTTAAGGCCATCGCACACAAAGGCTGCGTTTCTGTATTCACTGTAAGTACTGACGATGTGACGTCACTGAGCACAGCTGCAAGATCGTTCCGTAATTACTTCTGTTGCTTTTACCGCATATAACGCTGCAATAACGGAACGATATCCGCAGTACTGCGACTGTTGTTACGTATAAGAAAGAAATATAACCTATCTTAGACACGACGTAACACGACGATAGGAGCACTTATTCTAAATATATAAAAAAGAATCAGTTTTCAGATTTATGAAAATATCGAAATTAATTATTATTATATTAATTATATTAATTTAGTAACCTTTTCGGGCTTTTTCCGCATCTTCGTGACCAGTGATCGGCAAAAAAAATTTTTATTATTTATTTTTTAAATGTCAAAGCAATCATTAACAAGCCAAAATACAATATATTAAGTGCCAAAAAAATAAAAAAATTTTTTAACTTATTTTTATTTACCTAACAATTTGTAAATACTTTCAAAAAAAGATTATTTCTACAAAAATTATTAATGTTTAACATTATTTTTTAATTCTTAGAAAATTTAATAATAAATCAAAAATTATAACTAATTTTTTAAAAATAAATAATTGAATAAAAATAATTTTTAATTTTCTAAAAAATAATAATAAAAAACAAATATTTTTTAATTTTCCAAAAAATTAGTAATTAAAAAAAATATTTTTTAATTTTTCAGAAAATTAACAATTAAATAAAAATAATTTTTTATCCTTGACTCTGAAACAAGTTGTCTTGGCAAAAACAAGTATGAACATGAGGTAACTGACAATATTACAATCAGAGATACTGGGCAAGACGAAGAAGACGGATATACGCGACTGTCAAAACCTGTTAACGTATTAACGTTTTATGAAAAGTGTGTGTGGCTAGCATTAGAGCCATCGCACACGAAATGCATAGCTTAGCATAAGCGTATTACTAGCGCTACTTGTACTTCCCAGTCATCTCGGTGGAAAATTGAAAATCTCTTATGTAATCCCTTATTTAAAAAATCCAATGTGATCCCCCGAAAAGTGATCCCCCGATTCAAAAGTACTTTATTATCAATATTTTTTTAGACCTTTTTGTATATATGTGGTATTGTTGATGTAGATTTTGCATATTGTAACAAATTTTAAAAATTCCAAAAAATAAATCCAATATGGCGGACTCAAATATTTGCGAATTTTTAAAACTTTATATTTTAACCTTTTTTGTACATATAAGGTTTTTAAAAGAAGCAATAAAAAAACAGAAAAAACATTCAAAGAAAGTCGATAATAAAAAATTAAACTTTATTTATATTAAAAAATATAATTTTGTGAAAAAAAAACAATAATTCTCAAACTTAAATGTTTGATAAAGTTGGTGTGATTGAAGAAAAGATGTGTTTAATCAACGAAAATTATATATGTTGCTTTATCTAGAGTGAGATCATTTGATTCAGTTATTAAGTTTTTCTAGGTAACCAACGTCAAGTTAGAAACGTTAAAAATTATTTATATCAAGAAATATCTGAATAAATAAGAAAAATACGTATATGAACACATAAAATTCACAATTATTTGTTTATAATTATTATTATAATTAAATTATAATTGTTATATTGGGGGGAAGGGTTTGAGGGGGGGAAGCATGCAAAGCACGTTTATCTAGTAATTGCAAATTTTCCCAAAAAACACGAATTTTTAGTATGAAAAAATTATTCAGTATGGTTAACGTCATCGTTTCTTTTCTACTGCAACTAATATACTCCTAAAAACTTTACAAAATTAATAAATGCTAATTTTCTTAAAAAATTAGTAATATATTTTCTAATAATTATCTACTAATTTTTCAAATAATTTACTTTTTAAAAACTACTAATTTTTTAAAAAATTATAAATATTTTTTTCTAAATGAGTAATTTTTTTAAAAATTGACAATTTATTTTATATAATGGCTAATTTTTAAATTATGAGCAATATATTTCTGATTATTTATTAATTTTTCAGATAGAGTATTATATTTTTAATCAATTAATAATTATTTTAAATTTAAAGCTTAGTATTTTATTAATTACCAATTTTTTGTTAATTAAAATTAAAAACATTCAAATTTTTTATTTTTGATTAATTAAAAATAACCGCCGATATCATTACTAAAAACAGAATTTTTGCCGATCACTGTTCGTGACTAACGATTACTGTATATTTCTCGTTGTTGCCTTCCAGGTCCACAAGGACCAATTCTTCCAAAGATGCCGCCATAGCCGCCATGTTCTTACTGCGAATGCCTCACCTCGCGAGCCGCAGTAATGAAAGTAGGAAGTGACGACAAAATCTATGACGTCACATGAACACGAAAACGCTTTGACAGCTTACTGCCGCGTATATTGGAACGGATTTACAGTGCTGCCAGTACTGCGAGTGAATAGCGAAACGCAGCCAAAATTGCATAGGTTGCATAAGCATAGCATAAGACAGCTGGACCAATGAGCATCTTATGTAAATTAATATGACGACTTTATATTGGATGCTCATTGGTTTAGCGGTCTTATATGCTGCGTTCCCAACCGACGTATAGTTGGCAAACAAATTAAAAATTATTGAAAATTATCTTATCCAATCGTTTGGAAATCATTTGGAAATATTTGGAAAAAACTTTTCAGAGTTTGGAAAACCATACAATAATCACAATTAAATAAAATCAATTAAGCGTATAATTAGCAGAAAGTGTCTAAAAAATATTTTTTTTTAATCCAATCGCTCCAGAATCATTTGGAAAAAGCGTCGATATAATTTTTATTATTTGGAAAACAATTATTCTAATGAAAATTAATTAAAGATTAATATTTCGTTTTAATGTCTGCACTAAAGTCTGCACTATAGTGCAATAAAGTGCACATTCTTATATGTTTTATTGGTAGAAGCTGTGTTTCGATATTGGCTGCATTCCAATATTCACTGTCAGCAACTTTCAGTACTGAAAATCTATAGTATACGTAAAATATAGATTTGCAGTACTGACAGTGAATATCGATCGGAATGCAGTCACTGGCTGCGTTCCGATATTCACTGCAAGTACTGTAAACATCGCTCCATTTTTGTTTGATATACGATGTGCAACGAAGACAGAATGATGCTTACAGTACTTGCAGTGAATATCGGAACGCAGCCTAGACTGTAAGTACTGAAAATTTATAATGTTACATACGTCATCACTTTTTCAGTACTTTATAATCTACTTAATAATACCACCATAAATTAATAAAACATTTTTAATAATTTAAAAATTAATATCTCAAATATAATGTGGTCTATCGAATTAAAATTTTAACAGCAATTAAATTAGACATTTCTCTATAAACTCCTAAATTTTCACGAAGATTTGTCGGTAAAGGGTTTTTGTGATATAACTGATGTGATACAACTACCTTAACCCAATCAGCAAAATAAAATTTAAAAAATGTTTTTAAAAAACATTTAAAAAACATTTTTCAAACATTTTTAAAAACGTTAAAAATAATGGAATAAGTTTCCTTTTTTTCATTAAAAAAAACATTTATTTTAACGTTTAAAATAATATTATTTTAACGTTTAAAAAATATTATTTTAACGTTTAGAAAAATATTATTTTAACGTTTAATAAACGTTTGTTTTAACATTTGAAAAAATGTTTTTTTAATATTTGGGAAACTTTTACATTGAAAGGTTTTTTAATAATTTTAAAAATTTGTGTTATATTTGATTTTTTATTACTAAATATTATTTTTTGTACATATTGTACACATTGTATACATAATGTATAACAAAATAAACATTTGCAGTATAAAATAAAATAAATATAAGAAAGAAAAAAAATTTACTTGTATTTTAAAGTATTGACAAAACCGCTGTTTGTATAACGCAATTGAAAATCGAGCAAGGTCCATAGACGGTCATAGCAAGACCTTTACGCTGAAATAATGTTTCATGTGTGATTTTTAAATATATTTTCTAATTCTTCTAACTGTACGCGGTTACTATCAGTCTCAACACAGCTCTTAAATTGAATCAGAAAAGTAATATCACACATTAAATTGATTGTCAAATAACGTGGGTCGGCGATCGAGTCGTCGTTTAATTCCGCGGTATTCCGCGGCTCACCATGTGCATTCAACGGTACATACGTTGCTGTAAGAAATTTAATAGTTATGCAGGAAGTCTTTGTGGGAGGGCAATAATGATGTTAGAATTAAACTTTAGAACTTTATTATATCACAAACCTACCGGCACACAAATAATGGGAACGAAGAACGAAGTTGCTATGGTTGCTACACATCCGCACGCTCCGCCATAAGTCACCGACTACCCGACACGCGCAAACACGTCACGTCCACAGAACATAAGCACGTCGCACGTTGTCGCAACTCAAGCGACCAATCAAGCGCGCCGAACCGACGTACGCTATTAAGGCTGCGTTCGAAAATATTACCCGGGTACAGACGGGTATACTTCCTTTTCCTTCTAACTCAGTGAGTTAGAAAGAGAAGAGAGTATACTCGTGTGCACTCGGGTGACGTTTTCGAAAGCAGCCTAATACTTCGATTTGGAAAAATGAAAACGGTGATTGGTCACCGCTTTGTCACTTTATTGTGTTATCGTGTAGTCCTGTGTGCAGTATAATAGGAGCCGTAATTAAATGCGGGGTCTACAATAATTCAGCAGAACGACTGCTGAGTTGTCGTCTTATCAACACACACTACGTTGATTTGTTGGTTCTAAAAGTAAGAACCAATCACATTCGATTGCTACTGAGCGGTTTGATGCAAGTCTCAGAGTCGCAGAAACGGTCGTAAGAAAGAAATTGACCAATTAATATAACAGTTAAAAGCGTTCGACTGTGACTGGTCAATTTCTGTCTTAAGACCGTTCCTGCGACTCTGAGACTTGCGCATTTAATTTGTAGACTCCGTCTAACTCGCTCAAGCATTCGCAAGAAATTTGCATATAAAATTTCTCACAAATAATCACACAATTAATCGTACAAATAATAACCGTGTTAGAATTTATTAGCGCATGTTATAACGTATATAATAATGGTATTTTTATTTTTAAGCCATTATTTTAAATGAATAATTAATGCAAAATAAATATTAAATTAATGTTGAATAAATGTGATATTAATGTTTTTAAAAATTATTATTGCAAACGAATAATTAATGTGACATAAATATTAAATAAACGTTAAATAAATATTTTTTCTAAATTATTATTTTAAATGATTAAATAATGTAAAATAAATATTAAAATAATGTTGAATAAATGTGAAATAAATGTTTTTTAAAATGATTATTGCAAACGAATAATTAATGTGACATAAATATTAATCAATAAACGTTAAATAAATATTTTTTCTAAATCATTATTTTAAATGAATAAATAATGTAAAATAAATATTAAATTAATGTTGAATAAATGTGAAATAAATGTTTTTAAAAATTATTATTGCAAACGAATAATTAATGTGACATAAATATTAATCAATAAACGTTAAATAAATATTTTTTCGAAATCATTATTTTAAATGAATAATTAATGTAAAATAAATATTAAATAAATGTTGAATAAATGTGAAATAAATGTTTTTAAAAAATATTATTGCAAACAAATAATTAATGTGACCTAAATATTAAATAAACGTTAAATAAATATTTTTTCTAAATCAATATTTTAAATTAATAATTAATGTAAAATAAACGTTTAATAAACATTAAATAAATATTATTTGTACAATAAACTGTAACAATGTATAAATACTGAAAAAAAATATTTAAAAAACATTTAAAAAATATTGTCTGCTGATTGGGAAGGGGAAACATATTCTGAATAAAATATATTGTAAGGACTGTTAATTAAGAATAAAAACTGCATATTTGTAAATATTAATAATTTTGTCAACTAGATGTCTAATTGGAAATTTTATAATCAGGTTAATAAATAAGGATCATTTTTGAAAAGTAGAACAAATTAATGAAAAAAATCAGCGGATTAAAAACAATATACAATTTGACTGGTAGTTCAGGAAAAAGGACAAGAAGGCTGTACGAAGAAAAAGAGGCAAATTTGTAACTGCAAACATTTAAAATATTTTATGTTGACTCATCATTTTCTCATTACAACATCAACTATCTATTATCTAACAATAATATCTCTTCTGAATGTTGTATATACTATGTATACTATGTTGTATACTATATATAAAGATAACAAATAATAAAATAATATATTTTTGTACAATATATACCTTTTTTTATATGGATTAATTTCTTGGGCCCAGCCTTGAGCTTTGTAATACATAGGATATAATGCTCTCGTTTGCATGTATTTAAAATAGGGTATATTCAGGTGTGCATGTGTGTGTGTGTTTGCATACAGTTTACGCAATCGCAATGGGTGCGTTCGGGGAGACGCTATTAGCGCTATTTAGCGCTACAGGCTGTATTCTATCTTTATCGTTCATTAGACGTAAAACAAGGATAGACGTAATACAAGGATGACACGATAGCGCTGATAGCGTCTCCTCGAACGCACCCAAAAATACTTGACAGTCTCTCAACACACATTTTTCCAGATTCTGTAATAGGAACCAGTGACACATGTACGAATTTATCGCGCTTTCGAATCGACTGCATATAATTCTATAACTTAATAGAAAATATATTGATACTTATTACACGGGAGATTTTTTATTGTAATTTAGTACAAATGTGCGGTAAAAATTTGTACACCTTTCTCTATGACTCTTGCCGGTTCGCTAAATTCGTTCCAAGTATGACTCCAATCAATCTGGAAAAAAAATGACAAAAGCATAGATATATAGCCATTTCTTTTATTTTGAGAAGAGAAGATGATAATTGATCAATGTAATAAATACTACTAACTGTAATAAGTGTTAATAAATTTACTAACCCGCCAACTACCAAACAAATCACTGTGTTCAAGATACGATAATCTTTTGTCGGTGAGTAATAGTACGTCTTTGTTGATGAACACATGGTAGACGTAAACGTCTGTGTGCACATATTTCCCCTTTTCCAATTCCTATGAAAAAGAAATCTCATATTTATTTCATATAGAAAAACTTTCTTGTAAAATTTAATTCCGTATAATTTTTTATAGAGAATATTATACTGTATGAAATAATATTTCCTAAAGAGCATATATATATATAATTCTTCTCTTTCTCTATTCATTTACACATACATAATATTTATAATAATTCTATATAAATTAATAATATATCCTCTATAGAAATGTACCATTATAATAGAATAGGCCTACTAAAAACGAAACATCTAAAATTTAAAGATAAAAGTATCAAGGATACTTAGAAGAATAAAATTCTTACCTTCAATATCTTATTGCCTTCGGCTTCATCCTTTATGTACGGTCTAACAAGACTGTCCGGTTGCAGAAATCTAGGCGATCGTACTCTCTTTGCTTCCTCACCCAGCTCGGTGGCTCTAAAACGAATGTTACAATGTAATCTCCATATTACATGTATAGATTAATTAGGCTAATTTATAAACAATTCCAAATTTCAATTGTCTTAATAATTAAGTTATTAAGACTACTTTTGCATACTTAACGAGCCACACCGTTTGATAGCTCCAAAGGAACCACTTGCAAAGTCGATAACACCAGCCGTAGGCCTAGTAACGAGTCCAACAACACCTTTTCCAAACCCTTTGAAAAATCCTTCTACTCCTTCCTCCTTTGCACCTGATATGGGTTTCATTACTACACCCGTTACACCATCGAATACACCCTGTCAAGTGAGATAAATAATTCCTAGATGTATCAAATAAATTAATCAATAAAATAATTAACCCGCGATCTTACCATGACTAAACCCTTTCCGCTTCGTGCGAGACTTTCTAAGAAAGTTAGCGGGCTGTTTGTTAAGCTGTTCTTGCCTCTTTCGCTGGTAATCTTTGTCGAAGGTCAGAGCAGCTATACCCTTGCCTACAAAAGCAAGTGAGTAATAAAGTAAATATATATATATATATACCGGGTGAATCTTAATAGATGCACCAACTTTTTACCATAGAAGATGAGTTACCGACCGCAACTGTAATGAACCGAACGATCCATAGGTGACACCAGCTTGAATCGACCGCTTCGATCGACGAGTCCGAGGTGATGTACAGGCAAGTTAAAAACTGTGAATCAAATAACGTATATCGTATGTACATACTTTTCTAATATATCCAACTGTCTTACGCATTTTTCTTTTTACTAGGTGCGCAACTAAGTTTCCGGGTTTCACACATAGATGGCACCAATAACACATGTACTCGACTTACATGTCTGAAGTTGTCTGACGTTATAGCTTGGACATCTGTTAACAATAACCAGTCGTTATATAAACACATATCGCAACGCAAAAATATTTTTTCTAACAACGGAGATGTCGAGTTTTGTGCCAAATAAACAGCATTTGCGGGAAGTTTTGCTTTTCTGCTTTAACTTGAAAAAAAATGCAGCTGAAGCACGTCGTTTGCTTGAGGAGGCCTACGGCGAACATGCACCATCGAAAACTACCTGTGAAGATTGCCCAGGTAGCAAGACTCGTCATTTTGACGTCAATTGACGTCAAAAGTCTGGCATTTTGACGTCTTTTGACGTCATTTGACGTCAAAATGACGAGTGCTTGCTACCTGGGTGGTTTAAACGCTTCAGAAGTGGCGATTTCGACACTGAGGACAAGGAGCGCTCCGGAAGACCAAAAACAATTGAGGACGCCGATCTGCAAGCGTTATTGGATGAAGATAATACGCAAACACAAGATCAACTTGCGGAGGCATTAAACATGACTCACCAAGGTATTTCCAAACGTTTACATGCCATGGGAAAAATTCAAAAGGAAGGAAAATGGGTGCCGCATGAGTTGACTGAGAGACAGATGGAAAATCGAAGAGCCACTTCCGAAATTTTGCTTTTGCGGCATGAAAGAAAGAATTTTCCTCATCGAATTGTTACTGGCGATGAGAAGTGGATATATTTAGAGAATCCCAAACGCAAAAAATCGTGGCTTTCACCTGGTGAAGAATCAACAACGACGGCACGGCCAAATCGTTTTGGAAAGAAGAAATGGACATCGCTACCGACAAAAACTGATCAATTTAAACCATACATTGCTCGAAAAACGGCCAGAATGGGACACGAGACACGATCGAGTGATATTGCAGCACGACAACGCTCCGTGCCATCGCAGTTCCATCGTCCAGGACACCATCAAAACGCTGAAATGGGATCTGCTACCGCACCCGCTGTATTCGCCAGACCTGGCGCCTTCCGATTATCACTTGTTCCGGTCGATGGCGCATGGCTTGGATGGGCTACACTTGACCAATTTCGAAGAAGTGCAAAATTGGTTGGATGAATGGTTTCAGTCCAAAGACGCGTCGTTTTATTGTCGCGGTATTCATGTATTGCCAGAGAGATGGCGAAAATGTATAGCTAGCGAGGGACGATACTTTGAATAAACCATTTTTTGTATTTCTCTTGAAATTTTCCATTTTTTATTGATCAAAAAAACCCGGAAACTTAGTTGCGCATCTAGTACATATAATTTTATTTAATAACACGATTTCTTATTATTCTCCATCTATGCGCAACGTATTTACCGCATGTACTACGTTTACGCGAGCGTTACTTTTGTAGTAACTTACGATAATTCACTCGTTTACGCAGAGTAAATTATCGTAAGTTACTACAAAATTTCCTTTACGCGAAGGAATTATCGAAAGTTACTACAGAAGTAACGCTCGCGTAAACGTAGTAATATAGTACGGGATCCGGCCGCGTGATTTATACGTTTATCTGTTATTTTATCGAAATGCGATTTTAATGGAAGATTACATATCAGGTCATACATCGCGGCCGGTGTGCCTAGCAAAATCTTGCCGCAAGTACCCTCAATTAGAGCTGTTTTAATTAAATTTTTTAAGACAACTTCGTTCATTTGTTTGCGAAGTAAATGAAGCGTCATCTGAAAGAGAGTGATCTAAAAAACTTGAAAAAAATAGGTTCCCACCTCTCAGTCTGCCGCAACCTCCTGGCAGCCAGATGCAAAAAGGTTCTTTTTTGTTAATTATCAACGTTCATCGTGTATCGAGACAATTTTTACACAAATTGAAGCTAAATTTTTCCTCTACACGATGGAATATGGTTGCCTGCGTAAAAGCTGCCGCAACTAGTGGTTGCCAGCATTTGAATGACTCGCTCTCGCCTGCGCGAGCTCTTCAATCTTACAATGTGTTACAATGGAATAATCACAGCAATTTCCTTGCATTTCTTTAATATTACAATAGTTCCTAAACAAGTTTTCAAAAATTCCTTTTATAAATAAATTCCGCCGCTCATTCGTCTTCCGACTCGTCTGAACTCGCAACATCATACTCCAAATCATCAGAATTATCATTCGCATTTTCAGAACTTTCATTCATCGACACGCGCAATACATCTTCGACTTTCAACGGCGTTGGGTACCCAAAGAACCACGTTGGTTTCAAAAAACCATCTAATAACCAACCGCACTCTTCAGCGCGTAATTTAATACAACACGGATCTGTAGCATTTTGCCACATCGAATTTACAAAAATTGCGCGTGTCGATGAATGAAAGATCTGAAAACGCGAATGATAATTCTGATGATTTGGAGTATGATGTTGCGAGTTCAGACGAGTCGGAAGACGAATGAGCGGCGGAATTTATTTATAAAAGGAATTTTTGAAAACTTGTTTAGGAACTATTGTAATATTAAAGAAATGCAAGGAAATTGCTGTGATTATTCCATTGTAACACATTGTAAGATTGAAGAGCTCGCGCAGGCGAAAGCGAGTCATTCAAATGCTGGCAACCACTAGTTGCGGCAGCTTTTACGCAGGCAACCATATTCCATCGTGTAGAGGAAAAATTTAGCTTCAATTTGTGTAAAAATTGTCTCGATACACGATGAACGTTGATAATTAACAAAAAAGAACCTTTTTGCATCTGGCTGCCAGGAGGTTGCGGCAGACTGAGAGGTGGGAACCTATTTTTTTCAAGTTTTTTAGATCACTCTCTTTCAGATAACGCTTCATTTACTTCGCAAACAAATGAACAAAGTTGTCTTAAAAAATTTAATTAAAACAGCTCTAATTGAGGGTACTTGCGGCAAGATTTTACTAGGCACACCGGCCGCGATGTATGACCTGATATGTAATCTTCCATTAAAATCGCATTTCGATAAAATAACAGATAAACGTATAAATCACGCGGCCGGATCCCGTACTATATTACTACGTTTACGCGAGCGTTACTTCTGTAGTAACTTTCGATAATTCCTTCGCGTAAAGGAAATTTTGTAGTACCCTGGTAAAAATTACCGTTAGAAACGGATAGAACGTGCATTCTATCCGTTTCTGACTGTTTTACTATGCGTTTCTTTCCCTGCAATTACGGATAGAAGCAGATGAAAAGTGTTGCAGATTCTATAAGACTGTGTACGCAAATACGGTGAGGAAGGCTAACTGCATCTAACTGATTCCTAACGGAACGGAACTCCTATCTGAACCTATGCGCAGACGAATTATGAATCCTATCCGTTTTTATACGTAGCCAATTTTGAATGTCTATCCGCATCTGATTGCAAAACCAGGCAGGATATCTATCTGCATTTGCATGCAATTATGATTTGCCCGCTCTATCCGTTTCTAACTGCAAATGCATTTTATTCATTTCTTATTACTGCAAATACATGTACATTGTGGGAGGTTTGTAGTTATCAGGTAGATTCTACCTTTAAACGCCAGAAGGGATTCCTTTAGTTACGACACTGTAATTTTTCTGGTTGTCGCCTGACAGAACGCCTGCTTATATATTATGGCTGGTTGTATTTTAAAAGTGAGAAACGCTTTCCATCATGCGCCGCCTAGCGGCGTTGTCGCGAAGATGCAGATGGATGCGGTATCCGCAATTACGGATAGATACCGTCAGCATTTGATGCGTACAGAATGCGGACAGAAACATACAGGATTCGTATCTGTAGTTGCAGACAAATTCCTATAGGTCGACATTGCGTACAGATGCAGATGAATGCGGTATCCGCAATTACGGATAGATACCGTCAGCATCTGATGCGTACAGACTGCGGATAGAAACAGACAGGATTCGTATCCGTAGTTGCAGATAAATTCCTGTAGGTCGACATTGCGTACAGATGCAGATGGATGCGGTATCCGCAATTACGGATAGATACCGTCAGCATCTGATGCGTACAGAATGCGGACAGAAACAGACAGGATTCGTATTCGTAGCTGCAGACAAATTCTTGTAGGTCGACATTGCGTACAGATGCAGATGGATGCGGTATCCGCAATTACGGATAGATACCGTCAGCATCTGATGCGTACAGAATGCGGACTGAAACAGACAAGTTTTTCTATTGTAAAAGCTTATAGATGCTGTATGCCGATAGATTTCCATTAGATACAGTTATACGTCGTTACATTTTCTGTCTGTATTTGCAGATACAATAGTGCTGCTTACAGAAACGGATAGAGCTAGACAAGCTTGCAGTTACAGCGGATAGGATTCCGTTACATACCATCAGAAATTCTATCTGTTTCTAACTGTTTCTAACGGTAATTTTTACCAGGGTAACTTACGATAATTTACTCTGCGTAAACGAGTGAATTATCGTAAGTTACTACAAAAGTAACGCTCGCGTAAACGTAGTACATGCGGTAAATACGTTGCGCATAGATGGAGAATAATAAGAAATCGTGTTATTAAATAAAATTATATGTAAAAAGAAAAATGCGTAAGACAGTTGGATATATTAGAAAAGTATGTACATACAATATACGTTATTTGATTCACAGTTTTTAACTTGCCTGTACATCACCTCGGACTCGTCGATCGAAGCGGTCGATTCAAGCAGATGTCACCTATGGATCGTTCGGTTCATTACAGTTGCGGTCGGTAACTCATCTCCTATGGTAAAAAGTTGGTGCATCCATTAAGATTCACCCGGTATATATGTTTGTAAATTGTAGTTTAGGAGGACCATTTTTCACATAATACGTATTTTAACGGGACATTTGGCTCTTAGGAGGTCCGTCTCGGTAATTTTTTTCATGCATCGTATTTTATTAGGTCCGTCCCGATAAAACCTATCCGAATAAAACGTATTTTATTGGTACCTTTTCAAATTTTAAGTCCCTCTAATATACGATGGATGATATCACTTTCATTTTTTAATTGTGAAGTATTTTATCAGAACCGGTGCATCTAACTATTAATTTAGCTTCATAATAAACTGCAGTATACTTTTGCATTTAAATATAGATATAAATTAAACAAATAAAACTTTAATAAATATAAACATTACAGTATAATTATTATAAATATAAAGGTTTTGCTATTTTTAGTTATTTTATTTTTTTATTATTATTACCCTTGTAAAAAAATTTCTCATATTATTTCAGAAATTTTGTAAAAATTGAGACTCGTGAAAAATTCTGAAAAATATACAAAATTTCTCAGACATATTCGAAAATAATTAGATAAGAACTTTTTAAATATTTCAGTATTTGTATGTATAAAAATTTCCGAAAAATTGCACAGATTTTCTAATATTTACTCCTACAATAAATTCCTATAAAGATGCGTTAGCGAAAAAAATATGAAATATATTATTATTTTGTGAGATTTTCTAAAAAAAAATATGTTCCAATTTGTATAAAAATTCTAAAAATTTTTTAGATTCTGTAAAACTCAGAAATTTTTTATAGAAACTGTGATTATTAATATGAAAGATTCTGAGACATTTTTCTACCAGGTATTTAAATTTACACACAATATTTATATTTGCTAGTAATATTATTATTTAAATTACATATTTCGATACTAATATTATTATCTGATTATACTTAACAATATCTAAGATATTGAGAAACAGTTCCATTAACATACACCGTATATGATAGAAAAGATTATTCGAAAAGCACTTTCTAGCTGGTACTCTACTCTATTGGAATTACCTGATTTTATTAAAGTCAATTGTGTATTTTTGTCTTCTAAGCTGATAAAACGCAAAAAACTAAGAAAGCACGCCAACCTACTTTTCCATTTCATAAAACACTTAAATCTCGATAACAAAAAATAATATAAATATGAATCCTATAACAAAACCGGCGACGAGCGATGTTTCATTTATATTAAACGCTTATATCTCGACAACCGGAAAAAATATAAAGATTCCAGAAGCACTTTTTATTTCGTAAGCTGCATTGGCATTTTACAACTGGTAACTATACTTTTTCGATTATTAGTGAGACAGCGCGCGCAAGTTTAGCGAAACAGGGGACGTGCCCGTTTTCTCATTTTCACTCAATCTTTATATCTCATTAACCACTATAGATATCAATATTATTCTCCGGAAGTAATAAAGTTTTTAAGTGTTCAGAAAATCCTCCAAAAACGCCTGATGGTGGCCATCATGGGGGTTTTAGTGGGTAGGCTATGCATGCGGTATCTGATGAACATGCATAGAATCCCAAACTACCTTCGGCTTCCGACATAGGAGGGATCATAGGTATCGAAAGATTTTCCCCACGTAAATAAATAATAAAAAGGTATCTACAACATATAAGAGCGACGGAAAATATAGTGATTGGAGTTATGTAATTTACAACATCAACTATATAGGCCTGTTCGTTTTCGCTGCACATCTGAACTAGTGTAATAAGTTAAAATGAAAGAAAATATATTTGTTTTATTCTAACTTATTGCACTATGTGCACCAGTTCAGCCAGTGCAGCTAAAAGAAACAGACGGTATATGCATCTCGTATTAGTGAGGTGACCGTAATGGAAGACTTTTTGGCGCCAAGACACATGGCCTTGACCTTGCGGCGGGACTCATCACCAGCTGTTCTCTGTCCGAGATTTTTATCACGGAGATTGTAAATATTTCAGAATTTTACTATCGCCTGATTTTTAAAAGTTTGTCGTAATTTTAGCGACTGACTAGCTTCCTAAGCATCGTTGTTCACGCCGTCATTGCCACGTTGCTAATACAAGATGTATTTTTGATAATGATGTAAAAATCACATAACTCTAGTCACACTAATTACAATTTCCCGCTGTTCTTGGATGATGTTGATACCTATGTTGGTTAATGGCCGCGTTCAGCAGACACAACTGTTGAGTGTCATCTTATCAACACGCTACGCTGATTTGCTCGGTCTAAAAGTAAAAGCCAATCACGTTCGATCGCTACTGAGCGGTTTGTTCGGCTGAACGCGTCCAATGAGATATAAGCGTTTAATGGAAACTGAAAAATCGTTTCGGTACGAATTCACGCGCTTTATCATCTTAATAAATAGAACTGTATAATTGCTAGTAATGAGATCGAGTAATTTACGCTATTGGAATTACGCCATCTTACTGCTGGCAATTATGCAGTTCCGTTTATTAAGGCGAAAAAGCGTAGGAAATTTTAACGAAATTGACGTAGCGTTTTCTCATTTTCCTTCAATTTTTATATCTTACAAACCACCATAGGTATAAATAACATCAAAGAACGACGATAAATATTGTAATTAGCGTGATTGGAGTTATATGTGTTTTACACATAGACGTATATGTATAATATACTGAGCATTCCCACTAGAGATCTTCTCTGCTAGATCTGAAGGATAGAAGATATGCTTGCAGTGACGATTTCTTTTTCTAACATTTAGGTTAGGATACAATTAGAAAAGGAAATTGTCACTGCAAGCATATTTTCTGTCCTTCAGATCTTGCCGGAAGATCTCCAATGGGAATGTTCAGTCTATTATATACGTCTATGGTTTTACAACATCATCAATTATACATCTCGTATTATTAAGGCCATCGCACACAAAATTGCATAGGCTGCATAAGCATAGCATAAGACCGCTGGACCAATGAGCATCTTATGTAAATTAATATGGCGACTTTATGCTAGATGCTCATTGGTTTAGCGGTCTTATGCTATGCATATGCAGCCTATGCAATTTTGTGTGCGAGGCCCTTTAGCGAGGTAACAATGATGGCGTAAACGACAATGCTTTGGAAACTGGCTAATCGCTAATTACAATTAACTTTTAAGAATCAGGCGATAGTAAAAAAAACTGAAACATTTACATAAGCCAGTGCCGTGCACACCGCGATTCCCCCTCTCCCCGATAATAATCTCGGTTAGAGCACAGCTGGGGTGAGACAAAAAAGTCCCGTCGCAAGATCAAGACCACGTCTGTTGGGGCGCCAGTCTTCCATATCATTTATAAACAAATATCTCGGCAACCGTATGAGATAGACATATGTCTCCGAAAGCACTTTTTAGATCGTATTCTGTTTTATTGGACTTATTGATCTCATTGCTGGCAATTATGCAGTTCTATTTATTAAGACGGAAAAGCGCGGGAAATTTTAGCGAAACGGACGCCAAGCGATTATTCGTTTCCATTAAACAAGTTCGTATATCGACAACCGTAATTGATAGAAATATTTGAATCATATTTATATCCTTTACGGTTGCCGAGATATAAGCATTTAATGAAAATTAATGATTACTCGGCGCCCGTTTCGGGACGAATTTGCGCGCCTTATCATCTAAATAAACGGAACTGTACGATTGCTAGTAATGAGATCGAGTAATTCCAAAAGTGCAGATTACGAACTAACGAGTGCTTTTTGAATCATATTTCTACCTCTTGCGGTTTCCGAGATATAGCGTTAAATCATGCGGAAGACTTTTTGGCGCTAAGACACACGGCTTTGACCTTGCGGTGAGACTTTTTTATCACTAGCTGTTTTCTGTCCGAGAGTATTATCACGGAGATCGAGTATCGTAGCATCCACGGCATCGACGTTTGTAAATATTTCAGAATTTTTACTATCGCCCGATTTTTAAAAGTTTATCATAATTTTAGCGACTGACTAGATTCCCAAGCATCGTTGTTTACGCCGTCATTGTCACGTTGCTAATAGTGCTCTGTGCCCTGACCGAGATGTATTTTTGATAATAATGAAAAAATGACTCTAGTCTAACACAACTCTAGTCACACTAATTACAATTTCCCGCTGTTCTTGGATGATGTTGATACCTATGTTGGTCAATGAGATATAAAGCGTTTAATGGAAATTGATAAATCGCTCGCCGCCAGGTTTGGTACGAATTCACGCGCTTTATCATCTTAATAAACGGAACTGTGTAATTGTTAGTAATGAGATCTAGTAATCTTTGTTATTGGAATTACTCGATCATATTGCTGGCAATTATGCAGTTCCGTTTATTAAGGCAAAAAAGCGTAGGAAATTTTAACGAAACGGACGTCAAGCGTTTCTTCATTTTTATTCATTTCTTATATCACAGATCACCATAGGTATAGACATCATCAAAGAACGACGAGAAATACTGTAATGTGTGATTGGAGTTACATGTTTTACAGCATCACCAATTATACATCTCGTATTAGCGAAATGACAATGACGGCGTAAACGACGATTCTTTGGAAGCTGGCCAATTGCTAATTACAATTAACTCTTAAGAATCAGGCGATAGTGAAAAAACCGAAATATTTACAAAAGTCAATTCCGTGCACACCGCAATTCCCCCTCTCCCCGATCATAATCTCAGTCAGAGCACAGCTGGTGAAACAAAACAGTCTCGCCGCAAAGGTCAAGGCCACGTCTGTTGGCACTAGAAAGTCTTCCGTATCGTTTATAAACAAATATCTCGGTAACCGTATGAGATGGAGATAAAATCTATCATTAGCGGTTGTCAAGATATAAGAATAGTTAGTTGTATTTTTTTTATATACATATAATGAAGTTTACATATGAATTCATGTACAGGGTTGCAGCGACATACAGGTCAGTATGATGGGTTATCCATTCGTGCAGGCGCGCAAGATTATTCACAGCTGCATTCACTTTGACGCATTATATGTGAGTGATTATAATGTGCCAAAGCCTACGCAGCTGTGAACAATCATGGGCCTCTGCATGAATGGGCAACCAGTCATTCTGACCTGTATGTTGGAGCAACGACTGTACATCACTTTTGAAAAGACTTTCGTATTTTTCTAAGTTATTTAAAAATAGTGTCTATTTCTACATGTTTTAACAATTGTAGTAAACAGATATTTTAAATTAAAAATAAAAATGTAAGATACATATGACATACAAGGTTAACATAAACATTATTTTTGATTATATTAATAAAACAATAAAATGCATTTTTAATTAAATTGTAATAGATAGTGAGATATCATGTTTTATATTAAAAAAAGTGTAATTAGATTAAAATATTGCATTTTATATTTATATTATACCTTATTTATATACTGTTAGGGTAAAGTGCATTTTTCAGATCAGATCTTAATTCGGATCAACAAATTTGAAATGCCTCTCTAGCCGACTGTACCCATCATATATGTGGATTTTTTTTACTATTGTTTACAGCTATAAGGGATAGCTATAGACGATAGTGAAAAAAAATCCATATATGATAGGTACAGTCGGCTAGAGAGACGTTGATCCGAATTAGGATCTGATCCAAAATATGCACTTTACCCTATACTTTAATTATATTGTGCTTTACTTTGATGCTTTGCAAACCAATATTAGGCATGTTTAGAAAATCTCTAGGAAGTACGTAATATAATACATATTAGCATATGATTACAGTAAGAGAATTAAAAACAGGTTTACTATAAATTGTAAGTATAATTAAAACAGTTATAAATTTTATATTTATTATTTTATAATACATATATCTTACATAGCATACATAAACGTATCTATAAGCACAAAATATTCTGAAAACTATGTGTAGGTAGGTAACTTTGCATCATTTTTTTCTAAATAATATCCAAAGGCATCAAGAACGACTCGTTTTTCATTTACAGTCTATCGTGTACGATTAGTATGAGACACTGAAAATATAAAAAAGGATAATTTTAACATTAATATAATGTTTTAATGTATGTGGAATATATAAACAATTACATGCATAAAATAATTTTTTGTATAGCATGTGTAATATAGCATATATTTCAGATAATAATATGTAGAAATCACAGTATAAATCAGTAGTGCTTAGTTTATGTACAATCTACTTTCAATACAATTAACTTTCTATTGTACTATAACATAATTTTATCGTCAACTTTTATATGTACATATATGAAGTATTTTAACCTTAGAATTGTATGCGTCAGTAAAATTATATATGGTGTTTTTTTTTCACTTCATGTACCAATTATTTCCGCCAATTATCTCAGAAAGTATTGGTTTATTGATAAAGTTTTCAGATAAAAGTTGGAGGATTTAAAGGGGGCCAATAGGCGATCTTATTAAATTTTAGATCCAGTGCCAGTGTTAAGCCCAATAGAGCCGAAGTCAAATTTTTTAAATAGACACCCCTTTTTGTATCATCTTTCTCTACTAATTAGTTTGAATAACTTGTCTGAAACATTTTTCTATTTGCGTAATATTAATTTTTGAGATATTCAAGAAAAATTTGGTAACTTTTTCAATATTTAGCCTACGATTCTCGATAATTGTTTATCGGAGGAAAAAGTGGTACAGGACTTTTTCGCCTGATTTCGTCTCAAGAATATGATATTGCAATAGTACAATTTTTTTTTAAATATTTGTGTATGCATCTCCTTGAAGCTTTCATGTATACACAAATATTTAAAAAATTTAGACAACTATTGCAATAGCACATTCTTGAGACGAAATTAATTAAAAAAGTTTTGTACTACTTTTCCCTCCTACAACCAATTATCGAGATATCGTAAGCTAAATATTGGACAAGTTACCAAGTTTTCTTTGAAAATCTCAAAAAGTTTACACAAATACGCAAATAGAAAAATGTTTCAGACAAAAATTATTCAAATTAATTAGTAGAAAAAGATGGTACAATAAAAAATTGGGGTTTTTATTAAAGAAAATCAAGTTGGGTCTTATTGGGTCCAAAGTGGATGCCAAGTGGAACCTAAAATTTAGTCAGCTCATCTGATGGACTTTAAAAAAAATAGTGATATTTCTATAAAAAAATGTCATATGAGAAACAATACTGTTTGTTTTAACTACACAACACAGTATTATTTGTTTCTAATCATTTTCCGAGGGAGTATTTTATTTAAAGAAATTAAAGGCCATTGCACGTAACAAAATTTTAGTTGTAATCATAAGGCCACAGGAAAATAGACCAATCACACTTGATTATTCTTCAAGCGCGAAGAGAATAATCGACTGTGATTGGTCTATTTTCTTACGGCCTTACGATTACAACCAAAACATTTTACGTGCAATGGCCTTTATGGTGTTATCATGCTATGCCATTGTTCTATTATGAAGAAAGAACAAGTTTTCATGGAGTAATATACAATAAATATGAAATTATATTATAATTTACACAACAACAATTTTTATACATATTTTAATGAAACCATGAAAACTTGTTCTTTCTTCAAAACAGAATAGTAGCATGTTGACTCAGTAAAATTCTTTAAATGAAATACTTCCTTGGAAGATAATTAGAAACAAATAATACTGTGTTGAATCAGTTAAATCAGACAGTAAATATTCTCATGTAACATTTTTCTTTGGAAATATAAGCACTACTGTTTTGTTTTTCTGAAAAAAGTAGTGCTTCCAAACTTTTGAATAGTGTAACGTATAAACATATATATTACAATCATACTTACAAAATTTCTATCTTTCCTTTTTTTTATTTGTATCCATATTTATTATATTTTGTTCATTTCTGCATTATTATCTGAATAACTAACCTCTCTCTTAGTTGAAGTTCTAAATCATCTAAATCTATAATAGAAATATGCATATATGATAAAAATAGGAGATAAGATTAAAACATACATTTTATATTTGATATATTTGCTATTACTTTAGAAAAAAAAGGAGCACAAAAAATATTTTTTTCTTTACTTATTTATTTATAAGTTATTATAAAAAATTATTTATTTATTTAATTTTTCTTAATACCAAATTTTAATTTTAATTTTAGTTTTAAAATTTTATTGTCAAACATTATATAACCGCGAATGTTATATTTAAAAGTATTCACAAAAAATGATATTAAATAGAATAAAATAAATTAATTTTGAAAAGATGTTATATATATAGTTTACTGATAAAAGTAATATTTATTTATATTTACATATTAATTTATAAATTAATTTGGATATTAATTTTTGTTTCATAAATATGTACCCTGCATAAAATGTCGGATTGAAAAGAATTAAAAAGTATTAAATTTTTGAATACTTCTGAATTCTGCTTTCTGATGCGAAGAAAGGGATTGAAAAGTATTGGTTCGCATAAAACTTTACCGCGCTGAATGTGAGACAGCAGTGGTTGATGCTTCGCATTGAAAAGTATTGGATCGCATTAAATTCATCCGCACCGAACGCAACTTTTGGCATCAATGCTTCGTATTGAAAAGGATTCGGAAGTATTAGCAAATGGAGGTTCATATTCCTTTCTATGACAAAGTAGAAATAGACAAATTTTATAATTATAATTTTTTTTATTACAATCGTTTAATTAATACAGCAGGTGAGAAAATGAAACTTGCTTAAAGCTCTACTATATGTTGTACTCTCAGCTCTACTATATGTTGTACTTTGAAATATCACAATAAACAATGAATAGAATAAGTTTCTTTGGTTTATAATCTAAGTAAATTACATTGGTACGTCACGGAATTCTTTCAAACAATTCCGTGACATTGCCCGATTTCATATGAAATAATTTTCATAGCCTGACGATGGAGATGTCACGGAATTGTCTAAAAGAATTCCATGACATACCAATGGTCACAATCGCTTATAATGACATTACTTCGTTAAATGTTACATCATTTGGAAGAATGGAAAGTGTGGATGGAATCTTTCGATGGGAATTATTTGATGGGACCGGTGGGTTGCTGCAAATTTCCTTCCATTCTTCTATTCCTTTCTGTCGTTCTTCTTCGGAAAGGCCTTCCTGATCTTCGTTAGTAGGTTCTGCTTCATCTGGAAATTTATCGTCTTCAATCTGATCTTCATTCAGGGATTGAGCAAATCTTTGCACTTCTTCGGGCATTTCATTTTCGTCATCGGATTCACGTTCCTCCTCCTGTGTTTCTCCTCGAGTCTCTTTATCACCTACAAACACAATTATAATGTAAAATAATATAAAAGAAATATGGGTCACTGTATTGAAAATAATGTAGCAGTAACTTGCCTCGTGGGACAGTTTTCATATCAGAAATTTTTTTCCGGATGTAGTGAAACGTGTTTAGTGCTTCCATATCTGCTTGAATGTTATCCATACCTCTTTCTGTCATTAACCAATACCGATAGAAGTCTGAAATGGTACATGATTTTACAACACTTTCTGCTCATGGAATATATTGTATGATTTACTGAAGGGCGTGTCTTAGTGACCACGTTACCACTTTTATATTGTACATATTTTTCCCTGAAACTTATAACTCTACTTAATTTTAAAGAGAAGGCAGATGTGCCTCGATCACAGAACATAAATGGCCACGTGGTCACCTTTGTACATCCCTTCATTCAAACAATACGTACCTTTGATAGCTAACACCTTTCTTTGATCAAGCTTTCCGCCTTCTGGTTTTTTTGTCTGCTTGTTCCTGTTGCTACCGCGCCCGCTCAAAGTACATTTCGTTAACAGTTTCTCACCAAATACAGCAACCGCTAAGTTTTTAACGAATACAGCGTTCGATCTGATGTTACTCATAGTTAGATAGTAGCAATCTGTAGAAATCCAAACATCTCGTCCCAAGTGTATCTACAAGGATTATAATTCAAAAATGTATAGATAATGTTATGAAGAATAAAAAAAAAATATATATATATATATATATATAACTTACTTTCGACTCGTCCACTTTAATGTATCCTGATGGCAAATACCCGTCGTTTTGCACACTGTTTAGTGACTTATTACTCTGTTCTAAAAGGACTGTAAAACAAAAGTGTTGTAAAATGATAGAAAGAGATAGTAGTACATTTTGGGAATTTTTTTTCTTACCTTTCATTTCATCAGCTGAATTTATGCAGTACTTTTGCAAATTTTCGTTCAGCTCTCTGATTCGCTGTATTTCTTTGTCCTTTTGTGACACTATCTTCTGCAGACGCTCACACTCTTTGGTTAAGTCTTCATTTATGTTAATAATTTGTTTCTCAAATGTCTTGATCTTTTTTGAATAATTATTCAATGATCTTGCATTTACGATATCCTTTAATTGCTGAATAGAAGTACCAAAATTGGTACATTCAGGAATCCGTACAATTGTATTCTCTTGTATTTCGTGTGTTGCATTTTCCTCAACAACAGAACGTTTCCTTTGTTGATTTCTGTACTTTTGTAAATCCTCTATTTTTAAATTTTCATTGTTTTCCTTCTCCAGCGGTTTGACCTTCTCATTTTGAATTTTTTTTGGGATATAAATTTGTTTGTCTCGTAAGTTTTCATGTGTACCACGTGAAAATTTGTTTGTTATATCTCGCACGGGTACTTTTGAGTAAATCTCATCATTCTGAGCTTCTTTTAGGTTACCAGGCCTAAATATTTCCTGCGATACAATTTGTAGCCGAGAAGATCGAGACTCTATATTAATCCCTTTGGTTTCCGGGTTTGCAAAATTTTCCTTAGCACGGCCACACTTCTGACTAGCTTCCTCTGATGCTGAAATATTTGCTTTCTTAGGCGACGTGTCCAGCTGTTTCAAAAAAAGAAGTAAAAACAAAAATAATTAAAATGAAGAGAAAATTTAGCAAAAATGTTCTGCTAATTAAAGTAAAAGTTAAGAACTTATTTTTATCATGAAGCAAACTTTTTTTTGCTA
The DNA here is from genome assembly GCF_030848795.1 of Temnothorax nylanderi. Lineage (NCBI taxonomy): Eukaryota > Metazoa > Arthropoda > Insecta > Hymenoptera > Formicidae > Temnothorax > Temnothorax nylanderi. The sequence goes on from NW_027249218.1 coordinate 64,523, forward strand.
GTTTTAAAGTAAAAAACTAACCGAATAACATTTCTGATAACGCTATTCCCTTAATTCTTCGAAAAATCGCTCAGAGTATAATTAAGAAATTGAGTTTACCTTCTTCGTAATTAAAAATAAAGTACTGCAATAACATTTGTGATAATGTTATTCCCTTAATTTTTCGAAAAACCACTCAGATGAGTATAATTAAAATTATTAACATTAAAAAGATGTATATGTGGGTTAATTATTGGAATATTTTTAGTATTTAAATTATTTATATTTGTGATTATATAATCCTTTTAATATTGTGGAGGTTAAAGTGATAGAGGTAGATATATCTTGATTTGAATATTTAGGAAAAAATTCACTAATACATATAATTCAATATTTTCAGGTTAAATTCATATATAAAATATATATATTTGTATATTTATTTATTAATATTTTAGGATGTTTATTTATTTTAAAAATTTAAATAGCTTATAATAGGTAAAGCATAATATTAAAGATATTAAGAAAATTAGTGAATTTTTAAATAAATATATATGGAATATTATTTTTATAATAATAATATAATGTTTTTTTAAACTATATTTAAATTATTAGTTATTTATTTTAAAGATAAGAAATAAAGAAGGGCGATAGGTAAGAGGATGGAGAGGTTTTAAAAAATAATATTTGATTTAATTATGATTAATTTTATTTATAATTATAGAAAATTAAAGTAATATGATTTAAAGATTTATCATAGGTAATGAATTAGAAGTTCATTTTAATTTACTTCAACTAGAAAGTTAAAAAAGTTTTATTGGAATTATTAACAATAAATAATTTACCTCTATTTTGGTTTTAGTTAAGATTTAGGATTCTCTTAGATTTATATTAAAATCAAGTATTTAAGTCAAAATTAAATTGTAATTCTTTACTTTAACTTTAAGAGGTAAGATATATGAAAATTTATAATTTTTAAATGCAATTTAAATGTTGTTATTTTAAACTAATATCCTTAGGTTAATTTTTTTTAATTTTAAATTTTTCAATTAATGGATTGTTGAGTATATTCTAAAAATAATCCAAAGATTAAAATTATAATGAATATTAAGTAAGTTAAAACATTCCATGCTTCATGGCTCTAGTGGACTCAAACCTGGTTCCTCAGATTACGAGTCTGGCGCTATATATAGATAATTTTAATAATAAATTGAGATGAAAATTAAATATAAATTTATAGGAATTAAGATTTATAAGGAAATTATTTTTTAAACTTTAAAGATTTAAAGTTTAGATTATGAACTTAAAATCTTTCATTAAATTATCAGGATAATTAAGGATATTAATAAACTAGTTTGGAATAAAAAATTTAAATTATTTTTAAAATTAAATTTTAAGATTTGAAGTTTAGATTTAAATTGATAAAAAAATATAGAATTAAGTACTATATTTACATAAAGAAATAATATAATTAGTAAACTTAATATAATAATAATAATAAAGAATAAATTGGAATTTTGTAAAAAGATAAAAATTCTTATATCATTTTATATAAGAGAATGAAAAGCGGGGGTATACCGGCTATATTTAATATAATAATAACTATTATTAAGTTGTAACATTTATTAAGATTTAATAATGAATATTTAAAATTAAATAAGATTTTATAAAAGGAGATAAAAATAAATAGAATAAATAGAATGATTGAGTAAAATAAAAAAATATTTTAATCAAATTAAAGATTTTATATAAATTAATATAATTATTCATCTAGTTTAATTAATTGATGCATATCTTAAAAGTATTTTAAAATTATATAAATTAAATATTATATATGTGGAGATGATTGAACATAAAATTAAAATTAAATAAATTAATAGGTTATGGATTTTTATGAGAAAAATTATGTAAAAAGGTATAATTTTTTGAAGAGTTAATAAAATAAATAAAATATTTTAAGATAAGTATTTAGAAATAATAGGAAGTCATAGGTGAAAAGGAGGGATGCTTAATTTTATAAATAATGCAAGAGTTATTAAAACATTAATATAATTGTTATATATGAAAATATTGTTTAGAATAATGCATATCCGAATGCACATAGTGATGGAAAAAGAAGCTAAGATTAGAATAATAAAATAGAAAAAAATTTATTTTTTATTTTTTAAATTTGTGTATTAAACAAATAAATAAAACATTAGTAATTTCTATAAAGAATCAAATTATGATTAAATAAAAAAATCTTAAAGATAATATAGTAAAAATTAGTAAGTTTATAATAATGAAATATTTAGAAAATAAGTTATATATTATAATAAAAAATTGATAATTAGAAATTGATAATTAGAAAATGAATATTCATTTTTAATTACGAAGAAGGTAAACTCAATTTCTTAATTATATGCTGAGCGATTTTATTCATTTTCAATTACAAAGAGGGTGTAGCATTATCAGAAATGTTATTAAAGTACTTTATTTTCAATTACGAAGAGGGTGAACTCAATTTCTTAATTATACTCTGAGCGGTTTTTAGGAGAATTAAGGGAAATAGCATTATCAGAAATGTTATTTGGTTACATTTTTTTCACTTTAAAACTAGCGAAAAAAGTTTGTTTTTTTCACCGTATTTACACTTTTCGTCCATTAGAATTTTATAACATCAGATTTGGTTTAAAATTCAACAATACCTGACAGTTATCTTCATCAACGTTGAAATGACTTGAAGTTTGTTGAGTACTACGTTTCTGATGTCTTTCTTGTTTTATACTTTCAAGTCTTTTCTGGAGATTTAGCTGGATCTTTTCAGAATTTGATGCCTACAAAAGATATATCGGGTGAATCTTAATGCTTGTACCAACCTTTTTATTGCACGTTCTTTACTTTGAAAGATTGCAAATAAAGAATATATTACAAATAAATAATACGTAATGATAAAAAAAATATGTTCTAAATGTTAACCTTCGATGATGCGGGTACAACTGTTTGAAGTTGTTCGTTCGTAGAATTCTCATCGTCTGTAGAATTATCATCGTCCGTAGAATTCTCAGTAACTGAGTGCAAAGTCTTTTCCGCAGGGATTCTTGGCCTCCTGTTATGCACTTTATTGTTCAATTCTTTCTTGGTCTCTGAAAAATATTATACTGTAAGTAGTACAACAATATAAAAAGCAGTATATCCACAAAATTAATCGTGTACCCATTTCTTATTTAAAAATAAAAATATATACCAGTGCAAGAAGTACATGGAACACATTAATGAATTATCAATTTTAATAAATTGCCAATAAAATGTATTTTCATTTCACTTCTAAGGCCCGTATTCATAGTCGGATCTTATTTCAAGACTGTCTTAAGTAATGTCTTAAGATGCTAGTACGGTTCTGTGATTGGTTCATAACATCGACGGTCTTAAATATAAGATCCGACTATGAATACCGGCCTTAAAAGTGGAATGAAAATTAATTTATTGGCAATTTATTAAAATTGATAATTCATTAATGTGTTCCATGTACTTCTTGCACTGGTATATATTTTTATTTTTAAATAAGAAATGGGTACACGATTAATTTTGTGGATATACCGGCCTAAGGTCGGTATTCATAGACGTTGCTCAAGATCAGTCTGTTTTTGTCTCGCCTACTATGTTTTGCCATACACGAGACGAAGGGTACTTTCCGATTCACGCATCATGCGCATGATGCGTGAATCGGAAAGTACCCAAAAACAGACGCGTATTCCATACACGCTTACCGACACTTTCGGTATCGTTGCGCAGGTATTTTATAATGGCAAAAAAGCTGCGCAACGATACCGAAAGTGTCGGTAAGCGTGTACGAAATACGTGCCATGATCTTAAGATTTCGACTGATCTTGAGCAACGTCTATGAATACCGGCCATATTCGCTGACGAAATATTTCTATCATGAGTCTAAAAAGTATAAGAATAAGAATAATTTGATCAAGAATTTAACGGAGATTTATACGTACTTGCAAAAAGTAGGACATTGCAAACTTCACCGGCACCATTGTTTCCCTTCTGAACGAAATACTTGTTTTTCATATCGTACTTGTCCTGCTTGAAAAGTGGGACTTTGGAAGCTGGCACTGTTACAAATTCCTTAGTGGAACGAATAAATATGTATAGAAACATATTCACGAGGAAATAATACACTGTAAGCTGTTTGAACTTGGACGGTCGGTTATAACACTTATAACACGTCCAGTCTCTAAAACTTCTCGACGGAATCTGGCGAACAACGACCGCCACCCGACGACCGTGCTTGACGCTGACGCTCGCGCCGCTCTCAACCAATCAGGTTGCGCGAATAGTCGGTACTAAAGCTTCGCAGTGCTATCAGCGCTGTCACGTGACCAACAGACCAATAGCTGACAAATAATCGCCGCGCATGAGCGGCGGGCTCGACCGGCTTGAACTCGTCGTCGCTACGTCACTCGCTCGCACTCGCACGCGCAGTGCACATCGTTGTCGGCTGTCCAAAGATGGAAAGCATGCAGCTTTTCCCTTTGTCTTAATTACTTGTGAAGCTACAAAATTTTATATTTGTGTTATTGCAAGCAACGTATAACTAATACTGCAGGTAAGTTGATTGCATTCCCTAAACGTGTATAACCTCAAATTTTTACAGCGATAACGTAATACCCGTAATGGCCAGTCTACAATGAGTCCTTAGTCGTTAGTCAGATGTCGAAAGAAATAGTTATAAGCGTATCGTAAGGCAATCGGAGGCCTGTAATCGGTGATCGTAAGCACGGTCTTACATACGACCGTGATCGTAAGAGATGGCATTTGGCCAATCGCTTATGATTGCCGATTACAGACTTTCGATCGCCTTATGACACGTTTATGACTTTTTCCGACTCTCTTCCGACATCTGACTAACGACTAAAGCCCATTCTACAATAGCCGTAAAAGTATGCGTTAAGACGTAAGCAGTAAGCTATTGACTAATGGGATTTTTACAATCCAAGAATGATCGACTGTATTATAGTTGGTCAATTTTTACTGCTTACGTCTTAACGCATACTTTTACGGCTATTGTAGAATGAGCTTTACGACTCATTGTAGACTGGCCATATTTCAGTTGAAAACTATGTTTTGCGCTTTGTTTATTTATTACTTTATAAAACTTGCATATGAATACGTTCTTTTAATTATTATTTACTTCATTCATACATAATTAATATAAGAAAGTAATGATAATAATGCCTGTTTTATTTTTCAGTAAATTTGTAAGTTATATTCCTGAAAGTATTTCATGCATGTGGCCATATGTAATGTCTCTTATTTAACGGTTTTATTGTTTTATATGATTTTTACCCTGAAATAAAAAAGGCATATTTTACTCTCCAATGATAATTTTGATAAATTATTTTTTAGAAAGCATTTAAAGAAAATGTTTTTTTCTGAAACTAAAATTATTGTGAATAATTTAAAAAAATTACATGAGTAAATAATTAATAAGAAACAACATTTAATTTTATATTCATTATTTATTATTTATTTGTGTCTTCATCAGGTATAATGAGTGAAAGAGCAAAGAAAAAATTTAAAAAACAAGTTTTGGATCCCAATTATGATCCACTCAACTTGTCAGAAAGGACTCGTAATCTTTGGAAGAGAAGAATGGAACAAACTACTAAAAAAATGAAATTGCGTAAGTGATACTCATCAGTACTTTACTTATACAGTTCTTTTAAATTTATTACTTAAAAGTATTTTTTTTTACTGACATGTCAGTAACACACAGGCACACAAAACCACCAACGTACATCTACTAAAACACATTCACACCCCATCCTACATCCACTAAATTCATACAATTCCCGTAGTACCAGAATTGAGAGAATCTTATAGTATTTTACTAATAATAATTCAATGCCATTGCAGGTAGACTAGATTACGGAGCGTCATCAAGTGACCTAACACCAGAACCACCAGCACCTGCAGAAGAGCACGAGCCTAAACCATTCTTGACTGAAATCGAGACTGAAATACAACAGAATCCCGAAGAAGTAAAAACTCCAGACTTGACCAAGAAATTGATTTTTTCAAGTGCTACGAATAGACGAAGCTATGATTTATCTGCCGATGAATCACTGTTCTCACACAACAAAGATTTACGTCAAAACAATACCATGAACGAAGACAACGTAAATCCCGATAATGTTAAGTCCCAAAAAAAAGATGACTTTTCTTTTTCTTCCTTTATGGAATTTAACAATAAAATCATGTTTCCTCAATCGGGCTTACTTTTAAATGACGTTATTGAGATGGTAATGGCATTTAGTATTGCTTTTGGGCTCACCTTGGAAGGACAAAGTTATCTTATTGAGATGCTTAAAATTTGTGCAGGACCCGAATTCCAATATTTGCAGCTATCAGATTATGTACTTAATAAACATTTTGATCCGCCTTCGGATAAAATAAAATACTATTTTTATTGCGGAAAATGTGAAAAAAAAGTCGTCCACTCGTCAACTAAACAAGGCATTAGAAATGAAAAAAAAAATGCAGTAATTATGAAGAGGAAACCACTGTTAGTCTTAGCAGCAAAACATTTTTTTTATCTGTTGATTTTAAGTATCAGATGGAAATATTATTGCATGATAAAAAAGTACGTGATTGTATAATAAACAAATTAGAATCTGAAACCGTAACGGAATGTGACAGTTCAATAAGAGATATCCACGACGGCCAATTATATAAAGCAGTAGACAAATTGCATCCCAAAACAATTATGTATATTATCAGTACAGACGGTGCTCCTCTTCCTTCTGGTTTGAAAAAAGGTTTCTGGCCTCTTCAAATTGTTCTAATAGATCTTGACGGTAAAATCCGATATAAAATCGTATTATTAGTAGGTATTATGATAATTGATCACGAGCCGAAACCAGATTTAATGAATCTTTTTATCGAGGCATTGAATGAGCAAGCTCTACTCCTTCACACAGAAGGTATTACTTTTGCCGTATTAGAAAACGAAGTTCATAAAGAATATCACTTTACATTAACACCTTTAATTGTTACTGCAGATTCTGTAGCTCGGCCTGTCTTGCAAAACCGAGTGCAGTATAACGGCTATTACGGCTGCAGCTACTGTTATCAATATGGAACTCATTGTAATTCTGTTAAGTATCCATTCTTAGAAAGGGATCCTGAATTAAGAACTCACGTGTCACACATGAAGGATGTGTTACTTGCGGAAGAAAAAATAAGTTTTGTAAGAGGAGTAAAGGGTCGATCAGCGTTTTGTAAACTGACTACTTTAGACATGGTCTGGAGTTTTGTCCTCGATTCAATGCATAATGGAATTTTAGGAGTGACTGTACAATTGTGGGATTTATGGTTGAAGTTATTGACACCATCACTACGAAGGCAAATTGATCACCTTTTGCTCCTCGTGAAACCTCCTCGAGATCTTTATCGATTACCGGGAAAATTATCCAATAGAAGTAATTGGAAAGCTGCGCAATGGAAAGCGTGGTTGTTTTATTACAGCATTCCTATTCTTCGCGATATATTATCAAATGAGATAATGGAACATTATGCGTTATTTGTAAATTCCATGTATGCGTTATCAAAGGAATTTATAACTGAGGCTGAACTTGATAAATGCGAAGAAGACCTAATGGTATTCGTTGCCAAATTTGAACAACTTTATGGTATGGAAGCTATGACTTTTAACGTCCATAATTTATTGCATTTAGTTGAAAGTGTACGATGTTCAGGGCCTCTCTGGGCAACTTCCGCTGTTGCTTTTGAGAGAAATATTTTTCTTCTAAAACGCGCATTGAATGGTCCAAAGGGTGCTGCGCAACAAATGACTAAAAAAACTCTGCAACGATTGTCATACAAGCATGAGCCTCGTCCTTTTTCTGTTCCTAATATAGTTAATGAATTCTGCGAGAGTATATTTTATACAAAGCGCTTTACTGCTAATGCAAAAATCATTAATAATGTTACTTTTTTTGGTGAGCGGAAAGTTGCTGCTGATAAAGCGTTAGAAAACAAATTTTTCTACAGATGCTCTCACCGCAATCAAATTTACAGTAGCGTCAAATATACTCGCTCGAAAAAACTTGATGATACAATGGTTGAATTAAAAACAGGAGAAATTGCCCAAATAAAAGATATATGTCTGCTGAATGACAGTATTTGTTGGTTTGAAATTGAAAAATTTATTACTGAACAAATTACTATTGGTACCGAGAAGATTTCTCATATTTGGGAAATAAAATTAAGGACATCAGAGAGTGCTATGGTTCCTATTTCTGATGTTCGATCAAAAATGGTAAAGTTGGATTTATCAGGGAAAATATACGTTTGTAATATACCAAACCTTATTGAATTACAGTAAAAAATGTTATACCGTCTGCATGTAAATCTCTTCATATTATTAATAAAGGTTCATTATCAATTTCTAAAACTACTGTTCTTTTTTATTAATTATTAATTTCCTTCTTCACTTTTTCGAAACTACTAAACAGTTGTCTAATAAGTAAAGATATATGTCTGCCTTTCAAACTTGAATTCTTTTTCTTTTAACAATCTCCTCAGAATATTATACATTTGAAGGATTTATTGAACGTTAATTAACATTCCACTTCAAATGAGCACATTAATACACAAAAATGTTTTCCAAATTTCCTCAAAGTTTACTGTTAACTGATTAATTATAATAAAAATATATCTCAATCTTTTACCATACTCCAATCTATAAAGTTTATAAAAACGTCTTTAACTTTTTGAAAACCAATAAATATTGAATATATATATGTATATATCTTTTCTAACAACGTTTTGACGACAAAACAATATTTTGTTCTACAAATTGAAAAAATGAGAAGAATTGAAAATGCTAATAAATTTTCACCTTATTACAAGAAATTATTTCTTCTTTCTAATTATCTATTAATTAAACTAAAAAACATTTGTCTACAAAATTTTATTGTCAAACAGTCAAGTATATATTTTATTTCGCCCTCTCTCTCTTACGCATTGAAAAGTATTCGAATCTCCTTTCGGAGTGGCAATATTTTAACAAATACGAGCTTACGCATTAAAAAGAATTCACTTAGCTTAAAATATTCCTCGCATTCAATCGCAATTGATAACCTTCAAACGAATGCGAATTCTCTCATTAAAAAGGATTCAATTCATTTCAAATATTCCTCTCATTCAATCGCATTCAATAGAATTCTATCGAATGCTAACTCTCTCATTAAAAAGAATTCACTTGGCTCAAAACACCCCTCGCATTCAATCGCAATAGATAACATTTAAACGAATGCGAACCCTCGCATTGAAAAAGATTCACTTCTTCTGCTACTTGTTTTTGGATTCAGAAACATACAAGATTTTTACGTTCTATTCCCAGTATCGCACTGAAAAGTATTGACCCGTAATCCAATCCGAAATTGTTGCAAAGCAGAATTCATGACAAAATCTCGTGAATGCGAAACAATATTTTTGAATAAGACGTTTTATGCAGGGTATATGAATATATAACAGATATACAACCTCTTGAAGTGTTTTGTTGTAAATCCTGAATTATTTGATTGCCTTCATTATTAGTATTGTCATTATGCGTTTCAGATACGTTATCACTATTATTAGCGTCATTGTTATTTGAAGGAAGACCAAACAAATACGGATTTTTTATTAAAACTTTTGCAGCGATTCTATGCTTTAACATCATATCAAAGTAATCTCTCAATTCTCCCGTCAATAGAACTGGTACTGTTTGTCCAAGTTTACCTCTTAATGTAAAACGTACATATTTATTAGCTATCTCTTCGGCACATGTTGAAAGTGCTTTATACGTTTCATTTGTTTCATAATTAATTTCTTCATAAGCCTTGTAATCTTCGATGAGTGTTCTTTGTATCTCTCCAGCTCTACGACGGTTGAATACTTGTACTGATGTCAATGTTACTTTTGCGAGTGTAAGCCATACTTCGTAAGAAAATTCTTCTCTCAAAACGTTATAAGCTATTTGACGTTTTTCTTGTAAAAAGTGGTAAAGCCTAATAATATCCGATTTAGAAAGGAGAACAATTCTTTTATGTCTTATATTTTGATTTATTGTTTCAGATTGTTTTAGTAATATGTGTTGTAAATCTTCAGCAACTAATTTTATATCATAGTTTTCTTTTCTAATATATCGATTAATTAAAATTTTTCCAAGGTTTTTTATCAAACTTCCAAGTGATGATGCTAATAATGAAATTTTATAATATTTTCCACAGAGAGATAAACCTGCCAATGTGTTAATTGCTTCAATCCAGGCATTGCTGTATCGTGGAAAATAAATGGAAGCAAAATCTGTAATTTAGAAATATGTGTTCCAATATATGTAATAAACGACGGACACTTCTCAGTTTTTGTCTTATCATGTTATCATCTTATCATGTTATGCTTTGATGCTTTATATTTCTCAACAGTATAAAAAAATTAGATTATATATCACAATTTCTTTTATGGAAAGAGAAAATAAAAAAATACAAATTTTACATAAACAGCAAATAATCATATTTATCACAATAGCTGTAATAATAAGATATATAAACATTTATCATATTAAATTATTCATAAAATATAAATAAAATGTTATATACAAACTATTCTCCTCACTTATTTTATAGCTTTATTAAGATTTAACTTAATTACGAGTTAAACTAATTCTTAGTTTGTTTCTATTTGTCAAATATAAAGTCGGAGATATTCAAATAAAATGTTCCATTCATTAAATATAAAGCTAATGTTTCTGCATTATTTCGAGCACATTTACCTGATCCATTTAACGTTGATATGTCCAAACTACTGAATACATTTATTGAACCGTTAGTATCTTTAGTGGATACATCTTTTCTTATTTCTGATCTTGTCTGATTTATTTGAGTTTGAATTATGCTTTCATCGGACAAATTATTTGATGGTATGTAAGAAGAGTCTTTATCAATCACGTTTTTTAAACTGTTGTTTTGTGAATTAGTATCATTGCAAAGATAATCTGGAAAAATTTAGAGTATATATACATATATTTTAGTTTCTGTTACGGAAAGAAAAAATGTACATTTTACATAAAAAACAAATGATATTTATCACAATAGTTATAATAATAAAATACACAAACACTTATCAGTATTAAATTATACGAGAGGCGTTCAATAAACAACACTTCTTTTCTCATTCAAAGTTTGTTTGATTGCAGTTATAAATTTGTTATATTTTTCCTCAATTCTTTCTATACAAAAATCAATTTTTTAACATAGATTTCATTCAGTTCTATGACTTTATGCCATTTAGACATGAGAGTCTGTGTAGCCTTGCGGTATCACTCTACTGGTCTACCTCTCACAATCAGCCATATTCTTATTTCAGCTATGACTTTTTTGTTATTGCCATCTCTTCCTGCAGATAGCATCTTTTAGAGATGACCAAAGAGATGAAAGTCAAAAGGTGCAAGATCCGGATTGTAGGATAGGTGACGAATGACAGTCCACTTATTGCTCGTATCTTGCAGCTTTCATATCTTTGGTCCTCTGAAAGATGCAACTCGTAGGAAAACCAATATTATAAAAATTCTTTAAGTAAATTATATTACCTTCAGTGGAAACACGTCTATAAGTCTCAGCAGTATTCTTTGACGTAGTACATGGTAATATATTAGTATCGATTTCGTATACTTGTAATGTATTTCCACTCCATTTCCAGAGTAGTAAGTTTTCAGAATTTGTTTGTACAATGTCTAACAAAAGATAATATATAATAAGTAAAAAGACATTATTAAAGACATTATTAAATCGTACAACACATTATACATGGTGTGTTTAGAAAGTAATAAAAATTATTTTTTTGCGCTTCCCAGAAGGGCTGCGTGAGGAAAGTGGGGGTTGAGGTAGTTGAGGGAGAATCTCAGGTACACGGTCAGACTCTCTTCAGTTGAGCCAGAGCCTTTTGAACGGTCAGTACGTTACAGAAGTGCCTTTGTTTTTCACTCTCGTCGCGGACGACGCTGTCTTCAACATTTCTAACGTTTCTGAGAAGCTGTTTTTCCGTTTTACGCAAAATTTAATTGCGTAACGTTGCTCGATGCTCCTCTGCATTGTCGTCCCTGACGAAAGTGAAAAACAAAGGTGCACTTACCGTGTAACGTACCGACCGTTTGAAAAGCTCAGGTTCAACTGAGGAGGGTCTGACCCTGACCGTGTACCTGAGATTCCCCCTCAACTAACTCGACCCCCACTTTTCCCACGCAGCACTCCTGGGGAGCGTAAAAAAAATCATTCTTATTACTTTCCGGACACATCCCCCTGGGTTCCGTAAAGCGCATATGTGCGCATTTTCTATAGTAAACGTTACGTATGCTATAGATAAATGCGCGCATATGCGCTTTACGGAACCCCGGGCACGTATGTATATTATATAATAATAGATTTAAATAAAATCTAGTATAAAACCTTCGTTTAAACTTTCGATATTATGTTGTACATTATCTGTTGTAATATGACACTCTGATTTTGTCGTTAATCCTATTTTTTCTTGTATTAAAATATTCTCTGTTTTATTTTGACCGTACATACATTCTGTATGATCTGATACATGTATCGTATTATTTATAGTGACAGTTGTACTTTTATCTTTTATTATATTGTTCACAATATTGTCATTACAATCAGCAATGTGATTCCCATTATTTAATTCTGATGAATTTAAACTTATAAGATTTATTATTATTTCCTGAGTGTTCTCTATAATGATATATTAATTATATTAATTATTGCAAATACATATATTTCACATTAACATTATGTTGAGTAATATATATTGTACATATGTATCTTTAAAAAAAAATTTTATTACAGAATTATTGATAATCTGTTTTTTCTTTTATATAAGATAGTAATTAAATATAATATATATAATAATATCTTACCATTGCTTTGACTTGCAGGTGAGGATGTTTTACAACACATTGATTGTGAAATATGGTGCAATATAATTTTAGGTACATCAGCGACTAATGATTTTTTAATACTATCAAGTACATCGAAACTTTCTGTAAAGATGTGTAATAAATGTTTATATAGATATATGATTTTAATATACAAATATTTGACAGACAAATGTACTATAACGTAACGTAAATATACACGGAATAAATAATTATATAAGTGTACAAAATTATATTTGAATAGATAAATAATTTTTACGTAATAGATACTATTACATAAAATTAACATTACATAGGTAAAAAAATATTACATAGCATTCATAGCTTTCACTACAGCAACAAATAAAGCTTATTTTGTGGACATACGAACATCTCACTACATTTTACAACAAAAAGGAGAAGGTCGATCATGTCCAATGGTTGTAAAATACAGCGAGAAAAAAGTTTCATAAGGAATGTAATTGGTAAATAAAAAATGGTTTTTTATACATGTATTGAGTAATAAGATCTTCTAAATTTTTTTTCTGAAAAATTTAATTTACTTATATACCGAATTTAACTTATTTATATTGTTTATAATTTCTTATTATATACATAATACATTTACATATATATGTGTGTATATTTATATATAAATACTTTTAATAAAATCGATTCATTTAAAGGTTATGTAAAATAATATTCGTTCAATAATCATTTAGTTATTATGATCTGCAATTATAAAAATTGTAAATAATATAAAAATATTATATGAAAATTGCAAATAGTATAAAAATTACATATTACCATGACGAGGCACGACACGACAAATATATCTCTTACATTTATATTTTGCTATATATGTATTTTTATGTTTGACCACATCTCTTGCTTTACATACGTAATGTATTCCATCGGTAAATACGACAAGAACAAACATTATTAATTTCTTAACTTATCTTATTATTTATTTATTGGAAAGGCACTTGGAATTGACGGTATTACTAGAGGGGGGGGAGGATTTTGGATTTCCCTCGGGAGAGGGAGGATAGGTGCCTTTTTGTCGATGACAATCTAGCACAAACAATGTAGACCATTCCTGATAGGGATTTTGTAACAAGTGCAGATGCTAGCACGCTATATAATCTTGCCTGTTCCTTTAAGGAATTCAAAAACACAATAAAGCAGATTCCAATTTCTATTCTTAATCATGCTATATACATCAATTTCCGCAAGGTAACCCACGGCTCTAAGGTCCTCGTCCAACTTGATCCTTAGATCATCATACTTGTGGCACTGAAGAATAACATGCATTAAGTCTTCACATTCGTGTCCACATTCACACCGCTGTGTATCAATATAGTCCTTCCTAAAGAGCGAAGATCCTAGGTTATAGTGGTCCGCTCTGATCCTATTAATGAGGGTCACATAATATCTTTCTGCATTAATTCTACTAAACCACGGCTTGCGGGCCTCATCATCATAAAATTTCGAAAAGTAGAATTTGCCCTTGGAAGCAGAGTCTCGTTTGATAGAGGCCTGGGTAGCCTGCCAAGTCTCTTCTCTTGCCAGCGCCATAAGATCCCCAGATGGGACCACGATACTCTCATCCGGGGGTTCATGTGCAGCTTCTTTAGCTAAGCCATCCGCCAGCTCATTCCCGGCGATACCGACATGGGCGGGAATCCATACAAGCACAATTTTCACACTCATAAACTATCTTTATTGCTTATCCCCGCAGGGTTTGCAAGTCGTTTTTATAAGGAACGTTACCCAAACCTTTACACTATTACCCTTTCTCCTCTCACTTTAACCCTTTTGGACCAACGGCTTAACGTCTCTTTCCGAAAGACGGAGCCCAGTTTGCTCCGCACAAGAGCCTATCTTGCACGGAGGGGCGCAGCCTCGGAAAAACATTCCATGTTTACATGACTCTAGTGGACTCGAACCTGGTTCCTCAGATTACGAGTCTGGCGCTCTACCACTAGACCACACTGCCGCCCTTCACAATTTTCACACTGTGTACCCTTTCGAGTGAGTAAATGAGCAATCTAGTTTCCACCGCGTATTTGCTCTTGTGAACTGAAATAAGGTTGTTTCGGATAGCAGAAAGAGCCGATTTACAGTCCGACATAATAACAATGTGATTATTTCTTGTCTCTCGTGTTGCCATCATGAGTTTCAACGCCGCATTAATAGCAAAGATTTCCGCAGTATATGAAGAGCAAATTTTAGGCATGCTGATCTTATAGGCAGTATCCTGCCCATCTATTACAATACTTGCGCCCGTAGCCTGCCAATCAGGGCCATGCGACCCATCCGTGTATATAATCTCCGCCTCCTTGTCCAATTGGTATTTCTTAATAATGTCCTCTATCATAGAAGCGTCTGAATATTTATTGTCATATTTTCTCGTAAGTCCAATAGAAAAGTCAACCGTAGGAATAAAGGCGTGTGCTTCGAACTCCCCTCGAAAAGTTTCGTGAATTCTCGGTGGACCAATAAGTGGTCTGACAGGGACACACTTCTTCCACACTCTAGACATCAGGGACATCACATATATTGGTTGCCGATAGCGCACCCATGTCTCAGCATCATAGGCCTTCCGGAGTCTGTCGCATACACCGTCCAAATTATAAGCCATAGCTTTATATACATAATTCCTGGCGAGCATCTCCGCGCGGTCCGCCAGCAATCTGACCTTCGTCTCCGCCACGATAACATTATTCGGAGTACTATTACGGTATCCCAGCGCCGTCCTAATGCCTTTATATTGCGTCCTTTCTAGCTTAAGAACAGAATTAGCATCTCTCGGGTGATAAACAAAACTACCATAATCTGTAATCGATCGTACCAAACTCTTGTATAACATTAACGCCGTATTAACTTCCAAGCCTTTAGAGATTTACATAGATATCGAATGACCGCATTCGCTCTGTCAACCTTACTTCGAACTTCTTGAATTTGATGGGAGAATTTTAAACCATTATCTATCCAGATACCTAGAAATTTTGATTCCTGGCTGTAGGGCACCTCGCATCCCTGAATCACCATACTCTGATTCCCATTGAATATGCCATACTTATTAAATTCAACAATGACAGTTTTCTGCGGCTCCAGGTCAAGGCCAATAGAATGTAGTCTTTCAGCAACCAAGTTCACTGCCAGTTGGAGAAGCTCCTGATTACGTTGTCTGTTAGGTCCACATATATAGAGTCCGATGTCGTCAGCGAACTCGCACGATTGCACTCCCTCAGGGAGGTCAGTGCATATTCTCCCCGTGTACAGTGAGTACAGGGCAGGACTGAGAACGGCGCCCTGCGGGAGTCCCATATAAACAAGGCGTTCTATGAATTCTTGTGAATTAACAATAAAACGAACAAGTTTCCGGTATAGCCATTTACGTATAAATCTGACTATGCCCGCGGGACATTTAAGCGCAATAAGAGTCTCAATCATGGTGCGGAACTCGACGTTATCGTAAGCACCCGACACATCGAGAAACGCAGCCAGCGTGTACTCACCCGAAGATATAGAGGCACGGATATCAGACACAATCTTGACAAGATTGTCAGCACACGACTTCCCCCTGCGGAAACCATTCTGGGCTGGGTTGAATCTCTGTGCATTCTCCGCCCACCATGTGAGGCGCTCGTTAATCATACGTTCACACAGCTTGCCGACACAAGACGATAGAGATATCGGACGGACTTTCTCTTTTCCAGGTTTGTCAATGAAGACTACCTGGTAATGGAGCCAATCTTCAGGCAGCAAATCCGAGTGCCAAATGCAGTTGAAGAGCGCCAGCAAACACTCAAGGGCTGACTCAGGCAATTCCTCAATCATCCTATACTCGATACCATCCAATCCCGGGGCAGAATTTTTTTTAATCATTGGAACGGCTCTATCCAATTCCGATCTCTGAAACGAGGCACTCAGGGAATCGTCCCGATAGTCAATGCTCAGGGGCGTCGGATTTGACCCTGCGAAAGGAGGGGCCAGCTTGTCAACAGATTTCCTAATTTCCTCCTCCCTGTTTTTGGTATTCCAGCTATTCCATCGGACATTGTTCCTGGCATTTTTTAAGATCTTGATGGTATTCCAGACGTAAGTCAGACTGGTGAATCGGTTAATTCCAGCGCAGAACTCCTCGAAGCTTGTCTTTTTTTTAGCAGCGACCGTTCTTCTAACCAAAGCACATGCTCGTTTATAACTATCCCACGTGCTGAGAGATTTACATCGTTTAAACGTGGAAAACGCCCTTTTCCTATCTTGGATGGCGTTGTCACAATCTGCGTCCCACCATCTATGTTGAACTTTATGCTTCTTCTCCTTGGAATTAGGTGGACCCGGTTTCTTTCGTCTACCGGATGCATGGTCAATCGACGTTCTGAGGATATCAATAAATTGTTTATAGTATGCATCGATATTTTCAGAAAAGAGATCAATGAACGGTAGGAGTTCCTTCTTAATAGCTTCGTCAACAAGTTTATAATACGTTTGCCAGTCCGTCTTCTTTGACGTAATTCTATTAGTAATCTTTCTGTAGGGCTGAGGATCACTGTCCACAGTGAAGGAAATGGGGTAGTGGTCGCTATCCCAGGCGTCATCCTCTTGTTCATAGTCAACCTTGTCCATGATACCAGCCGAACCAAAGGCCAGATCGATGTTAGAGTCACGCTGTCCTCGCAAGCCAACCCTTTATTTGGTATCTGTGTTAATACAGAAGAAGCCTCTATCTAACATTGTGTCATGTAGAGCCTCGCCACTCTTCGTAGTAAGTTCACAGTTCCAAGCAAAGTTATGGGCATTAAAGTCGCCCAATATGATCGAATCCAAGTCATCGGGGACTTGATCCGCAACCAAACCAATGTCAGCCTCAGTGAGGTCTCCACGTGGGTGCCTGTATACCGCCATGATGTTACAATTACTATCCAAATTTTTGGTCCTGATACCAACAGTGTCGTAACCATAAGGTGTATCATCTGAAAAAGGGGTAACGTCAAATTCCATGCCTTTTCGTACTGAAATCGACACACCACCACTATTCAGCAAATTCCTGCTTTGTATTGTCTTATAGCCTGGAAAGTATATACGATTATCATCAGTGCGTCTAGTCTCGGTCAGTACAATAATATCGTAATCCATAACACGTTTAGATAATTCATTGGCACTAGTCCCATAACCACGACAGTTCCATAGTAAGAGTCTGAAGGCTATGTCGAGGGGGGGAGGCTAGGCCTCCCGTCAATAGGCTCAGACCGATTACCTAACTCACGGAGATGATTCGTGTCCAAAATCTCGTATAAAGAGGACTTACCCCTATCGCTCAAGCTCTCAATCAATTCCTTAAATAGTTTCAGGATCGGCACTATTTCCTTCATTCCGCTATCGATAACCAATGGCACCTGTGATGCATAATTTTCTGATGGGGCGTCCCCCGTTGGTTGAGAGGTGATAGCGTTCGACCAGGCCGCTCCATTCCTGGCCGACGTCACCATAATTCCTTGTTTTTCCTTATTAATTTCACCTGCTCGAAGGTTAAAATGTTTATAATATTCTTGACTAGAGTTGTTCGGAGAAACCCGCCTCCTGTCAGAATCCATGGAGCGTCTTTTATATTCAGGGGGGCGGGACGAAGCCGTCTCCGTATTGCGTCGATTACCCTGATTGCCACTATTGTGGCGGGCCGTCTCCGCATAAGACGCCGTCCTCGGGGAGGGTAATCTCGGCCATGATCCCTCACTCGTTCGAACATCAGCAGGGGGGGCACCGCGGTCACCACCCTCTACAATACGTCTAGCGCTGAAAAAAGATATTCTCTTATGAGCCATAATTATATTAATTTGCTTATTTTTTTCAAAAACAGGGCAATTTCTGAAAGTCGATTTGTGGGGACCGCCACAATTGCGACACTTGACAGGTTTCTCGCATTGACCATGTGATTTGTCACCACATGCAATACAATAGGTCTCACTTTTACAAGATATTTTTGTATGCCCAAACCTGAAACAGTTAAAACACTGCCTCGTCTGCGGTACAAATGGCCTGACTTTTAAGCCGACATTATTAGAGAATATCTTCAGATCTCTAATACCGACTCCCTTGAAAGTGACGATAATATTTTCAGTTTCTGATAAGATGGTTTTCTTCTCCGTGTTATCCCATTTGCGTCGGTACATTCGTTCCAGGCCGATAATGCCCGATCTATTCTGTACTACCGACCAGAGATCTTTGATGGATGAGGGCCAATCCGCGATGACTCCCTTATTAATCATAGACCGTTGTTCCATAAACGCTTTCAGTTTACTCGGAATTTTTTCTATTGCTTCTAGGGCCAAGTTGGCCTCGAGGTAGTCGGGAAATTCCGCCTCAGCTGAGAAGTGGTTCAACATCTCAAGGGAGGTGGGACAGATACGGATATTCGTTAAGCACATCCATATTTTAATTAGGTTTTTCCCTTTTCTTGCGGACGTTTGATCGGGAGGTAATTTAATCGTAATCTTCGCTTTGTCAAGAAAGCTGCTGTCATATCTGGTAATCACCGGGCGAGGTTGTTGCTGTGTACATTTTTTCAGATTACCATCGTAAATAGTGTATATTTCTTTGTCCTCGTCCAGAACATTAGCCACTGCCAGATCACGTGATCGGGCGTCTCGGACTTTCTCCTTATTTCTAGAATCGATATGCAAGGACACGGAGTCGTCAATATTCTTAATACTATTAGCCGCGGCAGCTTTGTTTATTAAAAATTCGCTTGCGCGGGTGTCAGAATTATACTCTACGTTACTTTCCTCTGTATCCATCTCATAATCTGAGAGTTCATTTTGGGAGGGGTCCTCTCCTGCGTTGCCCTTCTCACCCCTCTGTCCATCCGGCAGTGGATTCCCTCGTCGGCTCGCGGCCTGTCCCTCGGTGTCAACCGCTGTATCTCCTTCCATAATTCTATGAAAGGCCGAGTCGAGTTCCAGCTCCGTTACTTCGACTCTCATTCGCTTGTGCGGTTTACCGGATGTCTCATTTCCGGGAGCACGTGGGTTACCATGCTTCGACAAAGGATCCGAAGAATCCGCCATGCAACTCTATCACAATCCTACGAGAAAATTTAACGGCTCCCCCTCCGAGAGGGGAGCGTGAAAACTACAAGCAAATAGACGGCCTCAAAGCGGCAAGCAATCTAACACAGGAAGCGTAAGCGATTGGTATCACTACAGCAAGGAAGGTTAGGTTCCACGTTCAACTCGGGACAGAAGCGGAAACACGTCCGATCACCGTGGCTGCTCGAACCGAACTCCTCCGGTATTACTAGAGAGTCTCAAGTAGGTTAAGTAGGAGAGGAGAGAAGCACCAACATGTTGAAAGGAAAATAATGCTGGGTTTACAATAGGCGCGTTCAGCAGACCAAGCC
Organism: Temnothorax nylanderi; assembly: GCF_030848795.1. Classification (NCBI taxonomy): domain Eukaryota; kingdom Metazoa; phylum Arthropoda; class Insecta; order Hymenoptera; family Formicidae; genus Temnothorax; species Temnothorax nylanderi. The sequence continues at coordinate 84,862 of NW_027249218.1, forward strand.
GCTGAGTAACAGTCGAATGTGATTGGCTCTTACTTTTAGAACCAATCAAAGCAGAGTGTTGATAAGATGAACTCAACAGTTGTGTCTGCTGAACGCGGCCATTGTAGACCCAGCATTATTTTCCTTCCACCGTGTTGGCGCCTCTCTTTCTTACTTGAGGCTCTCTAGTAATATCTAATATCCGTTAATTCCAAGTGTCTTTCCAATAAATAGATAATTAGCAAGGTTGGGTAAGTTAACTTTTTTTTTTAACTAAGTTAAGTTAAAGTTAACAGCCTTGAAAATTTAACTTAGTTAAGATACAAGTTAATCCATAATGAAATTAATTGAATTAAAAGTTAAGTTAATAATAATTAGCAATTAAAAAGTTAAAAGTTAAATTTTTTTGTCGCCACGCTGGACCAGAACCGAAACGAAAACGTGATTATAACTGATCATATTATTCAACATATCGACTGATACATTTGCGACGGAAAAAGATTTCCCTCAGGCACTCAAACGTGCTTTTATACAATATAATACCTCGATACCATCTTCAGCTCATTGTTGAATGTTCAGTGCTCCTGAGTCCTCCTGCACTGAACAACCGTTCAACATGAGCTGAAGATGGTATCGAGGTATTATATTGTATAAAAGCACGTTTGAGTGCCTGAGGGAAATCTTTTTCCGTCGCAAATGTATCAGTCGATATGTTGAATGATATGATCAGTTATAATCACGTTTTCGTTTCGGTTCTGGTCCAGCGTGTTATTAAATATAGCGTTTGTTGTAAAGAGGTGGAAGCCAGTGGCCAGATCGACTATACTGCGTTTAGTGCGTTCACGGAGATAAGTAATAGTGCTGCGACTAGCGTATACGAAATGGGGCATTCTGAGCTTTGTGATTGGTCAATTCTTCTAGAAGCATACAACCAATCACACTACACGGAATATGGCCCCCCATATAGGAGTTGCCAGATGTTACAATGAAACCAACGCTTGGCCAATGCTACGGCAGTCAATTGTCGGCCAAGGTTCTATCAGCCAGTGCTGGGCCATCACTGGCAAATAACTGGCTGCCTACCTATATAGAATAATCCGGCATTACAACGAAGACCAACACTTGGCCGATGGTTGGCAGCCGTACGTCGCCCAACATTCTGTCAGACAGTACTGGGCCATCACTGGCAAATAACTGGCTGCTTACCTATATAGAATAATCCGGCATTACAACGAAAACCAACACTTGGCCGATGGTTGGCAGCCGTACGTCGCCCAACATTCTGTCAGAAAGTACTGGGCCATCACTGGCAAATAACTGACTGCCTACCTATGTAGAATAATCCGGGATTACAACAAAGACCAACACTTGGCCGATGGTTGGCAGCCGTACGTCGCCCAACATTCTGTCAGACAGTACTGGGCCATCACTGGCAAATAACTGACTGCCTACCTATATAGAATAATCTGGCATTACAATGAAGACCAACGCTTGGCCGATGCTACGGCAGTCAATTGCCGGCCAAGGTTCTATCAGCCACCCGTGTAAAAATTTGTTAGGGATGGCCTTACATAACATAAGGCGCCGATCATTAGTTATTAGGGATGCCATAAGAAAGGTTTCCTTATTTTTGTCTAGTAAGACCCTTGTAAAGATTTGATAAGGATATTTTAACTTCATAAATACTTATTTATTAGGGCTAACCGGATGAGGTCCCGATCATTATTTATTAAGGATGCCATAAGAAAGGTTTTTCTTATTTTTGTGTAATGAGGCCCTTGTAAGGATTTGATAAGGATGTTTTAACTTTATAAATATATTTACGAACACAAAATTTCGTAATAAGCCGGCACTGGTTTCTGACATTCACCCGACATTAAGAAATATTATATCATATATCCAATTCAAAATTTTATTACTCTTTTTAAACTGAATTTGTTTCTTAAGATAATTTTTGAAAAATTATATATTTGCGCTGGTTATGACATATGTAGATTGTATATAACACTTACATCAAATTAAGAAGTAGTCTACCATGTAAGGCAGTTGGCTCACGATCCAGAGGTCCCGAGGTCCCGAGTTCGAATTCCACCAAGGTAAGTGTGTTTTTCAAATACGAGAAAATATTTATAATCATAGACTGCATCTTAAGAAACAAATTTAGTTAAAAAATAGTAATACAATTTCAAAATAAATAATTTTTTTGATGTCGGGTGAATATCGGAAATCAGTGTCGGCTCGATACTGGCTCGATACTGGCACGTAGCATTGTATCAGACATCTGGCACCTGGCAACCAGTATTGGCGCAGTACTAAACCAATCATAAATCCTGTACTGGGGCAGTACCAGTAGACAACGGCTGGGCCAGTACTGTCTGCCAGTATTGGGCCCAAGTTATCATCCGGTACTGGCGCCAGTACCGCGCCAGTAGTGTTGCCAGTACTACGCCAGTACCCGAACTGCAACAACCAGTACTGGCGCAGTATTGGGCCGTTTCGTATGTAAACAAATTCACAGTTGAGTTCGAGAATCAAGGTCCTATACTATAAATGTAGAGTTGTAGGCAGGCATCTCGCGACGCCTTTATTTATGGCATGGTTTACTTCAAGAAAATTAAATTAAAAGTTAATAGTTACCGATAAAATGTAACTAAATTAAGTTAAAAGTTAAAAGTCTAAAATGTAACTAAGTTAAGTTAAAAATATTTAACTTTTTAACTTTTTAACTTAACTTTTATCTTTTTAACTAGACACTACTCAACCTTGATAATTAGATAAGTTAAGAAATTAATAATGTTTGTTCTTGTCGTATTTACCGATGGAATACATTACGTATGTAAAGCAAGAGATGTGGTCAGACACAAAATACATATATAGCAAAATATAAATGTAAAAGATATATTTGTCGTGTCGTGGCTCGCCATGGTAATATTTAATTTTTATATTATTTACAATTTTCATTTTTTTCAATTGTAGATTATAATAACTAAATGATTATTGAACGAATATTGTTTCATATAACCTTTAAATAAATCAATTTTTTTAAAAGTATTTATATATAAATATACACACATATATATGTAAATGTATTATGTATATAATAAGAAATTATAAACGATAAATAAGTTAAATTCGGTATATAAGTAAATTAAATTTTTCAGAAAAGAAAATTAGAAGATCTTATTAGCCAATATACATGTATAAAAAAACAAGTATTTTATCTACAAATTACATTCATTATGAAACTTTTTTCTCGCTGTACTTTACAACCATTGGACATGATCGACCTTGTCACTTTTATTGTAAAATGTAGTGAGATGTTCGTATGTCCACAAAATAAGCTTTATTATTTGTTACCGTAGTGAAAGCTATAAATGCTATGTAATATTTATTAAGGATGCCATAAGAAATGTTAATTTTATGCAATAATATCTATTACGTAAAAATTATTTATCTATTCGAATATAGTTTTGTACACTTATATGATTATTTATTCCGTGTATATTTACGTTACGTTATAGAACATTTGTCTGTCAAATATTTGTATATTAAAATCATATATCTATATAAACATTTATTACACATCTTTACAGAAAGTTTCGATGTACTTGATAGTATTAAAAAATCATTAGTCGCTGATGTACCTAAAATTATATTGCACCATATTTCACAACCAAAGTGTTGTAAAACATCCTCACCTGCAAGTCAAACTAATGGTAAGATTTTATTATATATTTTTTTATTACTGTCATATAAAAGAAAAATCAGATTATCAATTCTGTAATAAAATTTTAATTTTTTAAGAGATAAATATGTACAGGGTGTTGCAGCAACATACAGGTCAGTACGATGGGTTGCCCATTATTCGTGCAGGCGTGCATGGTCATTTACAGCTACATTCACTTTGATGCATTATATGTGAGTGATTATAATGTGCCGAAACCTACGCAGCTGTGAACAACTATGCGCATTTGCACGAATGGGCAACCCGTCATGCTGACCTGTATATCGGAGCAACCGGTACAATATATATTATTCGTTATAATGTTAATGTAAAATATATGTATTTGCAATAATTAATATAATTAATATATAATTCTAGAGAACGCTCAGGAAATAATAATAAATGTTATAAGTTCAAATTCATCAGAATTAAATAATGAGAATCACGTTGCTGATTGTAATGAGAATATTGTGAACAATATAATAAAAGATAAAAGTACAACTGTCACTATAAATAATACGGTACATGTATCAGATCATACAGAATATATGTACGGTCAAAATGAAACAGAAAATATTTTCATACAAGAACAGATAGGATTAACGACAGAAACAGAGTGTCATATTACAACAGATAACATACAGCATAACACCGAAAGTTTAAACGAAGGTTTGATACTAAATTTTATTAAAATCTATAATTATAATTACGCACATGCCCTGGGTTCCGTAAAGCGTATATGCGGAATCCAGGGATGATGTGTCCGGAAAGTAATACAAATGATTTTCTTACGCTCCCCAGGAGGGCTGCGTAAGGAAAGTGGGGGATCGAGGTAATTGAGGGGGATCTCAGTTATACGGTTGGACCGTTTGAAAGGCTCGGGCTCAACTGAGGAGGGTCCGACCGTATAACTACCTGAGATTCCCCCTCAACTACCTCGAACCCCACTTTCCTCACGCAGCCCTTCTGGGAAGCACAAAAAAATAATTTTTATTACTTTCTAGACACACCATGTATAATATGTTGTACGATTTAATAATGTCTTTAATAATGTCTTTCTACTTATTATATATTATCTTTTGTTAGACATTGTACAAACAAATTCTGAAAACTTACTCTGGAATTGGAGTGGAAATACATTACAAGTATACGAAACCGATACTAATATATTACCATGTACTACGTCAAAGAATACTGCTGAGACTTATAGACGTGTTTCCACTGAAGGTAATATAATTTACTTAAAAAATTTTTATAATATTGGTTTTTGTAAATATGCAACTTATATTTCTTTTTAGAGTGTTTTTATCTTTATATTTAACAAACGGAACATCTTATTTGAATATTTCTGACTTTATATTTTACAAATAGAAATTAGCTAAGAATTAACTTAATATCGTAATATAATTATAAAATAGGTAAAAAAAATAGTTTATATATAACGTTTTTTTATATTTTACGTACCTTCAATAAGTAATACAACATATTTTTTCCTCATTCAAGGTTTGTTTCATTGCAATTTTAAATACGTCATATTTTTCTCCAATTCTTTGGCTATAAAAATCAGTTTTTTAACAAGTCTCCATTCAATTCTGTGGCCTTACGCTACTTAGATATGAGAGCCTGTGTAGCTTTGCGGTACTATTCTGCTGGTCTGTCTCTCAATCACTTTCTTACTTCGGCTGTGACTTCCTTGTTATTCTCTTCCTATGAGTTGCATCTTTCAGAGGACCAAAGATATGAAAGCTGCAAGATACGAGCAATAAGTGGACTGTCATTTGTCACCTATCCTACAATCCGGATCTTGCACCTTTTGACTTTCATCTCGTTGGTCATCTCTAAAAGATGCTATCTGCAGGAAGAGATGGCAATAACAAAAAAGTCATAGCTGAAATAAGAATGTGGCTGAGAAGTAGACCAGTAGAGTGATACCGCAAGGTTACACAGTTTTTCATGTCTAAATGGCGTAAAGTCATAGAACTGAATGAAATCTATGTTGAAAAATTGATTTTTGTAGAGAAAGAATTGGGGAAAAATATGACAAATTTATAACTGCAATCAAACAAACTTTGAATGAGAAAAGAAGTGTTGTTTATTGAACGCCTCTCGTATAATTTAATAGTGATAAGTGTTTGTGTATTTTATTATTATAACTATTGTGATAAATATCATTTGTTTTTTATGTAAAATGTACATTTTTTCCATTTTTTCTTTCCGTAATAGAAACTAAAATATATATATACTCTAAATTTTTCCAGATTATCTTTACAATAATACTAATTCACAAAACAACAGTTTAAAAAACGTGATTGATAAAGACTCTCCTTACATACCATCAAATAATTTGTCCGATGAAAGCATAATTCAAACTCAAATAAATCAGACAAGATCAGAAATAAGAAAAGATGTATCCACTAAAGATACTAACGGTTCAATAAATGCATTCAGTAGTTCGAACATATCAACGTTAAATGGATCAGGTAAATGTGCTCAAAATAATGCAGAAACGTTAGCTTTATATTTAATGAATGAAACATTTTATTTGAATATCTCCGACTTTATATTTGACAAATAGAAACAAACTAAGAATCAGTTTAACTCGTAATTAAGTTAAATCTTAATAAAACTATAAAATAAGTAAGGAGAATAGTTTGTATATAAAACATTTTTTTTATACTTTATGAATATATAATTTAATGTGATAAGTGTTTGTATATCTTATTACATATTATAGCTACTCTGATAAATATGATTTATTGTTGTTTATGAGAAATGTGTATCTCTTTTTCATTTTCTCTTTCCACAAAAGAAATTAAGTTGTATAATCTAAATTTTTCAGAACATCTTTATAATGACACTAATTCGCAAAACGACAGTTTAGAAAACACGATTGATAAAGATTCTTCTTACATTCCTTCAAATAATTCGTCCGATGAAAATATAAATGAAACTCAAATAAATCAGACAAGATCAGAAATAAGAAAAGATGTATCTACTAAGGAAACTAACAGTTCAATAAACGTATCTAGTGGTTTGGATATATCAACATCGTTAAATGTATCAGGAAAATGTGCTCGAGATGATGCAGAAATGTTTGTTTTGTCAACTGATGCAGGCAAAAAAAAACATTTTTGCATGTTCTGTAACACGTTTCAAAGTAAAATAGCTCGCCATCTTGAACGAGTACATGCTAAGGAACTAGAAGTCCAAAAATTTACGTGTTTACCAAAAGGAACTGCAGAACGAAGACAAATTATAGAAACACTCCGAAGGCGTGGAGATTTTTATTTCAACGTAGATAATACACGAAATGATGGTGAACTGTTAGTGGAAAGACGTTCTAAAAAAATGTATAACAGAGTACCTTCCGATTATACCGCATGTCCAAAATGCAGAGCATTTATACTTAAATCTACAAGGAGACATCATTCTCGAAAATTCATTGGTCCTAGAAACAAAGATACAAGAGCGGTATCAGTTTTAGGAAGAACAATAATAGGTCGAATACATCCTGAAGCGAATAGTGTCTTAAGATTACGTGTTTTTCCCGTATTAAAAGAAGATGACATAGTACGACTAATACGATATGACGAATTAATAATTGCATTCGGAAATCAACAGTGTGAAAAATATAAAGCATCAGAGCATAATGATAGCATGATAAGACAGAAACTAAGAAGAGTCGGCCGTTTACTACAAATATTGAAACATAAATGTTCTGAAATTACAGATTTTGCATCCATTTATTTTCCACGATACAGCAGTGCCTGCATTGAAGCAATTAACACATTAGCAGGTTTATCTTTATGCGGAAAATATTATAAAATTCCATCATTAGCATCGTCACTTGGAGGTTTAATAAAAGAACTTGGAAAAATTTTAATTAATCGATATATTAGAAAAGAAAACTATGATAAAAAATTAATTGCTGAAGATTTTTTAAAAGTATTTTCAGAAGATTATACAACACATATTACGAAAACAATATCTGAAACAATGAATCAAAATAAAAGACGTAAAAGAATTGTTCTCCCTTCTAAATCGGATATTATTAGGCTTCACAACTTTTTACAAGAAAAACGTCAAACAGCTTATAACGTTTTGAGAGAAGGATTTTCTTACGAAGCATGGCTTACACTCGCAAAAGTAACATTGACATCAGTACAAGTATTCAACCGTCGTAGAGCTGGAGAGATACAAAGAACATTCATCGAAGATTACAAGGTTTATGAAGGAATTAATTATCAAACAAATGAAATGTATGAAGCACTTTCAACACGTGCCAAAGAGATAGCTAAAAAATATGTACGTTTTACATTAAGAGGTAAACTTGGACGAACAGTACCAGTTCTATTGACGGGAGAATTGAGAGATTGCATTGATATGATATTAAAGCATAGAAAAGCTGCAAAAGTTTCAACAAAGAATCCGTATTTGTTTGGTCTTCCTTCTCTTGTAAAAAATAAGCATAGATATCTCTTAGCATGTGATCTGTTGCGACAGTATGCAGTAGAATGCGGTGCTGAAAATCCTGAAACTCTGCGTGCAACTGAATTACGGAAACATATAGCGACAATGTGTATTAATTACAATTTATCAGAGAATGAAATTTCATCACTGGCAAACTTCATGGGTCATGCAGATAAAATACACTTAACTCATTATAGGCAACCTGTCATAGAAAAAGAAATTTTAGAAATATCACAATACTTGGAAGCAGCACAAGGAGTTGGACGAGATGAAGAAGATAATAGTTCAGATGATAATTCAGATTCCGAATGCTCAGAATCTAATAGAAATAACAATGATGCTAATGATAGTGATAACGTACCTGAAATCCATAATGATGACACTAATAATAAAGACAATTAAATAATTCAGGATTTGCAAAGAAATACTTCAAGAGGTTGTATATCTATTAAATATTCGTAAATTATTTATGAAACATAAAAATTAATATGCAAATTAATTTTTAAATTAATATGTAAATATAAATTGCATATTGTATACTTTCATCAGTAAATTATATATCTCTTCAAAATTAATTTATTTTATTTTATTTAATATTATTTTTTGTAATTAGTTTAAGTATGACATTCGCGATGTATAATGTTGGATAATCAAATTTTAAGATTAAAATTACAATTTAAATTTAATATTAAGAAAAATCAATAATTTTATAAATAAGTTTTTAAATAATTTAAAAAGAAATTGCTAAAAGAAATTTTTGTTTATGCTCCTTTCTTTAAAAAATAACACCAAATATATCAAATATAAAGTAAATGTTTTAATCTTATCTCTTAAGTTTTATTATATATATTTTTTTTATTATAGATTCAGATGAATTTAGATTCTCAATTGAGAGAGAGATTAGTTATTCAGATAATGATGCAGAAAATGAACAAAACATAACAAATATGGAAAACCAAAAAAAGAAAACAAAAAAAAGAAAAGATAAAAAGGAACTTTGTAAGTATAATTGTAATATATGTATTTATACATTACACTGTTCAAAAGTTTGGAAGCACTATTTTTTTAAGAAGAACAATTAAAACAATAGTGTTAATACTTTCAAGGAAAAATATTATATGAGAAACTTTACTGTTTGTTTTACTATTTGTTTTAACTATTCAACACAGTATTACTTGTTTCTAATTATTTTCCAAGGAAGTATTTTATTTAGAGAATTTTACTGACAACGAGTCAATATGCTATGTAATTATTTTGTTATGAAGAAAGAACAAATTTTCATGATTTGAGTAAAATATATTAATTGTTGCTGTGTAAATTATAATCTTATTTCTTATTTCCTAATTTGCAAATTCGTGTCTTCGCGTAAATATACCCTGTAGTGTCTCGCTCCGCACGTACTTGGCGCGAGACACTACCGTGTCTCTTGATAATTTTCATATTTATTATTTATATTTATATTTTCATATTTCATATTTTACTCAAATCACGAAAACTTGTTCTTTCTTCATAATAGAACAATGGTATAGCATGATAACACTGTAAAACTCTTTAAATAAAATACTCCCTTGGAAAATAATTAGAAACAAGTAATACTGTGTTGTGTAGATAAAACAGACAGTATTGTTTCTCATATGACATTTTTTTTAGAAGTATTAGCACCACCATTTTTTCTTAAAAAAGTAGCATTTTCAAACTTCTGAACGGAAGTGTAATATACAGGGTGTCTTAAAACTCGAGGATACGGTGTATAGGACGCGTTTCTTTCTGCTAAAACAAACAACTTTTTCCTTTAGTAAAATTACATCTGACAAGTAGATTTTGTAACAGAGTAAGTTAAAGTTTTAACGAATGAGCGCTCTCATTTATGTGGCGTTTAGGGCTCTCCTGCAAAAATTACTTGACAGACGCAATTTTGCTAAAGGAAAAAGTTGTTTCTTTAAGCATAAAGAATCGCGTCCTGTACTCCATATCTTCGAGTTTTGAGACACCTTGTATATATATATATATGTATATATATTGTCACGACTTTTTCACTCCCGGAGCGGTCCGGGACGTGCGCCGGATCAAAAGGGGAAAGGAGAGCAGGATGGTAGGCCTCCCCGGTGATTCTCTCGCACCTCCGACACTCCACGAAAAGATTCTAATGTTGGGCGCCAGACGCGTAAATTCGCGTCCGCGAAATCGCGAGAAACCAAAAACGAGACGCAAAACGAAATGAGTCGGTGTGCGAGGGAATTGCTAGCTCGACCTAATAGCAGGGCGGGGTTGATGAAGGGCAGCGCGGTATTCGGCGGGGTGACGCAAAATAATCAAGATCACGAACTCAAGCGGTTAACAGATAAAGAATAACATTTATTCTGTAATGATCCCCGGATGAACAGTAAATGCCAATGGGGCTTTCAAAACAAAAGCAAATAGCAGGTGGTAGATAACGCGGGCGTCAAATTTCGAATACAAAATATGATAACGCGGACGCCAGAAATAAACGGAAAATTACGTTAACTCAGTATACGCGCGGAAGGCGCAGCAAGAGAACGTGTGAGGAAAACTAAACTTACCAAATCATCGAGATCATATAATTTCACAGCTAACAATAGTAGAAAAGCTCGCGGGCAAATAACATAGAATATCGGTACAAATTACGACTGACTACGACATAACGGAAATAAACGCGAAATAATAGCGCGCAATACCGCGAAATTATAATGCGCCACGCTTGGAGCGCGTGAACGCAAGTTTCCAAACCCGTGCCGGGATTCTGTCGCCAAATAATCTTAACCTAACGCAAATCATACTCTTAATCTACCGCAAGTAATAATCTTAAACTAACGCAAAGAATAATCTTAAACTAACGCAACGAACGCGACGCGAGTAACGTCCCAACGCAAGAAGGAACGAACGCAACATGTGATATCGCCAGGGATATCCTCACGCGAAGAATAAAGGCGCCGGGGCGCTCGACGAAATGCGAAATACTAAACTAACGCGAGAAAATATACGGAATTACCGCGAGCAATATTATAACTAACGCGAAATGACCGAGTTATCCTAACGCAAGAACTGATATTACGCCAGTGATTCTGATCGAACGCAACACACGCGATCGTCAGCGATCGTCCAACGCGAAAGATGATGCGCCGAGACACTCGGCATAACGCGAAATACTCGAATTAACGCGAGAAAGATACGGAATTACCGCGAGGGGTAACGAGACGCAACATTAGGTCGACGCGAATGGTATCTTAAGGCGAACCACAACCTTCCGCGAATAATCTCTCAACGTAGCCGATATCGCGAGGATAGTCTAAATGTCCGAACGCGAATCGTAAGTAACGCAATTAAACCAACGCGAATATCCCTCTGACGCCATTAATTACGCGTACAGAATCTCAGGTTCGACCGGGCGAAATACTACGCCTAACGAGACACGCGGTCGTGGACGTGAAGGGCGCGAGAAATTGCGTATTCGCTACCGCACGTCGTCATCGACGCGTTACCGCGATCTCCAGAGGTTCGTATTTTTCGATCGCGATCCCACGGCCACGAGACCATTCCGGTGCCCCTCGCTCTCGCTATCGATCGCTAAATACGCCCTGTCGGCGAATACGCTAGTTATCGCGAATTTTCCCGAGCGAGAGCGCGACCCGGGGAGCGGTGTCGTGGCTTTACATAATATGTTACCGAGGCAACCTCACCGTAGGCAGATTCTCTTCCGAGGGTCCTCGCCGTCGTCCCAAGGGTCGAAAGAGATAGCAGCCGGACGTCGTACTCGGCTCCGGAATGCGACTTAACGTGATACCGCGACTTGACTTTCGACGTGCGTCGATCACCGAGGACGATTTACGAATGCTCCCGAAATTTCGCTCGATGGCGGAATCGATAGCGCACCCCACCCCGGGCGTACGCGGCCCCGCGACGTTGGAGCGCGGACCAATGAGGGGTGAGCTCGCAGGCTCGCGGCGGATTCGTGCGTAGGGCCGTGAATTACGGCTTTCCGCAGGGCGCTAAACGGCCCTTCGCTCGCGCGGCAACTTTTCCGGGATTCTTCCCGGCGGCGGACGGGACGTGTCTGCCTCCGTGTTCCTTCCCGCACCGGTTCGGGAATGGTGGCCATCCATCCCGGAATCCGGTCAGCAGTGTGAGGAGGACAGATGGGCTGATTTTTGCCCCGGCGTCCCGGGGCCCTGCCATTATGGGTCCGCCCGCCGCTGTTTCACGCGCCGCGCGCGTTTTCCTGCGCTCCGTCGCTTTCGGCGGCCCGCGGGTCGCTTCGATCCGCTTTCCGTCGTCCGAGCTCTCGCCGTTATCCTTCTCGTCGACTCCGCGTCCGCTTCCTCTGTATCCTCTCAGGAACTCCAGTCTCAGCTCGGTGAGGCGCCACGCAATAATACAAAATAAAAGGGATCAGTGTATCGTAACGCAATGACTAATATGCCCCTGGAGATCTCGCATCGATTCGTTGAACCGTCCTCGGGCGTGAAAAGGTCGCGAAACCCGCGCCTTGTGACGGCGGCGGGGCGCTGCAACGATGCAGCGAAACTGCAACGTCACAATATATATAGGATTGAGGAGGAATTTGCAATATTCCAGGAGGTAATAGTATTGATTCTAAGCAAATAAGAGTCATATGAACATGGGTTCTATTTCTACGGTTACCGAGATATTTTGGTTATAACATGAAAAGGGCACCATGCGTATGGAGGGATAGAAATGAAAGACAAAAACTGACAACGATGTGCAATTGTTAGTAGTTAGTTCATTGTTTATTCTATTGCCCATAATAGCCTTAGGCTGGGCGCATATCATCGGCTTTACATCGACTAAACTGTTTAATCGATGTCGAGCAGCAACAATGATTTCTTATCAACTAAACAATTTAATCGAGGACTGTATTATTACAGAATAAGTATATTTACAATAGTTTTAACGAGCTTCTCGTGTTAATCGGCCTGTGTATTAGAAAGTATAATATGATTTTGTCGCATATTATCGACAAAAATCGTATTATACTTTCTAATACATAGGCCGATTAACACGAGAAACTCGTTAAAACTAAATATACTTATTCTGTAATAATACAGTCCTCGATTAATTTGTTTAGTTGATAAGACATCATTGTTGCTGCTTGACACCGATTAAACAGTTTGGTCGATGTAAAGTCTATGGTATGCGCCTAGCCTAAGGCTATTATGGGCAATAAAACACAAACAACTAACTAACTACTAACAATTGCACATCGTTGACAGTCTTTGTCTTTCATTTCCATCCCTCCATACGCATGGTGCCTTTTTCACGTTATAATAAGAATTTCTCGGTAACCATTAAATAGGATCCGTGTTCATAAGACTTTTTGCTTAGAATCATCAATACTATTATCTCCCGGAATATTACAGATTCCTCTTCAATCACCCTGTATATATTTATTTATTTATAAAATATAAATATACCTATATTATATCTTCATATAATGTATACATATACAGGGTGTCTCATTTTAATCGATTACTCCCAAAACCTTTTTTTATTTGTGATTCGAGAAAGAAATGTTTCAGAAGAATGTTGTTTGGTTTAAAGGGGGACATATGATTCCAACTTGGGACTTGATTTTTTCTTTAAGATAAAAGTTGTAGATCTTGTCGAGACGTTTTCAAAACACTATAATAAAGTATTTTTTTGTTAAATATTTTTCGAGTTATGAGGCTCAAAAGTTATCTGATAAAGGTAAAGTTACTTAGGGTCACTATTTCCAACGTCTGTTAACCTCTAACCGACTGTTAACTTATCGGAATAGCCAATAGAAATTGGCTATCTTGAAAGTTAACTGTCGGTTAAAGGTTGGAAATAATTACCCTTAAAGCAATTAAATTTGAGACAAAGAGAGGATGATGACCTTTGCTTCACTTCGACATGCCGTCCTTAAGGTCGAAATCATCTTGAATTTTTTAAATGGAAACGCCCAAAACTGATAAAGGAAATTCGAAAGAGTGTCGAATTTTACCCCGCTGAGGTCACTGTGACTCAATGCATGGATCACATATTTCAATGTAAAATTCGACGCTCTTTCGATTTCCTTTATCAGAATTAGGTGTTTTTATTTAAAAAATTCAAGGTGACCTCGACCTTGAGGACGACATGTCAAAATCAAGCAAGGTCATCATCCTCTCTTTGTCTCAAATTTAATTGCTTTAAGATAGTTGACTTTACCTTTATCAGGTAACTTTCGAGCCTCATAACTCGGAAAATACTTAACAAAAAAATACTTTATTATAGTGTTTTGAAAACGTCTCGACAAGATCTACAACTTTTATCTTAAGGAAAAAATCAAGTTTGTTTGAAATGTAATGCGAATAAGCAGTGTAAATGAAATTAAGGCGAACGAGCAACAGGGATTTAGTTATCTCAGTATATTTTACAAAAGCTCCTCCTGATGAGCAAAGACACAATAAAGTATGACATAAATAGAAATTCACATATATGGCAAACACATAAAATAATAGCACATTTGAACTTAAAGTAAAAGAATAATAAGGTTTACATCCTATAAATAAGAGAATGTTGAGCAGATTATATAAATGTTGGAAGTAATTATTACAAGTAATATGTTCTTTGCGAAACTGTACGTATCGCTATTGTAAATCGCAAACGCTATGACGTCACTATAAAGGAAATCTTTATGAGACAAAGACAAGAATATTAAAATATGGACTCGAATAATGCGCAACGCAATGCAGAAGCTTATTAAATGAATAATTCTTAATATAACGCAAAATAATACTTTACGGCAGGTAATGCCTTATTTGATTGTCTTTACTGATTGCTATATGAACGCGAGTGACTCGCGTGACGGACAGAACAATGCAGTATCAAATATCAAAGTTCTTATAACGCACCGCAATAAACAAAGAATCTCCGAAATTGAGATTACACAAAGACGCGCAGCTAGTTAAACACAGAGCGGAATTGAAAGAAATATATTTAACGCGGGTACGCGTGGTGTAAGCCGATACTCGGCTTCTTAATCTTGAGATCTCTAATGCTATAGCGGCTATCGAAGGACAGCGTTATCCGATGTATCGGAAGGGCTTGAACAAGCCCGCAATTGCGTGGTTCACGCTTATCCGAGAGGTCGGAATGAGAATAAAGACAGAGTACTTAACGTGGATGTTCACAGCTCGATATTCTCAGGTTACGTTTATAAGGGATGTAATCCTTTTCCAAATCCACGTAACTCGTCCTTCTCATTATATACGGAAGTAATGCGTCTTCCATGTTTCGGCAGGAATGATCTCGCTCTCGTTTTCTCCTTTTGCGTGGTACGCACGGCAATTACACGCATGCAGCGTTCACTCAGGTCGTGATCTCGAGTATTGTAACACACGTGGTAACACGTGCAAGAAGCCGGTGTCTCGAAAGTAATTAAGGAAATTACTTAGTTTGATATAACACGTTCCGAATTGAATATCTTTACTTTTCTGAGGAATCACGACTTGCAATACTCAATAATACAAACGAACAAGCGAATTCAGGGAAAGACCGAACGTGCTTTCGGTACGACGGACCTCAAGCCAATCACGCAGAACGCGGCCCGACACGTATCGTCGCGTCGCAAGCGCGGACCGGTAAGAACCAAAAAGCGATCGGCAGCGCGCCCCTTGCTTCCGGCGCCGCGATCGCGTCGCTGTCGCTGTTACCAGCGAGGCGATACTTTTAATAACGCGCCTAATTTGAACAAAGTTCCATGTGAGAAATTAGTCTCCTTTAAAATTTCTTGAAAATGACAACATGTATGACACGACTCACATTGGAATCATATGTCCCCCTTCAAACCAAACAACATTCGTAAGTATTTCTTTCTAGAATGACAAATAAAAAAGTTTTTGGGGGTGATTGATCAAACGGGTTATCCTGTATACATCAGGATGTTTTATTTCGTGTGCCAATTATCTCAGAAAGTATTGGTTTATTAGAAAAATGTTTCAGACAAAAGTTGGAGGATTCAGAGAGGGCCAATAAACGATCTCATTAGATTTTGGGTCCGGAAGACGTGTTTGGCCTAGTAAAGCTCAAGCTAAATTTTTTAAATGAAAACCACAAAACGGGAACTTTTTCAATATTTAGCTTGATATCTCAATAATTGTTTGTTCGAGGGAAAAGTATTACAGACGTTTTTGACTTAATTTTGTCTCAAAAATATTCTATTGCAATAGTGCTCCAATTTTTTTTAAATATGTATGTATACATCTCTTTGGAGCTTTCATGTATACACAAGTATTTAAAAAGTTGGGGTACTGTTGCAACAGAATATTCTTGAGATCAAATCAAATCAAAAAGTCTTGTACCACTTTTCCCTCTGATAATAATATAATTATCGAGATATCATAAGTTAAATATTGAAAAAGTTATCAAGTTTTTCTTGAATGTCTTAAAAAGTATTAGGAAAATAGAAAAATGTTTCAGACAAAAGTTGTTCAAATTAATTAGTAGAGAAAGATGATACAAAAAATGGGGTCTCTATTTGAAAAATTTGACTTGGGCCTTATTGGGCTTAACACTGGCCCTGGACCTAAAATTTAATAAGATCGTTTATTAGCCCTCTTGAAATCCTCCAACTTTTATCTGAAATACTTTATCAATAAACCAATACTTCCTGAGATAATTGGCGGAAATAATTGGCACATGAAATAAAAAAAAACACCGCATAATTTTACTGACGCATACAATTCTAAGGTTACAATACTTCATATATGTACATATAAAAGTTTACGATAAAATTATGTTATAGTACAATAGAAAATTAATTGTGTTGAAAGTAGATTGTGCATAAACTAATGTAATTGTTTATATATTCCACATACATCATTAAAACATTATATTAATGTTAAAATTATCCTTTTTCATATTTTCAGTGTCTCATATTAATCGTACACGCAAGTGTAAATGGACTGCAAGTGAAAAACGAGTTGTTCTTGATGCCTTTGGATATTATTTAGAAAAAGATGATGCAAAGTTACCTAGCGGTATTGAAATCGGAAATCTCATTAAGAAATATCGTCATATACTAGGAAATCGAACAGTAGCTACAATTAGAACGTGGTTACATAATCAAAAACGTAAAAAGAACCATTTAAAACATGATAAATAATTATTATTTTATTTATCTTCATCAAAAGGGTTGTTTATTTTTTTAAATAAATGTACATTTACGGTTTAGAAAATACATAATATATAGCTATGGATATAAATATAATATATTTATACCATTAACTATATATTATGTATTCTCTTGGAAAATAATCAAATATAATGTATTTCATATATATTAAGTAATAATGTATTTTTCTAAAGAAAACAAATTTATATTATTAGCTACATATACTATCCTTACATATATATATATATATATATGTTCTAAATTCTTTTTAAATGTATATTTGTTTAAGAAAAATGAGCAGCAGTTTCGTCAAATATAGTATTAAGCTTAATATGAATCTAATAATAATAATAATCCTTTCTAAAAAAAAGGCATGTTAAGTCGATAGTCGAATTTATTGTTGCCGCTTTTCCGCGATGCTGATTGGTTTTCTCGCTGCGCTTACTTCATTTGCAGCTGTCATCGTATATTTTGACAGTTGTGTGTATCAAGAAATTAATAGTGTAATAGTAATAGCATGATGTTAAAGCTAAATAGCGCGCGCGAAGCGCGCGTCTGTGGTGCTAGTACTTTAAATTTAAGATAAGATGCAAATTTTGACTATAAACGTATGCAATACTTCTACTATAAATGTAATACAAAACACAGTATTCAAATGATATTAATTATTTTAAGTTTATAGTAACAAGTCATTTATCCGTAAAAGTAATATTATCACATCAATAATAATATAATATACTAATGCTAAGATATTATTTTGCATCTCTTGTTTATGTCACAATCGTATATTTTAAGTTACTTATATATTTCATTAATATTTTTAAACATAATTCGTAAGTAAATAATTTAACTTAAAATATTAAGTTTACTTTTCTTACAGATGTTACACACGTCACATAATTTTCAGAATATTTTGTGCCTATAGATACGTTTATGTATGCTATGTGAGATATATGTATTATAAAGTAATAAATATAAAATTTATAACTGTTTCAATTATACTTACATTTTAGTAACTTGTTTTTAATTCTCTTATTGTAATCATATGCTAATATGTATTATATTACGTACTTCCTAGAGATTTTCTAAACATGCCTAATATTGGTTTGCAAAGCATCAAAGTAAAGCACAATATAATTAAAGTATAGGGTAAAGTGCATATTTTGGATCAGATTCTAATTCGGATCAACGCCTCTCTAGCCGACTGTACCTATCATATATGGATTTTTTTTCACTATCCTCTATAGCTATCGCTTATAGCTGTAGACACATATATGATAAGTACAGTCGGCTAGAAAGGCATTTTAAATTTGTTGATCCAAATTAGAATCTGTGAACTGAAATATGCACTTTACCCTAACAGTAACAGAAAAATACGAAAGTCTTTTCAAAAGTGATGTACGGTTGTTGCTCCAACATACAGGTCAGCATGACGGGTTGCCCATTCGTGCAGGCGCACATGGTCGTTTACAGCTGCGTAGGCTTTGGCACATTACAATCACTCATATATAATGCGTCAAAGTGAATGCAGCTGTGAATGATCTTGCGCGCCTGCACGAATGGGCAACCCATCATACTGACCTGTATGTCGCTGCAACTCTGTACATGAATTCATATGTAAACTTTATTATATGTATATTAAAAAAATACAACTAACTCTTCAAGGTAGTCCCACTCATGAGTGATGTCCGATTCTTAACAATGAGTCAATTATTAAATATCATATAATTAACTTTTAAAATTAGTTGAATGCATCGGTTCTTCTTGATGAACTTTTTAATTTCGGGAAAGATCAAAGTTAGGTGGGACTATGTCTGGAGATAGACAGAAGATAAGACAGAGAGAAAGAGGGGATGAGAGAGGAGGGAGGAGAGAGAGAGAGGGAGAGAGAGAGGGAGAGAGAGAGAGAGAGAGAGAGGGAGAGAGGGAGAGAGAGAGAGAGAGAGAGAGAGAGAGAGAGAGAGAGAGAGAGAGAGAGAGAGAGAGAGAGAGAGAGAGAGAGAGAGAGAGAGAGAGAGAGAGAGAGAGAGAGAGAGAGAGAGAGAGAGAGAGAGAGAGAGAATGTGGAGCGGGGAAACAATCCTTACTCCTAATCGAATATAAAGCGCTCGAGTACCTAAGAAAATCTGCGCATCGTGATTCATCATATTCATTGAACGCTTATATCTCGACAACCGCTGATGATAGATCATATTTCTATCTCATACGATTGCCGAGATATTTGTTTACAAACGATACGGAAGACTTTCTGACATCAACAGACGTGGCCTTGACCTCTATTAAGCTGGACCCCCCACCAGCGCAAATCAAGTTCGCACTAGGTCAAAAATTTAGTGCTATTTAGGTGCTAATTAAGTGCCCTAGTCCGAATTTTGGTGCTCGAACGGTTTAGCAGGAAATCACGTAAAAAATGGGGGGGTCCAGCTTGCCATTAAGCTGGACCCCCCCATATCAGAAAATAAAAAACAAGTACACTATAATTTAGTGCTAATTAAGTGCTAATTAAGTGCCCTAAAATAACGATAAAATATTGACAGATTATAACATTTATTTAAATATACAACTAAATATTGAACACAGTACCGTCGCGGTCGACACAAACACTTAAAAAACTTGCTGCATGAATATATTCGTTACTAAAATGATCGAAAACATATATTATCAAAATATTCCCAAATCTGAGTTTATTGCTAACAGTAAAACAATTACGATAATTAACTTAGACCAGCCATTGGCGCTGAGTACTAAGTTCCATCACCTGATCGTCTACGAATTAGTTGCTCGCATGATTATAGTATTAAAATAATTTTCATACATTGTACTTTAAAAGAATATCACGATTCGAAGCGCGCCGCGCTCCATGGATAAATTAATTAATTTCAACGCTATGCAGCTAGCACTAAATTCGAATCGTGATATTTTCTTAAAGTACAATGCCTCAGGATTACTTTGGGACCATAATAACGCAAGCACCTAATTCTTTGACGATTCAGTAACGAACTTTAGAGCGCGGCGCGCGCATTCCATGGGTTAATTAATTAATTTCAACCTTTTGCAGCTAGCACTAAATTCGAATCGTGATATTTTCTTAAAGTACAATCCCTCAGGATTATTTTAGGACCATAATAACGCGAGCACCTAATTCTTTGACGATGCAGTAACGAATTATAGAGCGCGGCGCGCGCGCTTCATGAGTTAATTAATTAATTTCAACGCTTTGCAGCTAGCACTAAATTCGAATCGTGATATTTTCTTAAAGTACAATCCCTCAGGATTATTTTAGGACCATAATAACGCGAGCACCTAATTCTTTGACGATTCTGTAACGCACTTTAGAGCGCGGCGTGCGCGCTTCGCGGATAAACTAATTAATTTCAACGCTATGCATCGTCAAAGAATTAGGTGCTCGCGTGTTTTTGGTCCCAAAATAATCCTGAGACATTGTACTTTAAGAAAATATCACGATTCGAATTTAGTGCTAGCTGCAAAGAGTTGAAATTAATTAATTAACTCATGAATTTCGCGCGCCGCGCTCTAAAGTGCGTTACAGAATCGTCAAAGAATTAGGTGCTCGCGTTATTATGGTCCTAAAATAATCCTGAGGGATTGTACTTTAAGAAAATATCACGATTCGAATTTAGTGCTAGCTGCAAAGCGTTGAAATTAATTAATTAACTCATGAAGCGCGCGCGCCGCGCTCTATAATTCGTTACTGCATCGTCAAAGAATTAGGTGCTCGCGTTATTATGGTCCTAAAATAATCCTGAGGGATTGTACTTTAAGAAAATATCACGATTCGAATTTAGTGCTAGCTGCAAAGGGTTGAAATTAATTAATTAACTCATGAAGCGCGCGCGCCGCGCTCTATAATTCGTTACTGCATCGTCAAAGAATTAGGTGCTTGCGTTATTATGGTCCTAAAATAATCCTGAGGCATTGTACTTTAAGAAAATATCACGATTCGAATTTAGTGCTAGCTGCAAAAGGTTGAAATTAATTAATTAACCCATGGAATGCGCGCGCCGCGCTCTAAAGTTCGTTACTGAATCGTCAAAGAATTAGGTGCTTGCGTTATTATGGTCCCAAAGTAATCCTGAGGCATTGTACTTTAAGAAAATATCACGATTCGAATTTAGTGCTAGCTGCAAAGGGTTGAAATTAATTAATTAACTCATGAATTTCGCGCGCAGCGCTCTATAATTCGTTACTGCATCGTCAAAGAATTAGGTGCTCGCGTTATTATGGTCCTAAAATAATCCTGAGGGATTGTACTTTAAGAAAATATCACGATTCGAATTTAGTGCTAGCTGCAAAGGGTTGAAATTAATTAATTAACTCATGAATTTCGCGCGCAGCGCTCTATAATTCGTTACTGCATCGTCAAAGAATTAGGTGCTCGCGTTATTATGGTCCTAAAATAATCCTGAGGGATTGTACTTTAAGAAAATATCACGATTCGAATTTAGTGCTAGCTGCAAAGGGTTGAAATTAATTAATTAACTCATGAAGCGCGCGCGCCGCGCTCTATAATTCGTTACTGCATCGTCAAAGAATTAGGTGCTTGCGTTATTATGGTCCTAAAATAATCCTGAGGCATTGTACTTTAAGAAAATATCACGATTCGAATTTAGTGCTAGCTGCAAAAGGTTGAAATTAATTAATTAACCCATGGAATGCGCGCGCCGCGCTCTAAAGTTCGTTACTGAATCGTCAAAGAATTAGGTGCTTGCGTTATTATGGTCCCAAAGTAATCCTGAGGCATTGTACTTTAAGAAAATATCACGATTCGAATTTAGTGCTAGCTGCAAAGGGTTGAAATTAATTAATTAACTCATGAATTTCGCGCGCAGCGCTCTATAATTCGTTACTGCATCGTCAAAGAATTAGGTGCTCGCGTTATTATGGTCCTAAAATAATCCTGAGGGATTGTACTTTAAGAAAATATCACGATTCGAATTTAGTGCTAGCTGCAAAGGGTTGAAATTAATTAATTAACTCATGAATTTCGCGCGCAGCGCTCTATAATTCGTTACTGCATCGTCAAAGAATTAGGTGCTCGCGTTATTATGGTCCTAAAATAATCCTGAGGGATTGTACTTTAAGAAAATATCACGATTCGAATTTAGTGCTAGCTGCAAAGGGTTGAAATTAATTAATTAACTCATGAAGCGCGCGCGCCGCGCTCTATAATTCGTTACTGCATCGTCAAAGAATTAGGTGCTTGCGTTATTATGGTCCTAAAATAATCCTGAGGCATTGTACTTTAAGAAAATATCACGATTCGAATTTAGTGCTAGCTGCAAAAGGTTGAAATTAATTAATTAACCCATGGAATGCGCGCGCCGCGCTCTAAAGTTCGTTACTGAATCGTCAAAGAATTAGGTGCTTGCGTTATTATGGTCCCAAAGTAATCCTGAGGCATTGTACTTTAAGAAAATATCACGATTCGAATTTAGTGCTAGCTGCATAGCGTTGAAATTAATTAATTTATCCATGGAGCGCGGCGCGCTTCGAATCGTGATATTCTTTTAAAGTACAATGTATGAAAATTATTTTAATACTATAATCATGCGAGCAACTAATTCGTAGACGATCAGGTGACGGAACTTAGTACTCAGCGCCAATGGCTGGTCTAAGTTAATTATCGTAATTGTTTTACTGTTAGCAATAAACTCAGATTTGGGAATATTTTGATAATATATGTTTTCGATCATTTTAGTAACGAATATATTCATGCAGCAAGTTTTTTAAGTGTTTGTGTCGACCGCGACGGTACTGTGTTCAATATTTAGTTGTATATTTAAATAAATGTTATAATCTGTCAATATTTTATCGTTATTTTAGGGCACTTAATTAGCACTTAATTAGCACTAAATTATAGTGTACTTGTTTTTTATTTTCTGATATGGGGGGGTCCAGCTTAATGGCAAGCTGGACCCCCCCATTTTTTACGTGATTTCCTGCTAAACCGTTCGAGCACCACAATTCGGACTAGGGCACTTAATTAGCACCTAAATAGCACTAAATTTTTGACCTAGTGCGAACTTGATTTGCGCTGGTGGGGGGTCCAGCTTAATAGAGGTCCTTGACCTTTGCGGCGAGACTTTTTTGTCTCACCAACTGTGTTCTGACCGAGATTATTATCGGGGAGAGGGGAATTGCGTGTGCATGGCACTGGCTTATGTAAATATTTCAGGATTTTTACTATCACTTGATTTTTACAAGTTAATTGCAATTAGCGATTGGCTTCCAAAGCATCATTGTTCACGCCATCGTTGTCACCTCACTAATACGAGATATATAATTGATGATATTGTAAAACACATAACTCCAATCACGCTAATTACAATATTTTCAGTCGTTCTTTGATGTTGTTTATAACCTACAGTGGTTTATGAAATATAAGTATTGAATGAAAATAAGAAAACGCTTGGCGTTTATTTCAATATAATTTCTCACGCTTTTTCGTCTTAATAAACGGAACTGCGTAATTGTCAGCAGTAATAGATCGAGTAATTCCAATAGCGTAGGTAGATTACTCGATCTCATTACTAGCATTATACAGTTCCGTTATTGAGATGATCAAGCGCGCGAATTCGTACCGAAACGAGCGTCAAGCGATTTTTCAATTTCCATTAAATGCTTATATCACATTAACAAATATAGGTATCAACATCACCTAAGAACAACGGGAAATTGTAATATGAAAACTAGTCAGTCGCTGAAATTACAATGAACTTTTAAAAATCAGGCGATAATAAAAATCCTGAAATATTTACAAACGTCGATGCCATGCATGCTACGATGCCTGATCTCCGCGATAATAATCTCGGACAGAGAACAGGGTAGCGATCATGTCACTTTTTCCCTAGAGCGGAAACGTGAAAAGTGAAAAGTTTCATGTAACTATCTCTTTCTATTGGTGTTGAATAGAAAGAGATAAACTTTTCACTTTTCACGTTTCGTCCTAGGGGAAAAGATACATGATCGATCCCCAGGTGACAAAAAAGTCTCGTCGCAAGGTCAAGGCCGTGTGTCTTGGCGACAAAAAATCTTCCGCATGATTTAACGCAAATATTTCGGCAACCGCAAGATGTAGAAATATGATTCAAAAAGCACTCATTAGTTCGTAATCTGCACTATTGGAATTACTCGATCTCATTACTAGCAATTGTACAGTTCCATTTATTTAGATGATAAGGCGCGCAAATTTGTCCCGAAACAGGCGCCGAGCAATCATTCATTTTCATTAAATGGTTATATCTCAGCAACCGCAAAAGATATAAATATGATTTAAATATTTCTATCAATTACTGTTGTCAATATACAAGCTTGTTTAATGGAAACGAATAATCGCTTGGCGCCCGTTTCGCTAAAATTTCCAGCGCTCTTCCGTCTTAATAAATGGAACTGCATAATTGCCAGGAATGAGATCAATAAGTTCAATAAAGCAGAATACAATCTAAAAAGTGCTTTTTGAAACACATTTCTATTTCATACGGTTGCTGAGATTGTTTATAAATGACTTTCTGGCGCCAACAGACGTGGCCTTGATCTTGCGGCGGGACTTTTTTGTCACATCAGCTGTGCTCTGACCGAGATTATTATTGTAGAAAGGGGGAATCGCGGTGTGCACGACACTGGCTTATGTAAATGTTTCAGTTTTTTTTTACTATCGCCTGATTCTTAAAAGTTAATTGTAATTAGCGATTGGTTAGCTTCCAAAGCATCGTCGTTTACGCCGTCATTGGGTGCGTTCAGCCGATACTCCGCTAGCCTAGCGCACGTAAGCAGCGAGCGCTTTGCTACCATTTGCTACGGAAAAATTTGGCTGGACAGAAGCGCTAGTAGTTAGCGGTTGTTAGCGGTTGGTCGTTGCAAATCAAAACCGCTACCAAACGAGCGACTGCTCACGATTGCTAGGCTAGCGGAGTATCGGCTGAACGCAGCCATTGACTACGTTTACACGGCCCGATTTAAGCCGAAGTTATAACATCGATGTTATAACTAATGACGTTAAATATCGTGTAAAAGCTCTTTTACGACGAAGTTATTAATCGATGTAATCGATCGTAAACGAGCTTTTACACGATAACGTCATTTAGTTATAATATCGATGTTATAACTTCGGCTTAAATTGGGCTGTATAAACGTAGTCATTGTTACCTCGCTAATACGAGATGTATAATTCATAATGTTGTAAAACCATGTTGTAAAACCATGGATGTATATAATAGACTGAGCATTCCCATTGGAGATCTTCCGGCAAGACCTGGGGGACAGAAAATATTCTTGCAGTGATGATTTCCTTTTCTAATTGTGTCCTAACCTAAATGTTAAAAAAGGAAATCGTCATTGCAAGCATATCTTCTATCCTTCAGATCTTGCAGGGAAGCTCACCAATGGGAATGTTCGTATGTTATATATGCTTGTAAAACACATATAACTCCAATCACGCTAATTACAATATTTCTCGTCGTTCTTTGATGTTATTTATACCTATGGTGATTTATGAGATATAAAAATTGAATGATAATAAGAAAACGCTTGGCGTCCATTTCGTTAAAATTTCCTACGCTTCTTTGCCTTAATAAACGGAACTGCATAATTGCTAGCAGTAAGATCGAGTAATTCCAATAGCAAAGATTACTAGATCTCATTACTAACAATTACACAGTTCCGTTTATTAAGACTGCGGTCCACTTGACGCTAAAAATGCTTCGAAGCATTCCTCTTCTCTTTTCTTTCAATGAAGAAAGAAGGAGAAGAAGAACGCTCCAAAGCATTTGTAGCGTCAAGTGGACCGCAGCTTAAGATGATAAAGCGCGTGAATTCGTACCGAAACGAACGACGAGCAATTTCTCAATTTCCATTAGGGTGTATCCCCATGGAGCAAGAAAATAGCGGAACGGAATTAAAACGAAATTCCTTTGATTGGCTAATATCCCATCTTGAGAGCCCCCACCTGAAGATTAGCCAATCAGATCAATTCCGTTTTAGTTCCGTTCCGCTATTTCTCTCTCTATGGGGATGCAGCCTTAAATGCTTATTGTTAGATCTCAATATTGGCTTAGTTTACACCGATCACTTGATACGCGTATTAAATAGTAAATAACTAGTAAATTAGTTTGATTATTGGCTGATCAGCTCAAATATACTATTTGATACGCGTATCAAGAGATCGGTGTAAACTACCCTAAGAGCAAAAAGTCGACTTTAAGTCGACTTGAAGTCGACTTCTACCGAAACTGACTTGGCAGAGAAGTCGACATTTTTAAGGACGAAAGTCGACTTGAAGTCGACTTGAAGTCGGCGAATGTCGCAAAAACCACCGACTTAAAGTCGACTTCCCGTCATGATGAAAAGTCGACTTTCCGTCATGACGAAAAGTCGACTTCCCGCCAACTTTTAAAGTCGATAAAATAAACCGCCGCGTACATCTGGAGGTCGGTTGTGTATCTTAAAACGAGGTAAAAATAACAAAAGTTAACAGATTTTATTAGATTTTGATAAATAAAATCGTAGATACGCTAATGAATTTTCTCACTTTTGTAATTTTTACCTCATTATTTCAAGATACACAATCGACCCCTTGCTGGAGGGCTAAAACTGATGCATTTCGATTTTTTTTCATATAAAAAATAATTTAATTATCTAAAAAACTGTATAATTACAATCCTAATGTTTTATTCTTAATTACAAAGGCGGCCATATCTGTGCCACTTCTGCGTGCGCGGATTCCGGCAGCCACTTCTGGTAAGCTGACAATAACAGAACTAAAATTAAAACATTCCAGCGTTAATCGCGAAACAATATGCAAAATTAGCTATATAAATATATATCATATTATTATCATAATGTTGTAAATATATAATAATATTGTTTTATATATATATATATATTATTATAAATATATAATATCCACAGACTTTTATACTAGACCACTAACATCTATGGACGCACTGCCGAAAAGCTGATGCGAGTGCAAGGTGCAAGTGTTAGTGAAGGGTGCGGCCATATTGAATTAACAATAAGTCACTATCGGGTGTTCAGTTGCTCATGATGTGCGTTTATCTGCATTCGTTATTACAGTACATAACGAAGCAGGCGAATGTTTTTGTGTTAAATATTGGTACATGTTATCAATAAGTTTGTAAGTCATGCCTTCGACGTGTAGCGTACTTGGATGCCGAAATCGAACCACTACTCCTGTAGTATTAAACACTTTCTTTTGGACATTCTGTATATGCCAGACTATTGTATAGAAATCTTATATAAAACCACTTGTATAGAATAGTAGTATAGCATATCTTGACTAAAATCAACATGGCGGCAAGCATCACGGCCGAGATGTCTGTCAGCGGTCTAGTATTGTATAGAAGTCTATGATAATATCTAAATATTATTTTATAAATTAAAATCTCACATTTTTTATCCGAACCCCAGATTTCTAGCAGTTTGTGTTTGGACACGACTCCCTGCGACTGCAGCGTTTGTACTATTGCTTGAGTGCGTGGTATCAACCTGAAAAAATCGTATTGAATTGATGTAATCTATTCGATAAATCAACGTGAAATCGAAAGGAGATAGAATAACGATTTACCTGGCCCATGACTTAGTGATGCTCCCAGGAGTCGTCAGCAGCGACGGGACAAATCGTTTCAGCTTAGGGCACACTTGACCCTCCAAGAAGAAATACGCTAACCACTTGACACCGTCCACGGATGCTCTATATCCATCGATGGTAGTGCCCATTCGGCCTTTCCGAATGTACCAGACACCCGGCAAATGATCTTCCCGGTTCATTGATTATATCTATAAATATCTTTATAAATAAGTAGGAAAAACATTATAAAGCAACAATTGTGATAAAAATACCTTGGCGGTGGATCAACCAATGGTTCACTAAGATGGCATAGCATGGGCGAATTTCGGCAATCATTCGGGTTCTATCACCGTGACACCTCGCATGTACATCTTATTCGTTTCGTACACCTCTTTATAAACCACCTATTCCGGACTGATTTTCCGTAGAACGCACGAAGAATGCATGAACACAGGTTCCTTCATTTCTGGTGTTCTGAAAGATGATACAGAATGGAGAGGTCGCATTCAATAGGTCTTAATTATCGATGATAATTAATAACACACCATACCTAACCTGTAAGCATGTTTCCACTTGGCCTTATCCTGATCCTCTTTTACCTCGTCGGGCAAAACCTTTCTCGCGACTTGATCCGCCATACCTGCAAGAACTATCTGGCGTCTTATCGTGTCCTGTCTCGCGGCACGTATTCCTCGCACTCGCGTAAACTCTGGTCCACTCATCTGGTCCTCCAGCCTCCTCGAGATTCGCCGCCATATTGATGATGCATGACGCGCCGCTTGACTGTTTTCCGTCTTTTTATAAGTCGACTATTTAGAAGTCGACTTTTAGTCGACTTTCCGCCATTTTTAGAAGTCGACTATTTAGAAGTCGACTTTTAGTCGACTTTCCGCCATTTTTAGAAGTCGACTAGAAGTCGACTTTTATAAGTCGACTTGCCGTCGACTTTCCGTCAACTGTGCTCTTAGGGTAGGTCATTGACCAACATAGGTATCAACATCATCCAAGTGTCTTGGCGCCAAAAAATCTTCCGTCACTGTCACCTCGCTAATACGAAATGTACAGTTGATGTTGTAAATTACATAATGCCAATCACTATATTTTCCGTCGTTCTTGTATGTTGTTGATACCTTATTTTTTATTTACATGGGGGAAATCTTCCAAAGACACCTTCAACCTCCTATTGGCTCTGGCCCACAGGACGCAGTGCGGGAACGCGGCACCGCGGTAGCCAATTACCATCTGCCTTTCCGTACTACTTTTGGAAGTAGAATGGAAAGGCAAGACGCTGATTGGTTACCGCGGTGCCACGTTAAGGCTGAGTTTCCACTGAGCGCGTCACGCGTCGCGTTATGTGTCGTTAACCAATCTGAACATTCCGTCACAAATAATGTAAAAAAATACGATGTTTTGATTGGTCGTGACGGATGACGCGACGCGCGACGCGTATAGTGGGAACGCAGCATTAGGCTGAGTTTCCACTGAGCGCGTCACGCGTCGCGTCATCCGTTTCGACCAATCAAAACATCCAATTTTATTACATTATTTGTGATGGGATGTTTGGATTGGTTAACGACAGACGACGCGACGCGTGACGCGCTCAGTGGAAACTCAGCCTTATGCTGCGTTCCCACTATACGCGTCGCGTCGTCTGTCGTTAACCAATCTAAACATTCCATTTTATTACATTACTTGTGACGGGATGTTTAGATTGGTTAACGACAGACGACGCGACGCGCGACGCGTATAGTGGGAACGCAGCATTACGCATTGCCGCGTCGCCGCGTCCTGTGGGCCAGGGACCGTATTCTCGAGCCTGCCCTAATGATTTTCGTATGCGACTTTCTATTTGAAAAGCATTGAATTTCGCATGCGAGTTTCATGAAAACGATTCGAGAATAGGGCTCCAGCCCCGGGATTCTCTAACTCCTTAACGACAGTTTCGGTATCGTTGCGCAGCTTTTTTATCATATATAATACCTGCGCAACGATACCGAAACTGTCGTTAAGGAGTTAGAGAATCCCGGGGCAGGGCTGCGTTCGGAAACGTCACCCGGGTGCACATGGGTATACTCTCTTCTATGACTCCGTTTACACGGCACCGTTAATCGGGTTTTATAACATCGGTAGTTGTCAGGAAGACCAATCGTAATCATTCTTCAGAAGAATGGAATAGCTGTGATTGACCGGCCTAAGAACTACCGATGTTATAAAACCCGATTAACGGTGCCGTGTAAACGCAGTCTATTTCTAACTCGCTAATATAGAAAGAGAAAGGAGTATACTTATGTGCACTCGGGTGACGTTTCCGAACGCAAGGAGCGAATTAACGACTTCGGTGGAAACGAGACCATTGAGGGGGGCATTGGCGAGATTGCGACGCCAATGCAGAAGAGCGTAGGAAGGGGTTAGCGCAGGCAGGTTAAGCACGCTGCACGGTCATCCGCGCGTGATTCGAGTGACTCGAGTGTGCTCGAGTGACAGATTGACATCAGTTACGAAGGAACGGTAAGTCTTTATTTAGCAAATGTTGAAATAACATAAAGAAAATTAAGATGTTATTTACGTACTATAATAGTATCATAAAGTTATATGCGAAATCTGCCGCACAGAGCAGAAGTGTCATTATTTTTTTAAACCGATTATATTGCAGTTTCCTGATAAATAGTGTGTTAAAAAATAAATAAATACTACAGTACTATTAATTTATTGTCCTTGTATTACAGGCACCAATCTTGTATCATGCCATCGAAATGCATCGCATATAAGTGCTGTAAGAGCAGCAATGACGGCTATGGACTGATGAGATATTCGCACAATGAGTTATTGAGGCAACAATGGATTACTGCGGTTGGAAGAGGAGAGAACTGATCACCTAGTAATTCTCAAAAACTTTGCGAGGTTAGTAACAATATGCAGTATGCTCTGACTTTGCACTTCGAAAGATGAATAGATGTAACAACGTAATTTATTGTTAGACTCAAGTATATATTTGTGATTTTCTTTCTCTAGATACACTTCCAGCCATCGGAAATAGAATTTGTCGCTGGGCGCAAACAAATAAAACTTGGTGCTAGTTCCTACTCGTTTTTGTACGTGTCCTTCAGAAGATTAAGAGAACTGTCCAAGAAAGATTAAAAAGAGTCAGCAATCAGGAATAAGCAAGAACATTAAAAGTGTGACTAAAAATCATTGTGATCACGCATCGTATGTTACATCGGATCAGCGAAAGCCATTGATTGTAATATGTCCGGTGGAAAGACATATATAAGAAAATAACGGAAAATCTTGGCCCAACATCAAGATGGCTGTGTACAGACTTGCAAACCACTAACCAAAGAAGATGTATAAACTACTACAAAGTCTCAAGAAATTGTAGAACAAATGGATGAAATGCAGCCAATGGACGAGAATGCGAATTTACCGAGGAGTATCATAATGAACATTTGCGGGCCAAGATTTTCCGTTTTTTTTTCTTATATTATATATGTCTTTCCACTGGACATATTACAATTAATGGCTTTCGCTGATCCGATGTAACATACGATGCGTGATCACAATGATTTTTAGTCACACTTTTAATGTCCTTGCTTATTTCTGATTGTTGACTCTTTTTAATCTTTCTTGGACAGTTCTCTTGATCTTCTGAAGGACACGTACAAAAACGAGTAGGAACTAGCACCAAGTTTTATTTGTTTGCGCCCAGCGACAAATTCTATTTCCGATGGCTGGAAGTGTATCTAGAGAAAGGAAATCACAAATATATACTTGAGTCTAACAATAAATTACGTTGTTACATCTATTCATCTTCCGAAGTGCAAAGTCAGAGCATACTGCATATTGTTACTAACCTCGCAAAGTTTTTGAGAATTACTAGGTGATCAGTTCTCTCCTCTTCCAACCGCAGTAACCCATTGTTGCCTCAACGACTCATTGTGCGGATATCTCATCAGTCCATAGCCGTCATTGCTGCTCTTACAGCACTTATATGCGATGCATCTCGATGGCATGATACAAGATTGGTGCCTGTAATACAAGGACAATAAATTAACAGTACTGTAGTATTTATTTATTTTTTAACACACTATTCATCAGGAAACTGCAATATAATCGGTTTAAAAAAATAATGACACTTCTGCTCTGTGCGGCAGATTTCGTATATAAATAGCTTTGTGATACTATTATAGCACGTAAATAACATCTTAATAATTTTCTTTATGTTATTTTAACATTTGCTAAATAAAGACTTACCGTTCCTTCTAACTGATGTCAATCTGTCACTCAGTCACTCGAATCACGCGCTAACCCACTCCTACGCTCTTCTGCATTGGTGTCGCAATCTCGCCAATGCCCCCCTCAATGATTGTTGCCGGCCAATCACGGAGTGGCTGGTCACATGACCCGTTGTCGCCTCTCTCTTCTAGAGTCTCTCTAGGCCAGAGTCATATGTCGGAAACCGAAGGTAATTTGGGATTCTATGCATGTTCATCAGATACCGCATGCATAGCCTACCCACTAAAACCCCCATGATGGCTACCATCAGGCGTTTTTGAAGGATTTCCTGAACACTTAAAAACTTTATTACTTCCGGAGAATAATATTGATACCTATGGTGGTTAATGAGATATAAAGATTGAGTGAAATTGAGAAAACGGGCTCGGCCCCCGTTTCGCTAAACTTGCGCGTGCTGTGTCACTAATAATCGAAAATGTATAGTTGCCAGTTGTAAAATTCCAATAGTGCAGCTTACGAAGTAAAAAGTGCTTCTAAAATCTTTATATTTTTTCCGGTTGTCGAGATATAAGCGTTTAATATAAATAAAACATCGCTCGTTGGTTTCGTTAGGATTCATATTTCTATTATTTTTAGTTATCGAGATTTACTGCCGTGTAGTATAACAAAGCGAATTGAAAGCTTCTTATTTATATATCTATAAATGTATATAAATATAATCTCTGTATAATTTTTATAGTTTTGCGAAAATTAAGCTACATTATTTGGGGTTCTTTTAATATACATATAATAGGTAGGAAAGGGTACCGCTATAATCCTTTATATATATCATACTTGTTTTCTACAATAACTTTCTTAATATCATATACATCAGAATTATTCGTCATATGTACACATATGTAGACAAATGTAAGGCTATGTATACTGAAAAATTTGGTTAAGTTTTTCGGTCCCGCTAATATACTATTCTCAAACATATATATATATATATATATATATATATATGCAGTTGAAATAAAGAAAACATAAATAAATAAAAAATAAAACTTTTATATGGTGAACATTACTACGATTAAACACAGTGTAACATTTTTATTCATAGTGTACGACATCCTTTGCGAGCGCACAAATAGGCCTACAACCTTTTTAATCGAATATAATTTAAAGGACACATTGATCGAGACACACACCCATCGCTCCCGTGATCTTTGACACAGCGAAGAGAGTATCAGAGAGGATCATATGAAGATTGAATAGTAGATCCTTCACTTGTTCAGGAAAACTCGTGTCTGAAAGCTCCGTATCTCTCTCGGCGTATATCAGCACCGTTTTCAAGGCCCTACGTAACGCACCCTCGCTAGGTGTTCTTCCTCTTCCAACAAGAGCAGATAAGGACGTTGTGACTTGCATCTTGACGCGCGCAAAGTTCTGTGAAGAATGTAAGATTAAAACAACGCTTCATAGTTCACAACATCACGAGATCTCATGACAGCTTACATTCCCAATTTCGAAATTCTGTCGCATCAGCAGATACAGGCTCGCAGCTGCGTGACTTCTAATAGCGCTTAAGGGCGAACTGCATCGAGTGAGCAATGTTAAGCACAAATCCCCGCAACGCTCGCTTTCCTCGTCGAACAATGCGCTGTGATACTTGAAGACTAAAGCCCGCTGTGTATTGAACATGTGCTGAAGCACCGATGTACTTTGGTTTCTAGCCAACGCTCTTAGTAACACTTTCAATACCGCACCGACAAACGCACCTAAGTAATTTCAAACGTTTAATTCATCTATCTTGTCATATTTAAGTAGTGAAATAAAAAGTCGACGAATACCTCCACCGCCGTCAGCTTGAACTACGGATTCTAAGGTATCTAATACGACAAGAGAAGCCTCAGCCGCTAAGGCTTCTTCTATATGAGCGTCTTGTTCCCCAGCTCTTCCTTCCGGTTGTTCGCAAGATCTTGAAGAATCAATATATTTATATAATTATGACTTCAATTAAAATTAAAATTAAAATAATATAATAATATTTGTACCTGTAAGGCATTTGATCTTTGCGCCATCTCAATTTGTCTCCGGTCACTCTCTCCTTTCTTCGCAGCATCATTTCGCTCTTGGCACTTCCCTGACTGAGAATCACGTCGCGATCTAATATCGCTGGTGGCCGTTGCTTGAGGTGGCAATCTTTTAAGTGCTTTCTTGCCTTTGTACTCGAAAGCTGCGGTGGCGATATTCAATACTTGCAGCAAGCTCAGAATATGTCTCGCGCTGAGTTTGGAACACACTGTGCTAGAGCGGTTCGTTCTAATCCCTTCAGCACCCATAAGGCACACATTAATAAATGTCGAGTAGCTTCGGAACTCAGAGATACACGGCACTGATTGCCCGCGGTGTCCGCCGACATTCCGCCAGCAATAGCCAATGCACGATTGCGTGATCGATCCGGATTCATCCGGATAAACGCTTTTGTCTTTGGAGTCCCAATGATAAAGCTGGGGTAAGGCATCCATCAAGATAATAAGTAACGGCAGATATAGCGCGGCAACTCTAGCCTTCGCCGCAGGATCGGAATATCGCGGATCAGCATCGTGGCAGCTCATAAGATGTCGGACGGTCCCAATAGCTTTATTCTGTAGCATCGGATTTGGTATCTCCAAGGTGTTTGCCAGATCGGACAGAACGATGCCGACCAAGAAGTGCTGCTGCCTGAATTCTCGACTGAGTTCCGAAAACCGGGCTCTATCCCCAGGCACGAGAGTGGATATCAGAATGCCTGAGCTGCCAGTCGATGGACTGGGCGATGCCGGAGCCGACCCCAACGTATAGCCAGTGCCAAAGGGAAGATTCAATGCTACATAGTGCTTGTGCGAGCATACCGTTCTCACGAGATCGAGTTTCAGAGCGAATAACGCTGCGGAGTCGGGAATATGCATTGACCCATCCGACAGCGAGCAACAGGCGGTGCGAACGAGCGACAGCACGAATCCTCTGTCCATCACGGATAGCAAGTCGGATAGGAAATTGCCAAGGCTCGATATAAAGTTGGACTCCACGCGGATTTCCTTGCCGCAACGCGATATCACCTCGGACGTTAACGCAGCGGTGAGCGTTGCGACATCGTCGCAGAACTGCGGTGAGAATCTCAGTTTTCGCAGTGCCTCCAAGGACGCCATCTCAGACAGCGTGACAACCATCGAGCGCATTATCAGCTCCAGGAAGAACCAGGAATGAGTTATCGCCAGTTCGCGTGCCTGACCGGTGGATACAACCCAGTGCAAGGCAAGTTCCTCGTGTAGAAGTCTTCTGGTGGGATGACTGTTGATCGAGGGGGATTCCTGTCGCATCGACGCGGTTCTGTCCAACCCCCGCGAGTGGATCTCCATCTCCAGGTCTTCCAGAGACAGATCGGGATTGCTCTGTGCTCGCACGACGCCCCCGTTGTGAGTCATGCTCGGCAAAGAGCATTGATACGCGATGTAAGTGGCCAATAGGGCGTGTCTTCCATGCGACCGTCCGGTAAATTGGTGATATTTCGTACGAGCAGTCCCAGAGCCTCGAAGATGGTGGCGGCAACGTTCAACGATTGAGACGGTAATGTTGACGGTCGCACTAGAAGACACGGTAATTGATCCAGTAATTGGGGAAGTGAAGGCACCAAGGCGGAATGCGAGGCACGCGCTAATTCGAGAAGAGCTGATTTCAATTCTGATTCCATGCCCGCTTCGCCGATACGAGGCGGAACTTGACTGGTTTCCAAAAAGCCGCATAATGATAAAAATCTGTAATATGGAAATTATGTAAAAAATTATTACATATCTTTTTATTCACTTTTTATTTGCACAAAGGAAAAAAATAATACATTATTACCTGTCGATATATTTGTCTTGCGGATGAACGCTGGAAACAGGCTCCAATATGACAGTGAAGACCCCTCGATGAGCATCCACCCATCGAGTGCCTGGCAAAAGAACATCGGGTGCGATGTAGGAATAATTTGCGGGTTGCGGATCTAGCATAGCAGGCAAACTGAATTCGCCTGATTGGAGATGACCGTCTCTTAGAAGCGGTAGCCACTATAAATAAAATTTTACATATTTAGTTCATCAATCAAATTACTAAGTCCTGGTTTTATTAATTACTGATTGAAATTTACTGTATACGCGACCGCCGTTTCGACGTTTGATTGCTCTGCTTTCTTCTGGCAACTAATATGATAGAAAGTAAACAATAAGTGATGTTTCGCACTTAAATCCGCGGGTAGTCTCATCTTGATTTCGTCGTAAAAATTCGGATTCTTGTTGTGGTATGACACGGAAGTAAAGTACTCATGCGTCATCTCAGGACACGATGATCTGCCTAAGATAGCTGTAAGCGCGTCGGCTTCTTGCTCACCTCCCATAAGCTGAATTCTTACAGCGATATTACGGACTGAGCCAGTTCTGGAGCTGAAGTTTGCTTCCTACACATAATAAAATATAATTTCTCATGTCGTATAATTAATAAGAAATAATTGATCGTACAATTTTATTCGATATGCACCTTGGGATAAAGATATAGAAGATTACGATACGTTAAATCGGGCGAAACAACTTCGCTTGGAAACTCTAGTATCTCCTTAACCGGTCGATTCTTTTCATCCGGATATGGAACTAATCTTCTAAGGTCGGGATCAAGACACCTCGGTAGTTCTTCGGGTCTGAGACTGAGATCCAATTTCAATATCCCTGGTAAGCATTTTAATCGTTTCAAGTTGGAACCATGTCTTCGTAGTTTAACCAAAAGCTTATAAAGATCTTCATCGCGAAGTCGTTCGCTTTCCTGCTTGAAGAAGCTCGAGACTGTTAAAGTAATGGGCCTATAAGAATATCAAGATGTTAGTTAAGCCTTTCGATAGAAAAATGGAGCATTATACAAACCTAAAGCTATCGAGGAAATTGGCAAAATCGTCCGGCGACCAACTACGTCTTTTATCCGAACTCCGTCTTTCTAGCGAACCACGTCGCGTCAGCGGTTCCACTTTCTTTCGCCACTGTTCCAGACTGCCCGACTTTCTGTCTAAAGATCCAGCACTGCCAGTGCTATCCGTATCACCACCGCCTCCGATTACACCAGACAGATGAATTGCAGTCCACGCGAGAGGCATTCTATAATGACCCAGGCGTTCGCACGCAGCAGCGGCGGCAGCTCTGACCTATACGGAAATGAATAAGACAATAATATGAGAAATTGTCATTTTGAATGCATCAGTATTTTATTTTAACATTTTATTACCTTATCTTTATTTTTATCTTCGCGTAAATACGGTTCGGCACACTCCGATATATCGCCCTGCAATACTTTCTCGAGCCGTACGACAAGAAACAAATCGGGACTGTTTATTGATGCTCAAAACGCAACTTCTAGCTAAGGTACTTGCTATAATAAGCGATGTGTCCTCCAAGCATTCTTTTCAATCCCTCTGAATTCATATCTCGACGTAGAAATTTTCGGACATCTGAAATATAACAATTTGTAATTAGCATTATGCATTCTTGAAGTTGTAATTTCAATGATAAAAAATATCATACCTTTTTCTTTTCTCTGGCATCGTATAATGCGAGACTCGCGAATATTGGCTCCACTTCTAGTTCTAACTTTAATTGCAGACATTTTACGAGAATTTTATGAGCAAAAGGTTCTGTAGGTTAGGTTGCTGATTTCTTGCCACTCGTCGTCAGGAGAAGTATGTGCACTTTATTGCACTATAGTGCAGACATTAAAACGAAATATTGACCTTTAATTAATTTTTATTAGAATAGAGTTGTTTTCCAAATAATAAAAATTATATCGACACTTTATCCAAATGATTCTGGAGCGATTGGATTAAAAAAAAATATTTTTTAGATACTTTCTGCTAATTATACGCTTAATTAATTTTAATTAATTGTGATTATTGTATGGTTTTCCAAACTTTGAAAAGTTTTTTCCAAATATTTCCAAATGATTTCCAAACGATTGGGTAAGATAATTTTCAATAATTTTTAATTTGTTTGCCAACTATACGTCGGTGCGTTCCCACTATACGCGTCGCGCGTCGCGTATAGTGGGAACGCAGCATTATGGCTGAGTTTCCACTGAGCGCGTCACGCGTCGCGTCGTCTGTCGTTAACCAATCTAAACATCCCGTCACAAGTAATGTAATAAAATGGGATGTTTTGATTGATTAACTTGTGATAATGCGACGCATGACGCGCTCAGTGGAAACTAAGCCTATGCTACGCTTATGCTAAACTATTGTATTTTGTGTGCGATGGCCCTTACGAAAGTTAAGCCCCTTGCACAATGCCAGGCAACAGGCAATAGGAACAGGAAATAACCAAAAAATTTTTAATTACAACCTAAAAAATTTGAATACTATGATTGGTTGGCAACAGGCAATAGGCACAGAATTTTCAACGTGACGGAAACTCTGTGTCTATTGCTTGTGTCACTGTTTATTCTGCATTTATACATGATTTCTGATTTCTATTCCCTTGATTCCCTGTTCCTTTCCTATTGCCTGTTGCCTGGCATTGTGCAAGGGGCTTTAACGAAACATGTGTACATACATATATACACAGATTAATAGACAGATAGCCAATGGCCCCTCAAAAGTCGAGACCAGCATTTCCGTGCTTTGATTACCGACACACTTTGCCCCTTACCGACAGACTTTGCCCCTAGGATTGAGTCCGGACTAAATCACATTACAGACTTTGCCCCTGGTGCGAGTCCGGACTAAATATACCCGATTTTACCTACAGACTTTGCCCCTGGTGCGAATCCGGACTAAATATACAGTGATGCCAGATTTCAGCAGTGATGTCAGATGCTCGACGCTCGGTCAGCCGCGAGCCGGCGTCGCCGGCGAGAATCGTGCTGGGCTTCTTTATTAATATCTCGGCGCTCGCGCTCGCGCGCGCGCGCACACCTAGGTCTTGTCGTACTTATTAATTAATTACTTATGATATTTATTGTACATATATATATATGAAGCTGAGACCGAGGATTAATAAACAATACTATTGTTATTATATAATAATAAAGAAAACTTATTTTGTAATTTGAAAATAATTTCTTATTTTTTTATGAGCAAATCGTTAACTTTTCTAAAGTTGTTAGAAAATATGCGAATAATGTTAATGATTCCCTTATAGAAAAATACACTCAACCCATAGAAAAACCCTTAAAGTTGGGTGTGATTTCGGACCGCCAATAGAAGGTTAACCGTCATTTAAATGATTAACGTTCTATTGGCGGTCCGAAATCACACCCAACTTTAAGGGTTTTTCTATGGGTTGAGTGTATTTTTCTATAAGGGTTGTCAAATAATTTTCCTAGTTTATATGTATTACATAACAACTCATTTGCCTAAAAAAATAAAAATGCAAAAAAAGTTAGAAAAAAACCAGGACTCGAACTTGAGACCTTCAGCATTCTAGCCGATCGTCTTACTCGCTCGTCCACGTTTACTATTAGAAAATTGCTTCTACCGGCTTGATAGATTACGCACATGGAAACTTTAAGCAATTTTATTTCATTAATTATTTGACATTGGCACAAGTTACTATGTCTTGTAAAATACATATAGTAAAATTAAAGGACAAACTTTTGCAATAACAGTTCTGTGTATTTCACTTTTACGAATAGATTACGTACATATTGTTGCTCAACGGAAACCGCGAGAAGGTGGTGCTCTTCCGTCATGAGATAATGTAAAAAATTAGTTTTTTTAACATTGCAATAATTTTAATATGTATAAATTAAAAAATATATAAGTAGATAAAGCTCGTACGTCTTAGATAAAACAAGGACAAGAGCCAATAACCGAACAACAGAATTCTAAATAATATAGTTTAATATTCCGTCAAAATAACTGGGACGTTTCGTGCTTTACAAAGACTTTTTCAATCAATCAAATAAATCCCTCTAATTAACTGTAATCTATATATATAAAGGAAGATGTCCTGACTCATTCACTCACTCATCAACGCCCAGCCCGAACCTCTGAACCGAATTTTTATCAAAAGTATATGAAATAGGGGTAGAATTTTCCGGGGAGTGCCACTATGTGTATAGTTTTTTGTTACCGATTTCCTGGAAACCGGTTTTTCTAATTTTTCTAATTTTTCGGGAAATAATTCATCGAATCTCAAAGAATTATAGATCAAATTTCTACCAAAAATATATGAAATAGGGGTAGAATTTTCCGGGGAGTGCCACTATGTGTATAGTTTTTTGTTACCGATTTTCTGGAAACCGGTTTTTCTAATTTTTCGGGAAATAATTGACCGAATCTTAAAGAATTATAGATCAAACAGGGGTAGAATTTTCTGGGGAGTGTTATAAAGTGTATAATTTTTCGTTACCGATCTTTTTGGAAGCCGGTACCGAAATTTTTTCAATTTTTTGGGAATTAATTGACAGAATTTTAAAGAATTGTATATGAAGTAGGGATAGAATTTTACGGGGAGCGTCATGATGTGTACAGTTTTTGTTACCGATCTTTTTGGAAACCGGTTTTTTTAATTTTTCCAATTTTTCGGGAAATAATCGAGAGAGGGAGAGAGAGGGAGAGGGAGAGGGAGAGGGAGAGAGAGAGAGAGAGAGAGAGAGAGAGAGAGAGAGAGAGAGAGAGAGAGAGAGAGAGAGAGAGAGAGAGAGAGAGAGAGAGAGAGAGAGAGAGAGAGAGAGAGAGAGAGAGAGAGAGAGAGAGAGAGAGAGAGAGAGTTTTTGTGTGTCTTATTACATATGTCCTCCGGGGTGAAGCCCTTATTACATATGTTCTCCGGGGCGAAGCCCGGGTAACCAGCTAGTCTATATATATAAAGGAAGATGTCCTGACTCATTCACTCACTCATCAACGCCCAGCCCAAACCCCTGAATCGAATTTTCACCGAAAGTATATGAAATAGGGGTAGAATTTTCCGGGGAGTGCCACTATGTGTATAGTTTTTCGTTACCGATTTTCTGGAAACCGGTTTTTTTAATTTTTCTAATTTTTCGAGAAATAATTGACCGAATCTCAAACCCCTGAATCGAATTTTTACCAAAAGTATATGAAATAGGGGTAGAATTTTCCGGAGAGTGCCACTATGTGTATAGTTTTTTGTTATCAATTTTCTGGAAACCGGTTTTTCTAATTTTTCTAATTTTTCGGGAAATAATTGACCGAATCTCAAAGAATTATAGATTAAACAGGGGTAGAATTTTCCGGGGAGTGCTATAAAGTGTATAATTTTTCGTTACCGATCTTTTTGGAAGCCGGTACCGAAATTTTTTCAATTTTTCGGGAATTAATTGACCGAATCTTAAAGAATTGTATATGAAGTAGGGGTAGAATTTTCCGGGGAGCGCCATGATGTGTATAGTTTTTGTTACTGATCTTTTTGGAAACCGGTTTTTATAATTTTTCCAATTTTTTGGGAAATAATTGATTGAATTTCAAAGAATTATACATGAAGTAGGGGTAGAGGGAGAGAGAGAGGGAGAGAGAAAGGGAGAGAGAGAAAGAGGGAGAGAGGGGGAGAGGGAGAGAGAGAGAGAGAGAGAGAGAGAGGGGGGGGAGAGGGAGAGGGAGAGGGAGAGGGAGAGGGAGAGGGAGAGGGAGAGGGAGAGGGAGAGGGAGAGGGAGAGGGAGAGGGAGAGGGAGAGGGAGAGGGAGAGGGAGAGGGAGAAAGAGAGGGGGAAAGAGGGGGAGAGAGGGGGGAGAGAGGGGGAGAGAGGGGGAGAGAGGGGAGAGAGAGGGGGGAGAGAGAGGGAGAGGGATAGAGAGGGAGAGAGGGAAGAGAGAGGGAGAGAGAGGAGAGAGAGAGGGAGAGAGAGGGAGAGAGAGGAAGAGAGAGGGAGAAAGAGGGAGAGAGAGGGAGAGAGAGGGAGAGATGGAGGGAAAGAGGGAGGGAGAGAGAGAGGGAGAGAGGGAAGGAGAGAGGGAGGGGGAGGTAGGGAGGGAGAGAGAGAGAGAGAGAGAGAGAGAGAGAGAGAGAGAGAGAGAGAGAGAGAGAGAGAGAGAGAGAGAGAGAGAGAGAGAGAGAGAGAGAGAGAGAGAGAGAGAGAGAGAGAGAGAGAGAGAGAGAGAGAGAGAGAGAGAGAGAGAGGAGAGAGAGAGAGAGAGAGAGAGAGAGAGAGAGAGAGAGAGAGAGAGAGAGAGAGAGAGAGAGAGAGACTATTTGCGTGTCTTATTACATATGTCCTCCGGGGCGAAGCCCGGGTAACCAGCTAGTACATCATAATAATCCCGTTACATAAAAAATCCGTCGAGAGATGAAATAAATTAAAAGGAAGTTTAACATCATAAGATTAACATTAATTAATAATTATAGCATTTTTATTATGGAATTTATCCTCTCTATTGATTTAAATCATAGCGGTCGTTTTTTTTACTTTCTTAATATTAATAATTATAGTATACAAATTACATGGAGTTATTAAGAAGCCACATCAAGTTGAAAGCCCAAAAAACCTTCCCCCGAATATTACTGTAAAGAATTTATTGCGAAAAAACCCTGACTGAGATAATATTTTTTCGCAATAAATTCTTTACAGTAATATTCGGGGAAAGGGGGGATGTTAGATACAATTTGTATCAGCATCAAAAATTAAATCGATTTGCGATTTATTTAAGTGA
Source organism: Temnothorax nylanderi (assembly GCF_030848795.1). Taxonomy (NCBI): domain Eukaryota; kingdom Metazoa; phylum Arthropoda; class Insecta; order Hymenoptera; family Formicidae; genus Temnothorax; species Temnothorax nylanderi. Next base: position 127,673 of record NW_027249218.1, read on the forward strand.
ATTTACTGTTCTAACGAAAAACTGTGTTTCAAGACCGACAATTCGTTGGCGCGCAGTTTAGTTGGAAATAGTATTAGAAATTCACACGGAAATTATTTGCTACTTAGATCCTAGCTCGGACTTGATGGCGTTCTTATATTATAATTAATTTAATGTCAAATATACAGTCTTAATAACTAATTTTTGAAGGAAATTTATAGTTTTCAAAGGAAGAAAATTCTCGAAATTATCGATGATTATACGTGTTATAAAGTGAAGAAAAAGTTTCTTGAAATTTGTATAAAACACGTCCAGCATGCAGATGAACATTGGTTTGACCAGAACAACGAGTGTTATCCACATAGAATCCAAATGTTAGACTTTATGTTAAGAGTTAAAATATATGCAATTGCAAAAAAAATAACACTGGAGGAAGAGAAGGAATAAATACAGCATCTAGAAGATCAAAGAAATTAAGACAAAATGTCAAAAACTGAAAAATATAAAACATATGTAAAATCGTCTATTATGGCCCAACTTATTATGACTCAAAGTTTTCCACTTAAATTAATTTTTACATTTAAGCATAAAGTCGACCGTCGTAATAAGTAATGTTAAAATGCATTCTGCGCTCGCCGCAGTGACTACTGTCAAAATGCATTCTGCGCTTAGCGCTGTTTATAATGTGCAAATAAAATATACGCTCGCTCATCTATCTGCATTAGTGTCATCTTGTGCACTGTGTTCATACAAGAATTCGTGCAAATGGAGTAAATTGCTACCTATATGTGCACATGGGTATCTTACCGTTTAGAGTACAAAATATCTATAATCTAATGGGTAGATATGATTGCAACCCGTCTGTAATACAGCAGCGTGTTTATAATCCAGTAAGTAAATTAATAGCAAATTGTTGCCAATTTGGCATTAAACTCACTTACAAAGAACTTTGCCCATTTTTATAAAGGTTTTAGGCCCCTCGCGTCTAGTAACGAGACTTAAAATGAAAGATTATTGTTAGAGGATCGAAATATTTCTGTATAAACATAATCCTTTATTGTAAGTTAATACCGTTCAGAGATACACTCTTTGAAAGATTAGAAAAATGTACAAAATGGCTTTGTTTCATTCGATTTTTCGACGTCCTAGGCATCTCCTTGTGATGACGGATAATAAACTATTTTAATATATCAATTGAAGTACTTTATACAAATAAATTTGTTACTACTGATCCAGCTAATTGCAAGTTTCTGGATGTGAGTCAGGGATATTCAAAATAATTGATTGTAGCCATTACCTACCACTATCACCACGGAGAAATGTCCTGGATGCCGAGAAATCGAATGAAAGAATGCTATAAAGTATATTTTTTAATGTTTCAGAGAGTGTATCTCTAACCATCAATGTCGACTTAGAGGATTATGTCTGTAGAATATTCTGATCCTCTAACAATAATTTTTATTTTAGCAAAGTCTCGTTGTTAGACGCGAGGGTTCTAAAATAGACAGGGTTCTTTGGGGCAAATCCAATTATCAATAAAGTAAAATGTGATATAAAATAATGTAAAATCTCATAAAGTGAGAGAATGTAAATGTAATGTTTTATTATAAAATAACAATAAATATTTTAAAATTGAAAAATCTTCCTATACTTATCTTCCCGATAAATCATGTAATGGTCATCACCTGCGATGATGTTTAAAACTTTCAAAGAACTTTGTTCCCAATTGCAAATAACACTTAATATAATACTAAAAAGCAACGTACATTAAAATAATGTTTAACGCATTACATTTGTTTTGCTTTTTCACTTAACTTTTGCATATACAATAGATTGGGCAGTAAAAATAAAATCAATAACTCAATAACATAAATGTTTTGTCGTTTATAGATCTTCACAAGTTCGAATTCCATTTCAACGATGACAAAATATTTTCCTGTTCATATTTTTTATTGTTTCTATCGTATATCGACTGATATCTTTCAGGAGATTGTATCTCAAAAACTGTCACTTTACAGGATTCGTAAATTTTTGTTTTGTTGATAAGCAACAAACAAGATAGTTTGCTTTACTGTTCAAAAGTATAGTGATTTGGAATTAAAATACAGCTTTATATATATATTGTTTAATTTGATATTATTCGTGGGAAACAAACGCAAAAACGCAATTTTTATAGATACGACGCACTTCAAAATTGTAATCAAAGGAACAAGATACGACATATTTATTTTTAAATAACATTTATTATTGTCATTTAAAAATAAATATGTCGTATCTTGTTCATTTGATTATAATTTTGAAGTGCAAATTTGTCGTATCTACAAATACGAGAAAATGCGAGAAAATTTCGACAACTATAATTCATTTTTGGTAATCTATTTCAAGATAGGATGTAGACGTGTGTGTGAAGCTAGCGTCTCATTTTGCGAAAACTCACAAATTATTGAGAGTTCTGACTTCCTTTTCAATAGTTCTAGAGTTCCTGATAGTTTAAACAAATAGTTCTGGCCATTAAAGCCAAAAAACGCGTCAGTACAAACTGAGACATAGGTTCACGCACCGTCTCACTTTGTCCTACACAAGTTCCACACCTGTATCTCATCAGATTTTGCGAGATCTATAGTTCTATAACAGTTCTATAAAGAGTTCTGCCATATAAAAGCAAAAAAATTAATTATAAGGTACTAAAAAAAATTACAATGTAACGAGTGTACCGAGTTGAGACGCCAGTTGAAATCTCGGAGTTCCGGTTTATGTAAAATATTTTTCGAGTAGTTCTGAGCATATTGAAGCATTTTCTAAACAGTTCCGAGCGTTAGAATCTTTGTGTTATATTTTAAAAAATTAATATTAACCGAAAAGTACTCATGACGGAAAACGATGAGACGCTGTGCGAAATCTCGGAGTTCCGGTTCATATAAAATATTTTTCGAGTAGTTCTGAGCATATAGAAGCATTTTCTAAAGAGTTCCCGGCACTAGCAATGTTGTATAATTTTAAATAAATTAATAACGCTCGAAAGTCAGGAATATATCGAAAATGGGTGCAGAGACGCTGGCCGTATTTCGACAGTTCTGCGAGTTCTATTACAATTTTCGTGTAGTTCTGAACGTGTTCTAACGTTTTCTAAAGAGTTCTGGCGATAAGCGTTATTTAATCATTTTTTAAATAATTTTTATCGCCTGAGAAAGACGCATTTACGGGTATATGGGTGAGACGCTCGATAAATTCCTGATTTTCGTTATTAATTTATTTAAAAATTATACAACATTTCCAATGCCCGGAACTCTTTAGAATATGCTTCAATATACTTAGAACTATACAAAAAATATTTTATATAAGCCAGAACTCCGACATTTCCTACAGCGTCTCACCCATATACCCGTAAATGCGTGTTTCTCGGGCGATAAAAATTATTTAAAAAATGATTAAATAACGCTTATCGCCAGAAGTCTTTAGAAAACGTTAGAACACGTTCATAACTACACGAAAATTGTAATAGAACTCGCAGAACTGTCGAAATACGGCCAGCGTCTCACCTATTTTCGATAAATTCCTGACTTTCGAGCGTTATTAATTTATTTAAAATTATACAACATTGATAGTGCCGGGAACTCTTTAGAAAATGCTTCTATATCCTCAGAACTACTCGAAAAATATTTTATACTAGCTGGTTACCCGGGCTTCGCCCCGGAGGACATATGTAATAAGACACGCAAATAGTCTCTCTCTCTCTCCCCCTCTCTCCCCTTCTCTCCCCCCTCTCCCCCCTCTCTCCCCCTTTCTCCCCCTCTCTCCCCCTCTCTCTCCCTCTCCCCCCTCTCTCCCCTCTTCTCTCTCTCTCTCCTCTCTCTCTCTCCTCTCTCTCTCTCTCTCGATTAATTCCCGAAAAATTGAAAAAATTTCGGTACCGGCTTCCAAAAAGATCGGTAACGAAAAATTATACACTTTATAGCACTCCCCGAAAAATTCTATCCCTGTTCAATCTATAATTCTTTGAGATGAACCGGAACTCCGAGATTTCGCACAGCGTCTCATCGTTTTCCGTCATGAGTACTTTTCGGTTAATATTAATTTTTTAAAATATAACACAAAAATTCTAACGCTCGGAACTGTTTAGAAAATGCTTCAATATGCTCAGAACTACTCGAAAAATATTTTACACAAACCGGAACTCCGAGATTTCAACTGGCGTCTCAACTCGGTATACTCGTTACATTGTAATTTCTTTTTAGTACCTTATAATTAATTTTTTTGCTTTTATATGGCAGAACTCTTTATAGAACTGTTATAGAACTATAGATCTCGCAAAATCTGATGAGATACAGTGGTGGAACTTGTGTAGGACAAAGTGAGACGCTGCGTGAACCTAGCGTCTCAGTTTGTACTGACGCGTTTTTTTGGCTTTAATGGCCAGAACTATTTGTTTAAACTATCAGGAACTCTAGAACTATTGAAAGGAAGTCAGAACTCTCAATAATTTGTGTTTCCGCAAAATGAGACGCTAGCTTCACACACACGATATTAGCTTCGGGGAAGCAGAAAAACCGGAAATTGTGTCAAATCGACCTCGAATTGTGTAAGATACGACCTCCCGAAAGATATCAGTCGATATGTGAAAAATATATTTCTTGATTAAATTAATAAATTAAAATTTAAGAAATTAATAATAAAATAAAAATTAATTTTATAAACTGAAATTAAAAATATTAGATATTAATTAAAATTTAAAGAAAATAAAAATTATAATCAATAATTTTATAAACTATAAATTAAAAATATTTTTGTAACATTCTTTGCGGTGTGTGTAGAGATGGGTACAGTATCGGTATTGTTAAATATTGATTATCAATTTAATTATGTAATTGTACGTTTCAGTTTCAGACTGCGTTTCAAGATTGAAAGTACGGCGCGTGTAGTTGACGAAGCGAAAGAATATACTTTTAAAATTCACATGAAAAATTGTTACTATATAGGTGAACAAAATTCAGCCTGACCGTATTTGGCAGTTTAATTTGATGAAAATATTAATTTTATGAAATTACCAGGGAAATTACATAAAAGTTTATTTGAAATTTTAATTGATATACAAACATGAAACTTTCCTACACAGTATAAATAATAAATATAATTAATAGAATAAGTTTATTAAAGAAGCATCGCGAATTAAATATTTATCCTTTATTTGTTCTTAAAAGAAATTTCTTATGTCATTTATGATTAAAAATATATAATTGATGCATGATTATTAACACCGAGATTAATACAGAATCTATTGCGTCTAAAAGTTGCAACTATATACATAATACCATTCAAAATTTATGAATTATTTTTTAATTATGTATTCGAAGTTAAGGGTTTTTTTTAAATAACCGCAATATTAATCGGATAGCAATAAAGTTAATTAAAAATAGCGGATATTAAAAATAAAAATGAAAGAATTTTTACTTTTGATATCCGGCCGCTATATGGCTCCGACATTTTGAATTTATCAACTCAATTTAACATCAGATTAATATTTAGCAACCTGAAAAACTCTGTGTATAACTCTATGTATAATGGTCTATATAAGTCGCAACTTTGATGCAATAGACTCTATGTTAATCATCAATATCTTTTTAACTACAATTGACATAACAAATTTCTAAGGGCTGAAAGTCCTAACAATTAACATACTTAATTTTGATTGCAATATAACTTCTCTAACACGTCACGCGGAGTTCTCGGCTTAGAGATCAGTGCTCTGATTCTATAACTATTAACAACAATTCATTATCATTATATTGTCATTGCGCAGCTTTTTTATCATATATTATATCTGCACAACGATAATATAACGATGATAATGAAATTGTATATAGTTATAAGAGTTACAGAAAATAGCCTTAACGACGCGACTTATCGAGCGACTTCGTCCGAAAATGACCCGGCGCTTTGTCTTAAGAACGTAGTTACTGCATTGGCCGCTACACGGTATGGCGCTGAAACCAGTGAGAAATGCTGGTCTCGTCTCAACCCGGACCTTTGGCTATCTGTCTATTAATCTGTGGCTAAACTGTGTTTAGCTTTGACACTCGACGCTCGAATTTAGCCAATCCAGTGGTTAGGTTATATTTCGCGTCCCTCTGAATCTATCACGTGACCAGATTTGACGCTCGAATCCAGCGTCGAGCGTCATCGTGAAATCGCACCTTTAAGGCCCAGTTTCACAGTGGCCAGTTAGCTTAACTAGTAGTTAATTCTCACTCTCCGTCTCTTTCTAACCTTTGAGGTTAGAAAGAGACAGAGAGTGAGAATTATCACGTGACCAGATTTGACGCTCGAATCCAGCGTCGAGCGTCATCGTGAAATCGCACCTTTAAGGGGATGCTAAAGCTAAGGCCGAACTTCCTCGACGTCGGTAATGTCAACTCTGTCAACTAAAGCAAAGGCCGAACTGATATTGGAGACCTCGCGTGGTGACAACGCGAAACTCCGGTTTCAGTGTTACCAACTAATTTCAGGTTCTATGAAGTGGTGTATGTCCGTACACGTACACACACACCACTGAATTGCTCACACGGACGCACGGTAGAGAGACATATGCTATAGACGCGGCAACGCCGCGCGGCGTTGCCGCGTCTATGGATTCTTTAGCAATACGGCCTGAACCTGAAAATGCTTTCTGGCCGTCCGTAGCAGAAGGCAGTAACGTATCAAGGCTGATAAGCACCCGCTTTTTATAAATTACATATATTCTTATGCACACATGTGCGTATATATATATAATATGTATCTAATTATTATGTGTATGTTTATAATTGTCTGATGACAAATAATAACAGTAGCATAATTGAGAATGTGAATTAGTATACATAGTATGTATTGACACGGGTACTTATTAGACGTGGCAATTTACTGCATCTCTTGCACCTCAAATAATTTTTTTCTTGTAATGTAAATGAATGATGTAAAACTCTTTCAAAGGATCTATCCATTCTTGATGGGGTAAAATAATAACTTCTATAACAAATGCAATAAATATTAAATTTATAGTATTGATTTATATAACTAATTTTATTCTGTCCTTATATATAGAAAAATATACACTCAGTCTTAGCATCAGAGTAGAGGGTAACGCAGCTGATGAACAGTATAGATAACAAACTGAATAAAAATCTTAATTATTATAACATAATGATATATTAATAAGATTTTTATTTAGTTTGTTATTATATCTATACTGTTCATCAGCTGCGTTACCCTCTACTCTGATGCTAAGACTGAGTGTATATTTTTCTATATAAAGACAGAATAAAATTAATTATATAAATCAATACTATAAATTTAATATTTATTGCATTTGTTATAGAAGTTATTATTTTACCCCATCAAGAATGGATAGATCCTTTGAAAGAGTTTACATAAAAAGCTCAGCGTTGGAAACCTCATATTATTCATAATTCTCCATTATTTGTTTAAATCTACGCAGGTTCCTTTTCAGTAAGATTGATAGTCTGAAGTAATAGGTGATGGCAAAAAATCTGAAATTATTGCACTATCATGCAGAAGCACTAAGAATTTAAATATATATTTTTATGCATATTAAAAGATATATTAGCAATCAGTCTAATTAGAAAAAAGATGTACCAGATAATAAAAAAGAAATTGTATATAAAAAAATGGTTTCTAATATGTATTCAGAGAATGTTGATTTATCATATTATTCTTTCAAACTTGCTTTCCTCCTTTTGAAAATTTACACCAAGAGAAACTTTTGTAACATATTACTTTGTATTGATTTTTTTTAACATCTTTATTTCTTAAAAAGGAAACGAAAACCGTAGAAGAAAATTATTAAACTTATTTTTATTGTGTTGAGAATTCATTCAATTTTATCGCTACGTGTCTCAACTTCTCTTGTTCAAAACAAAAAACTAATTTATAGCTTTTGATTTTATATATAATTGTTAAATTTCAGTTTTGTCAGATGCAATTTGTGCGAGCTTATTTCGTGGAGCAAATATTTTGTTGCGTTTTCGAGAGTGTTTATCCGATCATTAGCGAAGCGACGCGATGCATTTATATTTGATCACGAGGGACTATGCGCAAATTTTCGCATTGTTTGCGGATTTTATAACTTTATTGACGAATATAAGATCTAATATCTTTCGCATAATTGATTTACGATTACTCGCGTTTTATTGAGGCTCAGATGTACACCCGTCTGTATCACGTCAATAAAAATCTGGCAGCAAAATGAGTATGAATTCATTCGTTTAGCAAAGGATGCACGTTGACCTTAGAAGCGCACGTTGGAATTTCATCCGGAGGGAAAAAACTTTGTCGCGTTTTTTTAATCTTTCTGATTCTCAAAATAAATTCTTCGTGTATATTTTTCGCGCTCATAATATTATTTGATTTGTGCAGATTAATTTTCTTTTCATGCATGAAATATATTTTGGCAACTATGCCGTCTATAGGAAGAAATCTGTCGGACTGTGCTAACTCGGACCACGTGCGTTTCTGACGTTTAGATATTAGTGAAATTCGGTTAGAAAACAAAAAAATTACCTGTCTCGTTTCTTGATAGAAATTCGAGATGCTAAATACTAATTTATTGGGTGCGTTCGGGAAGACACTATTAGTGCTATTTGCTTATTTTATCCTTGTTTTACACCTGATGAACGATAAAGATAGAATGATGCAATAGCGCTAATAGCGCGCTTCCCGAACGCAGCCATTGTGTTATAAATTCGACGTTCGCTTTTCGCGTGAGACTGGCATCGGCTTCCTATGTCGCTAAACGGGCCTTTTTCAGTTGGATACGTTTTTTTCATTATAATATACAGAGGAGAAGAAGCTAGGGATAGTGGGATAGGTAGACATACATTTTGTACGACAATATCGGGGGTCTATCGATCGTTAGTACGATTATTTTTTCTCTGGGCCCGGAGCCTCGTCCACGATGACAATATCGCGGACACGGGACGTCTCCAGAATCGTGCTCCGATTACTTTGTACTAAGAATAATTCTGCATAAATTTCTTTTGTGCCTTTATATCATATGTATTTTTCAAGCAAAGTTCATTTGCAGAATTTACGCGATGGAAGATATATGTATACATATATAAATTAGTAATAATTGAAAAAAATGTAAAAATGCCTAACGAGGCATCTGTATGACATATCTGTCAAAGCTCGTTCTTTGAAACGGCTTTATAGATCGCAAAATCCTTTTACAGGAGTAAAGTATAGGTACTAATAATGAAGAGTGGGAATATAAAAAAATTAGTAATAATTGAAAAAAAATGTAAAAATGACTAACGCGGCATCTGTTACGACATATCTGCCAAAGCTCGTTCTTTGAAACGGCTTTATAGATCGCAAAATCCTTTTACAGGAGTAAAGTATAGATACTAATGAAGAGTGGGAATATAAAGAAAGTAGTGATAATTGGAAAAAATGTAAAAATGCCTAACGAGGCCCTGTACGACATATCTGTCAAAGCTCGTTCTTTGAAACGGCTTTATAAATCGCAAAATCCTTTTACAGGAGTAAAGTAGAGGTACTAATGAAGAGTGGGAATATATAAAAAAAGTAGTAATAATTGGAAAAAATGTAAAAATGCCTAACGAGGCATCTGTACATCATGTCAACAGTGTGTCTGCTGAACGCGGCCATTTTTACATTTTTTTCAATTATTACTAATTATTTTACAATCCCACCCTTTATTAGTACCTATACTTTACTCCTGTAAAAGGATTTTGCGATCTATGAAGCCGTTTCAAAGAACGAGTTTAGACAGATATATCGTTGAGTTCATCTGATCAACACTCTGCGTTGATTGGTTGGTTCTAAAAGTAAGAGCCAATCACGTTCGACTGCTACTCAGCGGCTTGGTCTGCTGAACGCGCCCAATGCCTAACGAGGCATCTGTACGACATATCTGTCAAAGCTCGTTCTTTGAAACGGCTTCATAGATCGCAAAATCCTTTTACAGGAGTAAAGTTTAGGTACTAATGAAGGGTGGGATTGTAAAATAATTAGTAATAATTGAAAAAAATGTAAAAATACCTAACGAGATATCTGTACCACATATCTTTCAAAGCTCGTTCTTTGAAACGGCTTCATAGATCGCAAATTCCTTTTACAGGAGTAAAGTAGAGGTACTAATGAAGTGCGGGATTGTAAAATAATTAGTAATAATTGAAAAAAATGTAAAAATGCCTAACGAGATATCTGTACCACATATCTTTCAAAGCTCGTTCTTTGAAACGGCTTCATAGATCGCAAAATCCTTTTACAGGAGTAAAGTTTAGGTACTAATGAAGGGTGGGATTGTAAAATAATTAGTAATAATTGAAAAAAATGTAAAAATGCCTAACGAGATATCTGTATCATATATCTGTCCTGGTTCGATTGCTGTGTAGGAATCAGACAATGTAGCCAACCCCGAAACTGCCCACAGCTGCGTGCGCCATCGCGCCGTCTCTCGCAAGATCCGTGAACTACTGCTGTGACATGATTGCTGCTCTGCGTGAATATTTTTGTGAAAAATATACACGATCGTTTCAAAGCTCCCATTTTTATTCTAGGCTTTCGATCTCAATTTCAAAGGTACGTTATTGTTTGTGCACGTCTTCTGAAGTGCGGGAAAGTTTAATTTCGTACATATTACGTATACAACTGTTTATATTAGAAAATAAGGTTATGAGGTGACAGCATTTTAAAAATTTTTTCAATTATTACTAATTATTTGACAATCCCGCACTTCATTAGTACCTCTACTTTACTCCTGTAAAAGGATTTTGCGATCTGTAAAGCCGTTTCAAAATAGGAGCTTTGACTGTTTTTGTCGGTAATTTGAACGGCTTTAGCATCCCCTTAATAGCTGTAGTAATGCTAAGACTCCATAGACGCGGAAACGCCGTGCGGCAGAGTGCGTTGACCAATCAGAAGGCTGCCGCAAGTCGCCTCCGGCAAAATCAAAATTTGTTGATTGGTCAACGCACTCTGCCGCACGGCGTTTCCGCGTCTATGGAGTCTTAGGATGCCGTCCCATGCAGGACGGAATTTCGGAAAACGGAATCTCGGAATCATTCTGATTGGTTAGCCTCATGGGGCTTGTACTGTGCCCCATGGGGCTAACCAATCAGAATGATTCCGAGATTCCGTTTTCCGAAATTCCGTCCTGCATGGGACGGCACCCTTAAGCCTTGTGTACACGATACTAGAAATCGGTCCGAGTTTCGGTTTAACCTTTAAAGGGATCCTGGAGTGACAGCGACAAGGCATAATCGGTCTAAGCAATATCTTTGAATTGGCTGAACAGAATGGAAAATCCTTTTACACGATTAAAGTACGCACAAAAATGTAGAGGGCTGTACATGATTTTTTCTGATAAACTAAAAAAAAATTTTATTTTTATAAATATTGTCTTCACCTGACGACAATATTTGCTTTATACAAAAATTCTGCAGTTTTTCTATAGAAAATAGTGATGCAGCCCTCTACAAAAAACTGTCAGGAATAATATCGTGCAATTAGAAGTAAGATTTGAAGCCTAAAAAAAAAGATATTACTTAGACCAGTGGAAGATGCAAGGTTAGGTGCTATCCTTGTCTATATCCTTGTCTATACAAGGACAGATATAGTCGGTGAGCACTTCTTTATCGACGCTGATCGAGTTCGCCTGCGGCTCCAGCATCCCCTTAAGCCTTGTGTACACGATACTAGAAATCGGTCCGAGTTTCGGTTTAAGCCAATGAAACTGCTGCTTTTCTATAAGAGCTGCAAGTTGATTGGCTTAAACCGAAACTCGGACCGATTTCTAGTATCGTGTACACAAGGCTTTAGACCGCCGGAAAACCTAAATATAGACTCTACGTGTGATCGGAACTTTGTATATGTTATATATAAGATATAAGCACAACAATTTGAGGACTTTCTAAGAGGATTAAAGCTCATCAAATGCCGGCGGTCTAAAGGTTAAAGCCTTGTGTACACGATACTAGAAATCGGTCCGAGTTTCGGTTTAAGCCAATGAAACTGCTGCTTTTCTGTAAGAGCTGCAAGTTGATTGGCTTAAACCGAAACTCGGACCGATTTCTAGTATCGTGTACACAAGGCTTAAGCCAATGAAACTGCTGCTTTCCTGTAAGAGCTGCTAGTTGATTGGCTTAAACCGAAACTCGGACCGATTTCTAGTATCGTGTACACAAGGCTTTAGCATTAGCATAAGCCTCAAGCCGTAAGAAATTGACCAATTACAGGCGAATGTGAGGAGAATAATCGACTGTGATTGGTCAATTTCTTACATCTTGAGGCTTACTACAGCTTACTCTATCTATTGTAGATCGGGCCTTAAGCCCGGTGTCCACGATGCTAGAACTGCGTCCGAGTTTCGGTTTAAGCCAATCAACTAGCAACTCTTACAGAAAAGCAGCAGTTTCATTGGCTTAAACCGAAACTCGGACGCAGTTCTAGCATCGTGGACACAAGGCTTTACAACTGCAGTACCGCTTTACAACCACGCCGTACAACACTCTTTACAACTACTTACGACCACGTTTACGCAATTGTAGAATAGCCTTTAGCTGTAGCAGGCCGCGTTCAGCAAAAACAACTGTTGAGTGTCGTGTGTCGTCTTATCAACACGCTACGTTGATTTGTTGGATCTAAAAGTAAGAGCCAATCACGTTCGATTGCTACTGAGCGGTTTGTTCTGCTGAACGCGCCTTTATACACAATTTCCGATAGGTTGAAATGGGATCATTCCTCAATTGAACATTCGTCGACGTTCGTCGATTTCCGTTACCGTTCGTCACAGGGAGTGTCTGGCGATCACTGGCGATGTAGCGTCGCGTTTGTGATTTGATGCTCGTGCTTTTATTTAACGTAGTTTTTTATTTTATTATTACTTGTTTCCGAAAGCTTCACTCGCCATATAAGATCCAGTACATTTAAGTGAATACCACTTCGTTATCTGCGTTCCATAGCAAATGACAAAATCGAGTTATTGCACGCCGAAAATGTGTGGGCGAGACAGCACGAATTAACAAGGTGGTCATCTACAGGGAGTGTCTCCCGAGAGCTGTGTGTTCTGTCACTGTCTGTTGTATTTTCTGAAGTTACATTTCCAATGTTGTAATATTTACAATCAAGATTAACAATAATACTGTGATCTTGTGAAAATTGTAAGATGCCCGTTACATAATTGCAAGATGTTCGGAATGATGTCACGTTTATTAATCATCGCGGTGTTCTCGCTAAACCTCTCGCTTCCCGCGTTTGCACAAAACATTCTATATGGGGAACAAGCCTTTGCGCCTCTGCAGTGCCCCCAGCATTGGGTACGATTCCAAGAATCGTGTTATCGTTTTATCAAGAGCCCGTTGAGACCGCGGGAGGATGCGCGCAGAAATTGCCAAGCATTCCAAAGCGATCTGCTCGCTATTAATTCAATGGAGGAGCACGGGTTTGTGCTCTATCAATTGTTGTGGCAGGATCCGCAACACCGCAGATGGTATACCGGAATGAAGCTCCAGAGCGGCCTGTGGATAAACGAGGCTGACAGTACGACTTTGATAAACATGGACAACGCCTTTCTGCCCGAGCCTAATGACAATGTACTGGGAAGGGATTACTTAGCGTATTCTTACTCCAATAATCTACAGCGTTGGGGACTGGAGAAAGTCACTGGCAGAGAAGAGCTGTTGTACATCTGCGAAGCGCCTATAGTCACTCTTCACAACTTGGTGGACGATGATCGTACTTATCAATATGGAATTGACATTGACAATCCCCTTCAAATACCGAGAGGACCATATTTTATAAAGCAGCCTGTGAGCAAGGTATTTGACGTGTCGAAAAGGAGAATAAGCAACGATGTCTCGCTGAGCTGTTTGGCGGGAGGCTATCCTACTCCTACTTACGAATGGTTTAAGGAGGATTATGAAAACGATCGACTTGTCGCAACAAAAATAAATCCTCTTTCAAATAGCAGATATACCGTGAGCGGTGGAACATTAATAATTTACGAACCAGAACAAGTAAAGATCTCTTTAATTTCTTTTTCAAATATTATATTAGAAAATATTGTTATATTAGAAACTTCTATTGATTTATTATTTATTCTTTACAGACAAAAGATCGTGGTTCGTATCATTGCAAAGCAACCAACAAATTTGGCACAATTATCTCCGAGAGCGTTGAACTGTCGTTTGGATACATCTTGGAGTTTAATTTAAAACGTTCCGAGGAACGCGGAGATAACCACTGGGGCAAAGCAGTTTACTGCGATCCCCCACAACATTTTCCAGGTGTTAAATATTATTGGGCGCGCGACTACTTCCCCAATTTCGTTGAAGAGGATAAACGTGTATTTGTCTCGCACGATGGAGCGCTTTACTTCTCCGCATTGGAAACAATCGATCGAGGAAACTATTCGTGTAATGTTCAAAGCGTTGCATCCGATACCGGACGTAACGGGCCGTTCTTTCCGTTAAGGGTGGATATGCACTGTAATTATTTTGGATTGTCTTTTGAGCATTTGTTTAAACAACATAATCGAAAATAATGGACTAATAAACGTAATAATAACTTTCTAAATTTTTCAGCCTCCTTCCAACAGTTGAAATTCCCTAATAATTTTCCAAAAGCGTTCCCGGAAGCACCAGTAGCCGGAGAAGAAGTTCGTCTGGAATGCATTGCGTTCGGATAGTGAGTTTATTCGCGATATTTTACTTTATATATGTAAAAATATATAGATCTTGTAACTGTAATAAATAATGTATTTCCGCAGCCCTGTTCCCTCGTACAATTGGACGAGAAGAGGTTCCGTTTTGCCACGTGGATCATACACGTCAAGTTACAATCGAGTATTGATAATACCACATGTACGCGTGGAGGATCAAGGCGAATATGTTTGCCGAGTGCATAACGACAGATTATCCATCGAAAATTCCGTGCAACTGACCATACAAGCGGCGCCTAATTTCACCATTCCTTTAGTCGACAAGCACATGGATAACCGAGCAGATTTAACTTGGACTTGTGAAGCATTCGGCATACCAGACGTCACTTACAGTTGGTTTAGAAACGGAGAACTCTTGGACATGTATACTCTACCGCCTGAAGATAGGGATCGTTATACTATACAAGATAATGTACTAAATATACGACATTTGGAGCCTGAAAGGGATCAGGCTATGTATCAATGCCGCGCGAAGAATCAATTGAAAACGACGTACTCATCGGCTCAACTTAGGGTCTTGTGTGAGTATATCTCTTTCAAATCTAATTGCGTAGTGATGAAAATAACGGATCATTATTTTCGTCGCGTCATTGTATAATTGTGTAAGGCATTATTATATAATTCTTTGATATATTCCAGCGTTGAAACCGTCCTTCAAGAAACGGCCTATGGAATCCGAGACATATGCGGCAGAAGGAGGTAACGTCACAATTGTATGCAAACCTGAAGCTGCGCCCAGGCCGAAATTTGTTTGGAAGAAAGATGGGAACGTGATTGGATCCGGTGGCAGACGAAGAATTCTAGAAACTGGAAATCTTATTATCAGTCCAGTATCGCGAGACGACGAAGGAACATATGTGTGTACAGCGACAAATCAGTACGGCAGCGATGAAACTCGCGGACGACTGATCGTACTACGTAAGTCAATCATTTGACGCTCAAGGAAATCCTGATTTCACAAAGATATTTATGCAAAAAGATGTTAACAGAATATATTAACCCTTAAATGCCACACCTCTCAAGAATCTCGTAAATGACACATGGGGTCTGAAAGACCCCAGCATGAAAAATGTCTCCTTACTTATTGATTTTTTGATATTTAGTTATGAAAATTATTTTCAATGTTGTTCAAGGCTTAGAAAAGAGAATAAAATGCTTATATTGTTAAAATTTCAATTTCAACATAGTATAAAAAATTAAGATCGTCAACAGTTAAAATATTGGCTCCAAAATCAAAAAAATAAAAAATAATAAATAAATATGAGCTCCATTTTTGGAGGGAACATTTGTAAATATATCATTCTAAAGGGTCTGGGGTCCGCTGGACCCCGGGTGGCATTTAAGGGTTAAATATCAGTTATCACGTATGCTTTTGATATTTATCGTATACTGAAATTTACATCATATCATGAAAATTTGGGATTTTTATATAGATAACAATTGATTTTGACATAACAGCTAATTATATTATTATCCAGGTGGACCACAATTTATTCAAAGACTGCCGCCACTGATACTTCTGAGCTATAATTCTAATCTGACATTGCGCTGTGTGGCCCAAACAGACGAAATGTTGGACGTAGCGTATATTTGGACGCATAATGGTATGCGTATCCGTAATAAGGACTTACAGAATAATCCACGATTACGTATCGGTGGCGAATATCTGGATATTATAAATGCCACATTCACTGAAGCCGGCGAGTACGAATGTATCTTGAGAAGCGCTGTTGGCGAAATATCAAGCAAGCTTAATCTGATCGTGCAGGGACCACCAGGACCACCTGGTGGAGTGCAGGTTGTAAATATCGTCAAAACTTCAGCCACATTACGGTGGACCGACGGTGCCTTGAACGGCAAACAGATAACTATGTACACAATCAGCGCGCGAACAAATTGGAATCGCACATGGTTTCCTCTTGTAGAAAGTAAGTTTGGTCTTTGATAATCATGATTTCGACAATTAGTATTTAATTATGATTTCTTCGATTCTACGATTTCAAATTAAATGTTCAAAAGTTTCTTCGCTGTATCTATTTTCTATGTAGCTTTACCTCACACGTATATAATTGCTTTTAGATATTACGGCTGTCGAGATGGATAGATATAACGGTCGAAAAGAGGCATACCTAGAGAACGTTCTAGATCCGTATTCCACGTACGAGTTCCGCGTGCTTGCCTTTAATGAATTCGGTTACGGCCCGCCATCAACTCCCTCACCTCAATACAGCACTCCGTCCGACAAACCTATGAAAACACCGTCGAATATCAGCGGTGGCGGAGGAAAAATCGGGGATCTCACAATTACATGGGATCCTCTCAGTCCGTCCGATCAGAACGGCCCTGGAATCTATTACAAGATATTCTGGCGTCGCAAAGGATACGACACGGAGTTTCAGTCGTTGTCTTTGAAGGAATACGGCAATGTCGGTAGCAGTGTCGTATCGATCCAGCCGAAGTATTATTACACGGAATACGAAGTGAGAGTACAAGCGATTAATGCAATGGGCGAAGGGTCGATATCTGAAATCGTGACGGTGTACAGCGCGGAGGACATGCCGCAGGTTGCGCCGCAACAAGTGTACGCCTTGAGCTATAACAGCACCAGCTTAAACGTCAGCTGGCTACCGATCGAACAGACTCGCGAGCGAGTGCGAGGCAAATTGATCGGTCACAGGATTAAGTACTGGAAAGAGAGTAATCGCGAGGAGGATGCTACTTATTACTTGTCGCGTACCACTCGTCCTTGGTCACTGGTCGTTGGATTGCAGCCAGATACATATTATTACGTAAAGGTAAAGCTGAAAAAGTCTTATTTGTATTTCTATATGAACATCCACTAAGAATGTACTTGAAAAATTCAATTTCAAAGTCAATTGTTTAAAATATTTATTACATGTAATATTAATTATTTAAAGAATACATAAATAGAAAAGTATTTAAAATATATTGGCAAACTTATAAGTGAAAGATTTAAATAAGGATCATAAATTTCTCAAAGGTAATGGCCTATAACTCCGCCGGAGAAGGTCCGGAGAGCGAACGGTATCTAGAGCGAACTTATCGCAAGGCACCGCAGAAACCACCATCGTCGGTGAACGTATACGGTGTAAACCCATCAACGGTGAGAGTCGTCTGGCGTTATGTGCAACCGAGCCTGGAGGAAGAGCCGCTGATCGGATACAAGATACGTGTGTGGGAGGTTGATCAAGACATGAGTACGGCAAACGACACGATCATACCGGGTGGTTCTAAGCTAGAGGCTGACATCAAGAACTTGAGCCCAGGCAAAGCGTACCATCTGAGAGTGCTCGCATTCAGCAACGGCGGTGATGGCCGGATGTCGAGTCCTACCCATACATTCCAAATGGGCGACGCCGCAGCTTTCAGGAGTAGCGCTGGGAACAAGGTCTTGGACACCGCTCTGGGGATAGCTCTCTTGATGCTTTTACGAATCTACGACTATGTATAGTACAAAATAATCCCTAGTAAGTGAAGATTATATTGATTAACAACCATGATTTCGTGCGGTTCTATTAAACAGGAAAGCTAAAGGATTTAACGTAGACTAAAACAAAAGTTAAATGAGATTTAATGAGATACGGTAAGGCCTTTTTTACAATAATGTAATTTTATGATCTGTTGGATTAATCTTTGACGGGCCAATTACTATTACTACGTATTACTACGTCACTAATGCTACTTAATGATGTAGTCACTTCTGTTCTCAGCGTTTTAATAACGGTATAACTCAGCACTTAAGTACTTCCACAATTATTTTTTAAGAAGAATCATGGTACTATAAGGAGACTGAAACCGATCTGCATTTGATCTGAATATCGCGCAGAATAATATGCAATGAGTTCGATATAATTTTCATTCTATATATGAGAGAAGAATACTCTGTTTATCTATAATATGCATTTTTCGGCATATACAATTAACGATATTTTATTTTGAAATTTACGAATAATATATTATCCTTTATTATCTAACTAATTATGTATGTATGTACATACATACACAAAAAGTATTCAATACAAAATTTTGTGCAAAATTTTTATATATTTTTATATATTTATATACTTTTCTTATTGCCATTCTTATAAAACTCGTAGATGTTTTAATTTCAAATGTTAAATGCTCGTTTTTTGTTTGCAAAATTGTCAAATCTCTATCTTGTAACTCTAGAATAATATTCTACCTCATTCCACGGTATATTTTCGAGATAAGCAAAGTAACTTGGAATATATATCATATACACGTTGAATTTCTACACAGAGGATTATTAAATCAGCAATTTATTAAAAAAAGGTATGTGAATACGTTCACTTTACAATGTACAAAGTTGTACTGTACATAAGACAGCCTACTTGTTAAAAATAAGAGCATAAATATTTGATAACAAATGTTTACGCTATACTATTATGATGTTTGTAAACAGTCTAAGATAACGAGAATATGCATGTCTAGAAATATATGGATGTCATTTGATCTAATGCGAGATAGAAGATTGTAAATTTTGAATAGAAAGACATAAAATTATATACTCAGTTAACCCATTAAGTCTGATTAAGTCCTAGGAGACCCCTACACTCTTTTCTGTTTTAAATCCTTGTAACTCTGATCCTAATCAAAATTTCAAAATTGCAATTGATATTTAGGTATAAAAAGAAATGCTCTTTTCGAAAATGTAGTCGACGATGAGGTGGTATACCTGAAAAAAGATATAAAGGTTGAAAATGCAAATAAATGACCTCTACCTTTTTACTGACAAATATTCAACTAATAAATGATTTTATCTATCTTTTTGAGAATTTTTGTTATACATTACTCAAATAATAATTCTATTGATTTACTCTTGTTTTTCAGAAAGAGTAATTCTTGTTACCCCTAAATATCGATTGCGATCTAAAAATTTTAATTAGGATCCGACCCAGATAGACATAGTGGGAACATATTGCTATATCATGGGCGGCAGTGTGGTCTAGTGGTAGAGCGCAAGTAGTGCGATTCTGTAACTCGTTATGCTGTCGTTATGAGCACATAACAACGCATAACGAGTTACAGAATCGCACTACAGACTCGTAATCTGAACCAGGTTCGAGTCCACTTGAACCACGTAAACATGGAATTTTAATATTTTCCGAAAACTGCGTCCCTCGCGCGAGAAATTGACTTTCATGTGGAGAAAACTGGGTTCCGTCTTTCGGAAGAGACGTTAAACCGTTGGTCCAAAAAGGGTTAAGTGTAGAGATGAGGATAGCGATAAATGAAAATTGTAACCCCAAGGGGATCGATTAAAAACTTCTACCTGCTACATTACATATTGCTATATCATGAAATGTATATAAAATATATAATAACAATATGACATCATAATAGGTGCACGTAAAGTTCATGTTACTTATTTGTAATTTTATGCTGTTACACTAGTAGCACAATGTATGCATAAAATGTTTACATGCTATGTTCAACACATCTGTCTATCTGGGGAGTTAAAATTTAAAGCAGGAAAGCACGTAGGAGCCTTCTAGGGCTTAATAGCTTGATAAACATATATTAGATATACTATATATTAATTGCTACACGGAGAAAAAGAGGATTTGCTGTATTAGAAAATTATTTGTTACTATAGTGACAACAAACATTTTTTTGCTGCGAGAGCTAATTAATTTAGCAATAGTAGCAAAACCTTTTGTTGCAATAGCAAAAAGTTTACTACTCGCAGCAAAAAAATGTTAGTTATCACTATAGTAGCAAATCCTTTTTCTCCGTGTACGATTACTAATTGCTACGATTTACTAATAACGACTAAGACCGGTATTCATAGTCAGATCGTATATTTAAGATCGTCTTAAATATACATCTGGTCAAAGGCAGTAATAAGACTTCATCCAGTGAATGATCCATCCAATGAAATGATCCTATTAGCCTCTTAAGACATTACTTAAGACGGTCTTGAAATAAGAACGGACTATGAATACCGGCCTAAGAATTTATAACAAATGATAACGAATAAGAATTATGTAACGTGCTAGTGTAACGTAATTTTCCGTCCAAGTATACAGATGTAAGTAATGAACACTCGGCTAATTTTGACAACATTGCGAATGTTTGTTAGTCATTGAATTATTCTAATACTTCTAATATTAATAATTCTAATGTGAGTTATTAAAATTTTAGTTATAGAATTGTATATTATTATTATATAGCTTACAAAATTACATTATATTTCTTGTATTGTTAATCACTCTCTATAAATTTGTGTATAGAGATGTATTTTTTATTTGATCTAAAAATCTGTCAAAAAGATATGATGACAGTATTAGAATAGTTCAAAGATATTATATGAAAAAAGTTTATAGAAACGATAATAGTGTTCATCAAATGTTCATTACAAGATATAATAAGTATCAAATATATATATATATATATTTTTTTTTATATTATTATTTGGCTACTATATTATATATTACAATTTAAGGAACGTATATGTTTTGATACGTTTTTTTAATATTAGTATACAACGAAATTTCATAAATGTGTTTATTATTTATATTATGTTTAAATAGCAATACACAATGCAAGTAATGAGAAATCAGAGAATGATGGGATTGCTCTAATTGTTTGTTGCCGATTATCGATTATCGATTGCTTGATTAGAAGGTAGTAGGCACAGTAGTAATATCAATTTCTCCAATTTTATATACATATATATTGCATATGCATTATATCGCAGAAATATACACGTTGTATATAATATACATTTTTTTTACAATTGTAACATTGTTCTCTATCTTTTCTAACAATTTTATAACTTGCTTATATATTCCTAGTTATTTATATATATTTTTAACATACTTTTCGAATATTATATATAATATATATTATATCTGGTAACGCGATAAGTAACACCTTATATGCCAAAAATGCATTCGCTATCGTTCTATTATTTCACAACACGAGGCAAAGAAACTACGTAGCATCCTCTCCGAGTCATTTATCTATTAAATGCAACACTTCGATATTCTAATGTATATTTCTATGCGCCATCAGCACCGGCGATTTTATAAAAGTTTAGATGACTATTAAAATTTAACGATTAACTTATAATATTAATTACATTTTTATCCTGAGGTGAACGTATACATTTATTTAAAATGCATTGTCATATGTGTTTGATTATCCATGCGAGAGATAGTTGTAGAAAAAAAATTAACGAGTAACAAGGAAAAAATGGGCTTGTTCTCCGACAAGCATTAGGCACAGTATTATCTTATACTTACTTATACTGTGCATATTAGGTATCTCAAGATTGAATGAACAAAGACAGTGTAAATATCAGCAAAATTCTGCTAATATTAATAGTTTGCAAAATGATCAGACCAGAAATTAAAATTGGGCCTAACCCATAAAATGTAACAATGCACCCCCATAAGGGCATCGTTCCCGGCGGTCATCACCCAGGTCCCGGATGCCGTCCGGCCACTCTACGAGTCTACCGATAGCGATGATAGGTCTTCTTCTTCTTCCGTTTAATGGCACTTAAGTTCCGATCGGATAGTAACGGCCATTATTCCATTCTGTGATATGTCGGCTCAGCAGGTGGCGCAAGGATAGCGCACTAAGGGGGGGAGGAAAGGCGCAAGATTCAAATGTATAGATTGCAGGAACTGAAAAAGGAAAGTAATAGGCGACACAATTTAGGTGTTGGTTTTTGAAGAACGGAAAATATGTCCATAGGGTGAGTTGGGTATTCTTCCCGTAGGTATTTGAAAAGGGGAGGGGTTTTTTCGCGGGTCAAATCGCATCCAAAAATTACGTGATTAGCGTCCTGATGAGGGTCTCCACAAGGACACCCCGGTGAATCAACGATGTTCTTTCGATACAGACTATAATTTAAGTTGTAATGTTCACTACGCAGCCGGCTAGCAATTACTATTTGCGCTCTAGAGAGTGCCAAGTGATAGAACCAAGGCTTGACTCCGTCTGAGTGGTATCGAGTGTAGTAAAAATTTCCTTTATCATATGCCATATTGTGCAAATAATCTCTGTACTTGTTTACTAGGATATTCTTAGATCTATGATATAGATCAGGGTAAGGAACCTTAAAATTAGACTTTCTACCCAATGTAATGGCTTCCTTGGCCAGGGAGTCCGCTCTCTCGTTTCCTATAATACCCTTGTGCGATGGGATCCATGCAACCGTAATTCTGGAACCCGAGGTGACAGCCCTATAATACATGTTGCGTATTAGCGTAATTATGTAATTTTTATGAGTAATGTTGTAAGAGGTGATAGTTTGCAGAACGCTTTTGCTATCTGAGAATATAATAGCTGAAGGAATTTGAAGTTGTTGTATGATAAAAAGAGCTTCGTAAATTGCCCAGGCCTCTGCGGAAAAGCTAGAAGCATCTGGGGGGAGTCTGCAGCGTATTTCTAGAGGTAAATCCGGTGAATAAACACTGGCGCCGACGGCGTGAGAAGAATCAATTTTAGAGCCGTCGGTGTAAAAGGTAACCGAATCTGTCAAATATTCTGCAAAAGACTCTCTAAAGTGTAGATTAATTTCATATGGAGAAATAGAATTAATGTTAGGATGAGAAAACTGTAAATAATTAGGTTGCTCCATTAAAGAAAAGTATGAATAGTTATAAAAGGGAAGTGTGACTGAGCGGTGCATAACTCCGCGTATACTCTGCACTGCCAAGAAAGATCTAAAAAGAGGTATCATGCGGCATGCCCTAGCTCGTTTGGTGACTCCGAATGCGTTATATTGTACTTGCTTAAGACTTTCTATAACTGGATTGAAATTGTAAGAGAAGCTCTTAACCAGATAGTTGTGTATAAGGTACGCGAAGCGATAACTTAGCGGCGGTTCCTTTGCTTCGTCCAAGATAACGTTGATGGGCGTAGACATACGATATCCCATGGCGCATCTTAAGAGTTTCCATTGTAGACGCTGTATAGCAAGGAATAGTTGTTTGTTGCCCTTATATTTAAAAACGACGCAGCCGTATTCAATGGCTCCCCTGAAAACCGCCCGATACAAAGAAATTAGCAGCTGAGGGTGGGCGCCCCACCTGCAACCCGACAGAACCGTAAGTATGCTGGAGATTTTCCTGCCCTTATTGAGTAGGTATTTCATGTGGGCCTTGCCCGTCATCTTATTATCTACGTTTACTCCCAGAAATCTGTGTTCGTTTACCATGGGGACGGCGGAACCGTTGATTATGATGTTGGGCTTGGGAAGTTGATATTTCCTTTTTCGCGTGAAAATCATACAGCGAGACTTGTCGGGTGCCAAGTCAAGGCCTCTATCTCGAAGGTAGCCATTCAGAGCGTTTAAAGATTTTTCCAATAATCGGAAGGCTTCCTTAATAGATTTGTGAGTAATATAGACGACCTTGTCATCAGCGTATTCTAAAGAATGCACCCCCGGACTCAGTTGGCGCTTGACATCTTTGACGTAAAGATTATAGAGCTGCGGACTCAATATGGATCCCTGTGGAGCGCCTTTATGGACATTATATGGGCCTTGTATGTTGCCGTCACGGGAGAAGAATATTCTTCTATTACGCAATAAATTGCTTATAAAACAGCGTATTTTAGCGGGAACGCCGTTTCTTTTTAAATCCTCGTCGAGTATCTCAGGTCTGACGTTGTTGAATGCTCCAGCGATGTCCAAAAACACACAAACGGTGAATTCATTGTTGATAAATCCAAGATGTATGACGTTCGAGAGAATCGCGAGACTGTCGCTGCATGATCTGAAATTGCGAAAGCCGAATTGAGACTCTGAGAGGATGTCGTTGGCCTCGAAATGCCATCGTAGTCTGTTGTATACGCATTTTTCCAGTGTTTTAAGTAAGCATGACAGCAGTGCTATCGGACGAACACCGTTAGAATTGGGTTTAGGAATAAGGACCACTAGGGCCTCCCTCCAGTTGTCCGGGAAGGTGCCTCTATTAATGAATTTATTAAAAATTTTTAATAAGTGTGCCTTATACTCTTTTGGAAGGGCTTTGATCATCGCATGGCTCACTTGATCCAAGCCTGGTGAAGAGTTTGTTTTAGCGGATGCCAAGGCTGAATTGAACTCGTTTTCTGTGAAAGGTAGTTCCATCCAATGTTGTATATTTGGAGTGGCTTCATCTTCCCTTTGCAAGACCTGAAGTGGAGGAGCCGGTGGAGGCGAACAGGAGGGAGGGCAAAGTTTGTCTATCGCCGCCTGCTGTGCAGATTCAAGATTCTTGTGATCCGCGAAGACATTATTGTCTCTGTTCTTGAAAGCTTTAACTAGCCGCCAAATTTCTGTAGTGGGAGTTTTAGAGTTGAAGTTGGTGCAGAAGGCGCGCCAGCTGATCCTTTTTTGTTTAAAGAGGATGCGTCTGCATTCCCTGTTTTGTCGCCTGAGTTCCTGGTAAGTGTCTCTGGAGGGATCTCTTTTGAAAATCTCCAAGGCCGTCTTACGTGCTTTGATGGCCTCTGTACACTTCGTGTTCCACCACGGGGCAGGAGTGCCCTTGTAAGTTACATTTCTGGGACCAATTTTGCCATCTTTGCCTTCCTCCGTCAGAATTTCCGTGGCCGTTTTCTTGATGCAGTTTACCAGAGCTTCGTATTCCTCCAGTTCGTTGTCGGAGTCTGTTATCGCGAGCTCTTGACATTTTGTCAGTCTGATATTGAGTTCGACCAGCTGTGAGTCATTCAGTTTGAGTTTGTACGCGTAACGTTTAACCCTAGATGCCGCCCCGTTAATAGTAGTTTCGATGGGAAAGTGATCGCTGGCCATAGGATCGCTAAGTGTGCGGGAATGACAATTACCCGCGATGTCCGGAGATGCCATGACAAGATCGATAATGGAACCGCTGTTATTATTTGAATTATATCGCGTGCATTCGGAGTCATTAAGTATAAAGTAATTATATGATTCGATGCGAGAGGCTAGTCGGCCGCCAATGCTATCGCTGTGGGTGCTGCCCCAGAGACGGTGGTGCGCATTTAAATCTCCCACTATAAGAGCATACTTATAGTCTGACGCGAAATTAAATAAGTCATTGAATGCCTGCGTTGGCGTATTAATGTTAGGATGTCTATAGACATTAATAATGAGCAATTCATCATCTCGGAACGGTAAGGTAATGGCGGCCGCCTCGATAGAGTCATGTACAGCGAATGGCAATTGAACTGAGGAAGCTTTAAAGCTCGATTTCAAGAAAAAACAAATACCGCATAATCCCGGGTTGACGACGTCTTGTCTTAATGACTGGAAGCCTCGGATATTAATGTTACTCACCTCCGTGAGGAGAGTTTCCTGAATGCAAAAAACATCATAATTTTCTGCAATTTGTTGCAGATCAGGCAATTTGCTTTGAATTCCTCTGGAATTCCATTGTAGGATTCTGATTTCTGCTGACGCGGAGTTACGCCCGTGGGGTGGGAACGTTATCAGTAACACTGCCAAAATTAAAGAGAGTAGACTGAATCGGTTGGGATGTGCCAGGCCCTTGTAAGCTGAAAGAGTGAAACAAATTAGCTAACTGTTCATAAAAGAAAGCTTCTACTTCCTGTAGAAGTGGTTTTATCAAAAAAGAAAAGTTGAAAGCAAAATTTTCATCTGTCTTAGTGACAGGGGAAGAGTTTTCCCCCGAATTCATATCCGACGTATCAGATGATTTCGAAGTGGGAGTTTGGGTAGGAGAAGGGGTTGTATCGCTACTTGGTATTCTACCGTTAGGATAACAAAGTGCTTCTAGATGCTGAGTTGAAAATTGCGGTTTGCGAATTGAAAAAGAGCCGTTTCGTGCATTAAGCAATTTAGAGACATTACCTCTTGTAGAAGTGGTGTGCGTTTGAAGAGGCTTAGCTATGATGTTGGCGTACGTATATGGTTTCCCCCCGGAATTTGAATTTGAATGTATATCATTTTCTCCAACGAGGAGACCCTGGTGGAAATAATTTTACAAATTTTCACGCAAAAATTATGCGAAAACTACAATTTCTTATAATATAATTACAACTTTTCACACTATTTTCACGTAATTTTTACGTCAAAAGTACGCGATTTGGGCCATGTTTGTAATTTTTCATAAATGTACGTAGAAATTTTTATGAATAACTACAACTTTTTGGATATACTACAAAATAAAATATAAAATTTACTTAAATTCTCTCGTTGAACATTATTTTATTGCTGAAAATCTTGATTACGTGCAAGCTTAATTAAATAAATTTATATTGTACTTAGAAAATTTGCTTACCACCGCTGGATTTGAACCTGAAACCCCTGGCTCTTGAGTCAGTCACCTTCCGCACTGTGCTACAACATTGATTGATGAAGACGTTTCGTATTGTCTATATATGTTATACTTATTGTTAGCAGACGTACGGAAGGTGTCAGCCCTTAATAGGGTCGGCTCATTATATATATATATATATATATATATATATTTCTTACAAAATTGATGTCGGTCATCTATTCGATATCGAATCGATGACTTATCGACATCGAATTTGACATTGAAAATCAGCCGATTTCAATCAAATTGTTTTGGCATTAAGTTGCTTCTTTCTAAGTTACTTGTGTTCAAAACTCTAAAAATTTTGTCTAAAATTAAGAGACTATCACCATATAGTATGCAGATAGTCATCGATTCGATGTCGATCGATATCGAACCGATGACTATGCATACTCTCATATGGTGACAGGCCGATATTCATAGTCGGTTCTTATATTCAAGTCCGTCTTAAGTTGAATCTTAAAATGTCATGAACCAATCGCATAGCCGTATTAAGCCTCTTGCACAATGCCAGGCAACAGGCAATAGGAACAGGAAATAACAAAAAAATCGTGAATTACAACCTAAAAAATTCGAATACTATGATTGGTTGGCAACAGGCAATAGGCACAGAATTTCCAACGTGACGGAAACTCTGTGTCTATTGCCTGTGTCACTGTTTATTCTGTATTTATACATGTATTTATACATGATTTCTGATTTCTATTCCCTGTTCCTATTGCCTGTTGCCTGGCATTGTGCAAGGGGCTTTAGCGTCTTAAGACATAACTTAAGACGGTCTTGAAATAAGATCCGACTATGAATACCGGCCATTAGTCTCTTAATTTTAGACAAAATTTTTAGAGTTTTGAACACAGGTAACTTAGAAAGAAGCAACTCTTGATGCCAAAACAATTTGATTGAAATCAGCTGATTTTTTATGTTAATTTCGATGTCGATGAGTTTCCGGTGAATCGACGTTGAATTGACGTCGATTCGACATCAACCTTCTCACTGGATAAACATACTAAATATGCGACATGTTCGACATTTTTACATCAGGCTATGCTGAAATCTACAACTTTCAATAAGATCTGTTTCTATTCCTGCACTGCTAAACTAGTGCACACTATAAGTTAGAGTGGGACAAGTATACTTTGTTTATATCTTACATTTAATCATAAAAATATTTTTAGAATATTGTAGAAAGTTGTAAATAGTTGTAATTTTTACAATAATTTGCAACTTCTACAAATTACTAAAATTTTTATAAAAAATTTTGTTAGAACGTTGTAGAAAGTTGTAAATAGTTGTGATTTTTACAATAATCTACAACTTCTACAATTTACTACGTTCTCATAAAAAATATTCGCAGAATGTTGTAGATAGTTATAAATAGTTATGATTTTTACAATAATCTACAACTTCTACGATTTACTACGTCTCATAAAAATGTTCGTAAAAAAGTTGTTACAATTTTCTATTACTTTTTACAACTTACTACAATTTACTACAATTTACTACAATTCACCGTGAATTTCTACAATTTTCACAAATTTGTAGAAATTTGTGATTTGTTGTAGAAGATTGTAATTTTTCATAGAAATACGTAAATTGTTGTAAAATTATTTCCACCAGGGGATTAAATCTGTTTTGGAGGTGTACATTATCTGCGGAGGAATTGGGTGCTGACCTTGTGGTATTTAAGTTTGGAAAATTAACAAAATCGAGCCTTGGGTCGTCGGACAGTTTGGCACCCTTAACCTTTCTCTTAGCCTCAATATACGACATGTTTTCGGTGGCGGCCAATGCATTTATTTGCCTCTGCTGTAAAATAATCGGACAGTCAAATGACGTAGCTCGGTGCGGTCCATCGCAATTAATACATTTCGGAGGGTTGTCCTTGTGGAGACACTCCTCGTCTTTGCCGTGCTTGTCTTTACCACAAAACAGGCATCGAGGACGACCCTTGCACTGATTACCGATGTGGCCAGGCCTAAAGCAAGAATAACATATTCTTATTTTGGGGATAAATGGATAAACCTTGTGTTTGACCTTGAATAAGCTGATCGAATTTGGGAGAATTTGGCCAGCAAATTTAATTCTTAACGTACGTGATGGAAGAAATTGAAATTCGTCACCAACTTTAACCCCTCTATTTAGCCGGTCTATGTTCTGAATTTTTGCAGAAGATTCGATATAATCTGTAAGTGATTCCGCAAGGAATTCTTTTGACACGTCTTTAATTATGCCTATTCTTTGTACTTTAAAAGACGGAATATAGGCTTTGAGGCTAGCTGCTTTTACTAAAGGATTATTAACTAAATTATTTGCAGCTTCGCTACTACGAAAGTCGACCGTGACTCTACCGCGACCGGTTTTTCGAACTTCTATGACGTCTTTGTATGCGAATTGTGAGATTAGTCTGCTGACTTTAAGGGGGTGAAGGGAGGGGTCGCCACCTTCCTTTGACAATTGGACAAAGACCGAATATGGCTGCTTATCTGCGTGCGAATATTTGAATACCGGCTCTTCAGGTAGTTGAGCACGTGCGCCATCCGACGACGCACGTTTGTCCGACCCTTTCTTAATCATTTTAGGCGTGTTACCTGAGTCGTTGGACGTTTCCGAATCCGAGGGAGGTGATGATCTTTTACGATCGTTGCTTGCGGGAGGAAGGGAAGGGGGGAGGAGGAGGTTATCGTTAGGTGCGGGCGGGACGTTACCGCTAGCGCTAGCAGTCATCGTGTCCATATACTCGTCGCTATCGTCATCCATGGGGAGAGAGTTATCCCGTGGGTTGTCCTTATTATTAATTACACGGGGATCTGGCACGGATGCACCTGGATGCAGGGATGAATCATGTGAGCTCTCGCTCGCATGCTGGGAAGCAAAGTTTTCAAATTGCCCTAATGGGGCCGAAATATACGTGGGATTGGTACGGTTGACATCGGGATGAGGGGGAATCCCAGGATGCCCCCCCTCTGAGTTTGTGCAAGAGGCCGAAGCCCCTTGCATCACTGAACGGCACCAAGAACTGAAGTGAGCGATCGGTTTGTCAGGGAATCACACACTCGCGATTATTTGATTCCTTGGAATCGCGTGCAAGAAACTGCGCTTGTTGAAAAACGCGCAATAAAGGACGGCGATATATCGTCCGTCTTCCACAATGGATAATCACACCGCGATACTACGATGAAGAAACGTTACGACGGAATAACACAATCGCAACCGAGCACGCGTCCGCACACGTCCGCTCACGACCGTGGCCAGCACGCGAATGAGCGATGATAGGTGATAGCCGATATAAGCCCGTAATTCCACTCTGTTCCGTTTTAACCCCTGGCGCTCTCCTCGCTCGGAGAGGGGGGGGTCTTCTACCCCCACCGAACCATATCGCTCCGAGGGGGTTTAAAAGGCCGATCACCAGGCCCAGCCCAGAGCGAGACTGCCGAGACTTCGCCTCGAGTCAGCTACCGTTCCGATCCGTTGTTCTCGAGCTCCGAAGCACTCCGCGTATCCCGAAGAGCAGCATAGAACCCGGGGTCAAGTGATCTTGTCCTCGGTCCAAGGGATCTTGGGCGCCGCTCGAACTCCCGTCTCACCGGCAAAACCGCGGGGTCAAGAAAGCTTGGTCTCGGCCAAGATATCTTAGCGCTAGTGCGTCCGAGTCCGTCTATAGCCGACCGACCGGCCAGCATCGAACTGACCGGCCGCCACCGGCACTTCCATTCCCACTAAATCATCCCGATCGCGCGCTTCGCGCCTTCGCCCTTCGCCCCAGTCCCCAGTGTAGATACGTACGCGTACATCTCGCGCCGGACCGTTCGCATACCTATAGCACGCATAAACTTCGATCGTGGTCATTGTAGGAACGTATCTCGCGTTTAGCCGTTTTGTATCTAGCCCGCGTAAACGTATATTGTAATCTTGAGCGCATTCCTCACCGTTTTGTATATAGCCCGCGTAAACTTCTTGTTGTAATAATTTGGTACAACACCACGATGCAGTTGTATTATTACTGTGTATTTTATTAGACAAATCGTACAGTTATAGAAACGAAAGAGACGCGTGTGATTACGCACGACCGATCACGGTTGATGTCACGGACGTAATGCCTTATGAATAGGCTGACCAAAAATCTCGCCGAGCGAAACTGTTTATAGATCTATAAACAAGAACACGCCGCGCCTTTTATCTCGACGCTCGAGACCGCTGAATTCCGCGTATGATTCTCGAGTCGAACCTCCACGCGGATTACATATCATTTGACATTGCGAACCATACCGCAAGGTTCATAACGCAACGGCCTAAATATTCTATTTCCAACACAATTCTATTTGTAATCCTGAGCGTATCTCGCGTTTAACCGTTCTGCGTACAGCCCGCGTAAACTTCTTTTGTAATCGTAAGCGCATCACGCACATAACCGTTATAAATAGTTCACGTAATATTCACAATTATAATAAACATTTAATTTAGTCCCAGATAGCCAAACCTGAGCAGCAGATTCCAAGCAGAGTCTGCATTAAATTTTTGGTATCAGAAAGGCAACAAATTGCACGCGGAAACTGCTCTATCAGACGATGTTGTCAAACTGTAGCCAGAAATGCGACAGAGCCTGCTGACAGGCAATGTGAGCAGATTAGCAACAGAAACCGCGCAGAGCCTGCACACATACTTGGCAGCAGATTGACAACAAAGATCGAGCAGAGCCTGCGCGCATGACTTGAAAACAGAGTGGCAGCAAAAACCGAACAGATTCTTAATTAAGAAAGATGCATGGTAGCGCATCTTTCCGTGATAGTTTGCAACGACGCCACTAAGCGGCGCATAATGGTAAGACTAACTCGTAAGTAAATTTCAGTTGAGGGCTAATATAAGCAGGCTTTCTGCGAAGCAAAATCATGACATCCGCGAGACATATCTTTGTCAGCAATACAACGCAAGGCTCAACCAAAATTGCTGCAATGATATAGATATGCAAAATAATATTTTCCAAAGTAAGATGTAAAGTATATTGTGTATAATGTATATTTTTCAAATATTAAAAAAATCTTTCAAACGTGAAACAATTATTGCTGATTGGGTTAAACATATTTTATTTTTCGAAGCAATATTTCTGATAGAAAGATTTTACAAATATTATTGTATATATTTATTTGCAATCTTTTAAAAATATTTTCGAAAATATTTTTCTGACATAATCTGGCGGACATAGAAAGATTTAAAAAATATTTTTGTGAATTATTTTAATCTTCCTAAAAAATATTTACAAAATATTTTGTGCTGTATGGGTATGGACAAAGTCTGCTCGGTTTTTGCTGCCAATCTGTTCTCAGGTCGAGCGCGCAGGCTCTGCTCGGTTTTTGCTGCCAATCTGCTGCCAGGTTATGTATGCAGGCTCTGCACGGTTTCTGTTGGCAATCTGCTTAAGGTGGAAGCACATAAAATTGCAGGAGCCATGAGCAGAATGCAGAAGCCATATGCGCATGCGCTATGGTATCTGTAGGGCTCTACAAATACCATAGCGCATGCGCATATGGCTTCTGCATTCTGCCCATGGCTCCTGCAATTTTATGTGCTTCCACCTTTACATTGCCTGTCAACAGGCTCTGTCGACAGAACACGAGCTTAATGCGGACACAGATGGCTATGGTTTTGGTGTGGGATTTTGATCAAATTTGCTGCCAATCTGCGCGCATTCTGCTAACATTTTGCTATCTGGGGTGTTAATTGAAATCTGGTTCCTGGCCTGACGAGCTAGTCCGCGTTCGATATTCAAAATCGGCAGGCCGTCCGCTCTCCGACGCTGACGATGGCATCTCACGAAATTTTTTACGCGGCAGAAAGCGAGCGCCCGAGCAAGTTCCCCGCCAAGGTTATGATTCAAATACGGAAATGGGGGTGTCCTTTCGACGGGAAAGACCCCATAGCTTTCCTTGAGCGGCTAGAGAAGCTTAAGGACGGTTATCAATTATCATTTTCCGGGACACAATTGTTAATGAGCCTACCAGAATTATTTCGGGGGGACGCCCTCCTCTGGTATCGGAACAACCGACATAACTGGCGGGATTGGGATGACTTTTGTAATGATTTCCGCGATTACTACCTCCCGCGCCGATACCGCGCCTAACTAGTTCGTGAGATGAATCTGAAGACCCGCCTACAAAAACCGGACGAGCCCTACCGTAAATTCGCTACCGACATGATCACGATGATGCGACGGGCCACCGGGTTCACAGAAGAAGACCAAGTCGAAGTCTTGTATAATAATATGCATCCGCGATACCAAATATACGTACGGCGAGACGCGGTAACGCGTACAAGAGATATTCTGCGCCTGGCGGAGGAATTCGAGCTCATCGAAGAACAAATACGGGCCCGCCAACCCCCGGCGACGCCAAAGTCCGCGACCGCCGTCGCGGCCTACGATCGAAACGAATGTTGCTGGAGATGCAAACAACGGGGGCACACACGGTTCGACTGCCGACGGCCGCCCCGTCGATTTTGCTCCCAGTGCGGCAGGGACGGCGTATTCACGAAAGATTGCCACCCGCCGCCGGGAAATGCACCGCTCGAACCGGGGAAAAAGCGGCCGTACCCCGGTCCTCCGAATAAATTATAAATCACCTGACCGTACTCATTCATAAACAACCGTTCGACGCCCTCCTGGATACCGGCTCCGAGGCCTTTTTCGTGAACGCGCAAACAGTAAAATATTTTTGAATTACTCGCGCGGTGAAACCAGCAATAAGGCCAGGCGCATCTCGCCGACGGATCTAGCACCCTCATAAGGGCATTGTTCCCGGCGGTCATCATCCGGCCCGGATGTCGTCCGGCCGATCTACAATAACCGATATAAGTCATACAATAACCGGGCCCAGAGCGGGACTTCGCCTCACTCTTCGTCTCGAGCCAGCTACTGTTCCGTTGCGCTGTTCTCCGAAGCATTCCGTAATGCGTATCCCGAAGAGCAGCATATAGAACCCGGGGTCAAGTGATCTTGTCCTCGGTCCAAGAGATCTTGGACGCCGCTCAAACTCCAGTCCGGCAAATGCTCGCATTGCTCGCCCGCACCGGCAAAACCGCGGGATCAAGAAAGCTTGTCCTCGGCCAAGATATCTTGACGCTAGTGCGTGCGAGTCCGTCTATAGCCATCGGCGCGGCGGCTTTCATTCCCGCTAAATCATCCCGACCGCGCTTAATTCGCGCCTTCGCAGATACGTACGTGTGTATCTCGTGCCGGACCATTCGCATATATAGTGCAGTCAATAGCACACATAAACTTCGATCGTGATCAGGAGTGCATCTTGCCGTTTAGCTGTTTTGTACATAGCCCGCGTAAACTTCTATTTGTAATCCTGAGCGCATCTTGCGTTTAACCGTTCTGCGTACAGCCCGCGTAAACCTCTTTTGTAATCGAGCGCGTCACACGCGCAACCGTAATGTAAATAGTTCACGTAATAATGTAATATTCACAATTATAATAAACGACGTTTAATTAGTGTTAATTGAAATCTGGTTACTGTCTTTGGACCTACCTATTGAACATCCTGGTCCAACGAGCTAGTCAGCTAGTCCGCATTCGACACTCAAAATCGGCAGGCCGTTATAAAGAAGTAAAATCCATTTACCAAAACCAATCCAGAGAACGTAAGACACAAATGAAGGCCTTTTGGTGAAGATGCCGAAAAGTAAAATAATTTTTAAGTGACAATATGTTTGATGCAATTGAGATATAATGATACAATTTTGAAACACGGATATGGTTTTAAATGACAGTTGATTTCTCCTAAACTAACAAACATCAACATAAACCTTACCATAAATATATTCACTATGTTCATCGCGTGTTTTTTCAGAAGAAAAGATATTAATTGCAGGAATGTACATACTTTTGAAAGACTTTCAGATTTAAGTACATCTGTCTTTCACAATTCAACTGTTAAAAATGCAAGCTAAAATGCTCAGTCAATCAGCTCTTTTTTAATTTTAAATACCTTAACATTAAATACCTTAATACTAAAATATTTTAACAGAATAAATTACTTTTACTTCGCCAGTCAAATAATAAACAACAATGGAAATATTAATCGACTCTACTGGCCATTATAATCGCAAAGACAATACGACCACGATTTGGTTCGATTATCGTCATGTAATCTTTGATACTTATATATAAGCATCAAGCATGAGATGCTTATATATAAGTATCAAAGATTACATGACGATAATCGAACCAAATCGTGGTCGTATTATCTTTGCGATTATAATGGCCAGTAGAGTCGATTAATATTTCCATTGTTGTTTAAAATATTTTAATTAAAAGTTTGCCATAATAATGTTTATTGCTTGGACAGTACTTTTAAAAACTTTTTTATCTTTAATCCGCTGAGTCTTTGTCAATATTTTTTTACTCTTTTTCTTTATAGTTTCTGTTGTTATTATTCATAACTCTGGTGAAAAAAATTTCTTATATTATTTTCTCAGAAATTTTCTAAGAATTGATCACTTATAAAAAATTCTAAATATATATATATAATTTCTCAGATACTTTCAGAAATAATTGGATGAGAATTTTCGAACTATTTCAGTATCCGTATGTATAAAAATTTCTGATAAATTGCATATGATTTCTCATATTTATTCAGATTTTTACAAAGATGTGTTGGCGGGAAAAATTTGAAATATTTTATTATATTATTATTTTGTCTGAGTTTTTCTGAAAAATGTTCCAATTCGTATATGAAAAATCTGAAAAGTTCTTGAGTTCTGAGCATTCTGATAAAGTCTGACAATTTTTACAGAACTTCTGATTAAATAAAAAATTCTGAGACATTTTTTACTAGGAAATTCCCTGAAAAAAAATCCTCGACCCTGCTTACAGCACCACCGAGCGGCGACGCATTTAGATCGTGATAAATGCCCCTTCCATCTTCCATGAGTTCCATGCGAGTTGGAGGTTGGAGCATTGGAGCTTGGAGCTTGGAATTCCTCTAGAAGTCTAGAGTGATCATGGTCCAGCGGTTCAGCCGACACTGCCGACAGGTTCGATAGCCGGCTCATTATCTCGTCGAGACATTAGTAATGCCGAGATAACGATATCGATTGTGACGCAACCGCGAATGCAAAGAGAGATAAATTGCCTAAGATCGCTGACGTCAATTGTGATTCGGAACAGCGAGACCAGCAGCAGCCTTCCTTTCTCTCGTTCGGTGCACCGAATCTTCGGAGAGGTTAACCATGCTGCGAGTGCTCGACCGCTCCATGCGCGCAGCGCGGTTGTTCGGGAGGAGCACGGAGATCGTCCGCGTGTCGTCCGCGAGGTACCTGAACCTGCTGGAGTACCAGAGCAAGGAACTTCTGCGTGACTCCGGTGTGTCGGTGCAGAACTTCGCTATCGTCGACGACCTAACCAAAACGAACTCCGCCTTGGAGAAGCTACGTGAGTGTCCCGGAGTATGTACATTTGTGTGTGAGTGAGCTCGCGATGCTGATGGCAATATTATTATTACGTTCTATCATGCTTTTGCAGTCAATATGTAGCGTAGCAATTATGCCCACGTCTGGCCAATATATGTTGACGGTAACTCACGTGGGAACCGATATAATTATATATTCTGCAGCTTTCTGTTTCTTGCAGAGGCCGATGAATTTGTTATTAAGGCTCAAGTCTTAGCTGGTGGCCGTGGCAAAGGATGGTTTGATAATGGATTCAAGGGAGGTGTACATCTTACCAAAGAGTAAGCATCGATGTAATTTAATTAACCCTCCGTCTGTAAATATGTGGGTCTACGGCGTTCGAGCCAAAATGATATCTGCTCGTAACTGTAAAACTTGCAAGCTTGCTAGAAAATATTAAATAAACAATGTTTATCAAAATGACTATAAAATCGTCAATTACAATGTAGACAGATGTTTTGTGAATTTTTTCACATTTTTTAGAATACTTCAAGGTAGGGAAAAATAGCGTCAAACGTGATAGACCTACATATACACTCCAAGGGTGCAAAAAAACAGACGGAGGGTTAAAATTAAAATTAGTTATAGGATTAGATTTGTGTTAGGTCATTTTAGTGCTTAATTTCTGCTTTTAGAGTCACAATTTTTGCTTTTTAAACCTTAGTTATTACATACAAACATATCAAATGAGTGTATTTTTGTTAGAATCTAATCAGAGAGAGTAAGATGAGGCCGTTAAATGAGACATTTACCCAATAAACGTAAACAGTATTGTATAATTTCGATTCCCTTTTTTTTCTCTTTTAATAGCCGTAATGCCGTTGCGAATTACGTGAAGAATATGTTAGGTCATCGACTCATCACTAAACAGACCTCGAAGGATGGCATACTGGTGCAGAAAATTATGATAGCCGAGTCGGTGGATATCGCGCGCGAGACTTACGTCTGTATTCTTATGGATCGTCAGCACAACGGTCCAGTGTTGATAGCGTCTCCAGCCGGTGGAATGGATATCGAGGCGGTCGCAGAGAAGCATCCCGAGCAGATCAAAACCGTTCCATTGGACATTTATGACGGGATCAATGACGAGATAGCGAAGGATGTGTGCGTCTTTCTGGGATTCTCCGATGCGGATATGCTTAATAAAGCCATGTATGAATTGAAAAACTTATGGAAGTTATTCGTGGATATTGACGCCCTGCAAGTTGAAATAAATCCATTGGTGGAGACGACGGACAAGCAAGTGGTAGCGGTAGACGCAAAAATCGCATTTGACGACAATGCCCAATTTAGGCAGCGAGACCTATTTGCCTTGGAAGACGTCAGCGAGAAAGATCCCAGAGAAGTGGATGCGTCGCGATTTAACTTAAATTATATTGGTATGGATGGTAATATTGGATGTCTAGGTAAAGTATATCTTATTGCTAATATTTTTGCAATAAACAAATTTACTGTTGACCATTTTGAGTGCCATTCGATATCATTGCATTGTTAAAATGTGCTGTTGCAGGCTTGATAATGCACTCAGCTCCTACTGCAATTCTCACAAAATAAGATTTTATATACTGATTAGATTTTATAATTGAAGTAATTTCTTTCAACTTATTAAAAATGGATAAAAAAATTACATATAGTAAGTTTTACTTATCATGGTTACTTTTTGACACTGAATAGAAGAAACGCAAACACATTGTTTAGCACTTTTGCACAATTTTTGCAATTACTTTCGGCACTCAAACAGTTAAACAACTAAATAAATAGAGAATTATGAAATAATGTTATTACATGGTAGTGTGTTATAATAACTGCGTTCCAATATTCATACTGTCAGTACTGAAAATCTATACGTTACGTATACATAGATTTTCAGTACTGGCAGTGAATATCGCCACGCAGCCAATGTATACAACTGTGAGGAACAACATACGGATGATATAATCAGTTGACCTGTAAATATATAGGAATATACTTTTATATTTGCATGTATAGTAAATGGAGCTGGCCTAGCCATGGCTACAATGGATATTATTAAGTTAAATGGAGGATCACCAGCTAATTTCTTGGATGTCGGCGGTAGTGTGAAAGAAGACCAAGTTTTCCAGGCGTTTAGAATCCTCAGTGAAGGTATGTAATGCACAGGACGACTTTTGTTAGATACAAACATGAAATGCAAGGAAATTTTTTTTTTTTCGTCAGATCCAAAAGTCAAAGTCATTCTCGTTAACGTTTTTGGAGGTATCGTGAATTGTGCAACGATAGCGAAAGGAATTATCGCAGCATCACGAAATTTAGGACTTAAAATACCGCTTGTTGTAAGGCTAGAAGGTAAGACCCCAATCTCCTTTCTTTTTTTTTTATTAGCTTAAATCTCTTTTATTGTTTTTATCATTTATAAGTTCTCTAAATTTATAATTTGTTTATTTTTATTTGTGTTCTTGTAATACAATTTATAAATAAATTTCAAGTATTTTTTAATGATTTATTTCTTAGGTACTAATGTGACAGAAGCCAAGAAAGTTTTGTCCGAATCTGGATTGCCCATTCTTACAGCGAATAATTTGGATGAAGCGGCGAAAAAAGCGGTAATCTCAGTAAAAGCATAATCGTATCAGTATACTATCGACTCATATTTATCTAAGACTGGAAACCTGTGGTTTTAATGTAAAGAAACAATAACTTTACGCGAACAACTTGGAGCAGGGAATTGTTACAAACGACTTTTTTAAGAATGTTCTGTGCGAATACTGTTATATCGATTAATTCATATACTATACGATTTACGGATTCGCATATGTTCAAATACGCATCTAAAATGTTGCGTATTATATGTTGTTGTTGACCTTTATCTTCAATTCAATCATCATCCATAGGCACATACATTCCGATTACACTTCTGTTAAAATTGGATTAATATCTCCAAGATTATAAGTAGCTCTTTTTGCTATAAGGAATCTATAAGGAAGTAAGATCATTTAGAGAATTTTCAAATTCATTTTAATCCTGTTATAAAACGAGATCGGAATGTGTATATTATCGTGTTGGGTTGTGTTTGTGTAGTTTAAAATCACTGATAAAGACATTTAACGCGTTTATAATCCTAGTTATATGAATACTAGAATGATATTGAATGCAGGTTTAGGTTCTGACTTAGTCTCAAGTTGTCTCTTAACATTTATTTCGTAGCTAAATCAAACGATAGACGATGTAGGATTTCCATTTGATTATTGTTACTTGATTATAATTTACGTGGTTAATTTATTATGCGATTATATGATTTGTTTTTGTGATCCGCTATTAAATAATGGACAAATGGTCGCATTAATCCGCGTCATAGACGTATATAATAGAACATTGCCATTGGAGAGCTTCCGGCAAGATCTGAAGGACACAAGATATGCTTGCGGAAACGCTCTCCTTTTCTAATTGTGTCGCTTAGAAAAGGAAAGTATCTCCGCAAGCATATCTTCTGTCCTTCAGATTTTGCCGGAAGCTCTCCAATGGGAATGCTTAGTCTATTATATACGTCTATGAGCCGCGTAGTTGAATTTGGCGGCGTTATTGAATTGCTCATGCATGTATATATTCGTATACATCCGATACATACATTTTATATCCTTTTTTTAGTTTTGTAACTATGTTGTAAATATATTTATTTTTATCAGGACTTAAATTGGTTTATACTGAAAGAGAAAATAAATATATTTCTACATCTCTTTAATAAAAATTCTGATTCCTTATATATATATTTTTTTAGTTTAATT
The DNA here is from genome assembly GCF_030848795.1 of Temnothorax nylanderi. Classification (NCBI taxonomy): domain Eukaryota; kingdom Metazoa; phylum Arthropoda; class Insecta; order Hymenoptera; family Formicidae; genus Temnothorax; species Temnothorax nylanderi. The sequence continues at coordinate 167,899 of NW_027249218.1, forward strand.
ATTTATGTTTTAAATCTCCTGCACATTTGTGACAATTTTTATTTTAACTATAGGATTTAACTGAAATCTATGCAAAACTCGATCTTCTTTAAAGTATATCGTTATCTCCCGCAGTTTTGTTGCATATTTTAGTCACATATTTTTCTACGTTTGAATATTTGTAATGTTTTCAATTCACATGGCATTTTTTTATAGTTATTGTTAGATCAAGGATGACAAAGTTCATAAATAAGGCTTTATGTCACTTAATTATCTATGTTAATCGCCGGCATCGAGAAGTACCTGAGAGTCAATTAAATCTCTGAATTCTGGCGAAGTGAGTAACCTTCGTATTCGAAGACTGAATCCTGTGTTCAAAGCTCGCCAATCGCGCGTGCTGTCGCGAGAGGAGGAGCAATAGCCGCGCGTGAACGCGCAATCGACTTTTCGTCCATGTATGGTATCCGCGTCTTTATAAGTAGAAACTCTTTCGCTGGGCCGAGGCGATAACTCGCTTTGAACGGGCGGCGCTCGCCTGAGAGGACGGCCCATGTATGGGCAGTGATTTTTAGCATAAGGCCCCGACTGTAACAGACTATGACTTTTTCTATCTTTCGAATGGCGTGCGTTAGTGTGTCGCACTTTTTATAACTAGGCATACAGATCTCGATGCGCGTAACGTAAAACGTAAAAATGTTCGGGGAGAGAGTAGAGGAATTTAATTTAAAAATAAAGCTTTACTTAGAATTTTACTAGAATAATCGTTTTGCTCTTCGCTCTTTAAACATGATAAATACTTTCCGACAACATCAGTTTTCACCTATTCATCTCAAAATCTCAGATATTTGTTTTTTGACATCTACTCATTTTTTCAAAAGATGTCTGAAATATCTTAATGACGTTTTTAAGACGTCTTATGTCCCTATTTTCGACATTGTGTTATCTGAGTTATTTTCTCCAGGAAGGAACTCGGAGGCGATTGCTAAAACCGCATATAGAAGGAGGGGATCGTCTAGGTGACGAAAGAACTTAATATCGCGCATAATGGCATAATATGATGCGCGGCGCGTAACAATGACCGTCTTAGTTTCCTCTTCAGTGTCAGGCCAGCTAGCGGGTGACCGACTCGTTTCGTTTTGTTTCCCTCGTATACGAATTTAAACCCGATCCTCCTCGCACACACGTCTCTGCGTCTCTCCCCGAAAGAGAGAGTGGGCGTTGGCGGTGGCGGGACCGGGGACCGATCCCTCCCGATTTGTGCGTGTACGTATATATATATATATATATATATATATATATATATAGATCGACCCCCTGCCCCTCGGCCAAGGGGGCGGCGAGGGAGCGCGTTACTATTCTTGGACGACTTTACGGATCCTGAGTAACTTCTTTCGACGTGTGTTCGACTCTCGGCTCGCAGACGGCGTAAACGTCAGTAATCGCCTGCGAACCGCGCCGTGCCGATCGAGAGAGCGCCGCGTCAATCCGATCTGAAGAGATCGCCGCCCTGTGTGACTGCATGTAAGATCCGCGACGGCGTTCGATCCGATTCCGTTACTCGCGATCGCGATTAACTTTTGAACCGAGGACGATACCGGACTGCGAGAGCAAAAGAAACGGGCCCAGAACACAGTGCCCAAAATTTGGACATTGTACTATCTAGGGGGAAACACAATGTTGATTCAACTTTATTTTTGCTTTCACGACAAAGTCTGAAGACGATCGATGGTCGTTCTCGTTTTAAGATAACGAAACAAACCTATCATCGTTTTGGTCTTTTGGTAGAATGTTGCATTGTATTGTGTCAATTTGCTCTATTTAAGCGAGTATTTGAGAGATCGTTAGTTATCGTGGGTTTATATTTTCCGAATTGATAATTATTATAAGACCGAAATAGATTTTCTGTTAAAATGAATCGCGCGCCAAATTTTTACTATATAGAAAAGGATTTCGTTTATATCTTTTCGTTTTCTTAAAACTTATCTATATATCTAATTAAAACGCGCGGTAAACTTTTATTAGATAGAATTCGATTCTATCACACAATTTGTCATTACGATATCATGCTTGATGAGTATGTGGTATTATCGTTATATAGTATTACGAGTATTATCTGGAGAGAGGCGGGCGATCACATAAATCAATTTATCAAGTTTATCGGTGTAACTTGACCTCATTGTTAATGGCAGCGACACCTCGCTGCATGCCTAGTGCTCGAAGTGTTTTCCTTCAAGATCCGTTGGCCAAACAATTGATTTAAATCAACTATAGTGCACGCGTATCGAGTATACTTTAATAGGATAATATCGGTTACAAACTGGTTTCTAACATTAGTTGGCATTTGCAAAATAGATATGTCTTGTGTTTTATGGTCCATATCGAATTTCAATATTGGGCTATGCATATATTTTTTCAAGTAATATTAATAAAACTTATTTTTCATTTCTTTTCTGTTGCCAATATCTCTATGATAAAAAATAATATTAGGCCGATTGTTATTAAATTCTAAACAACTAAGCATACAAGATTTCTAGAAAAATAAATATATGGGACTTAAATCTATAAAGACCATATTTAAATGTATGATCTGATAAAAATAACAGGTTATCATTATTACTTAGTTGCAATTATAGTAAATTGATATAACATTTTTTTGCATCACTTCTTTACCAAAATTGCAAAACAAATTTTTTCAATAAATCTATCTATTTTTCCTTTTAAATACACCAGTATTTATATACATTTTTTAATGTTACAAATTTGAAATTTATTTTATATTTTAAATATTAGTATTATTATATCACAGAAATTTTTACATCAAAACACTTTTAATTTTTTAATAAGAAGTATGTACGTTTTAAATTATTATTGTGTGTACACATTATATACATTAAAATGTTAATATATTTATATAATTATAATATTATGCACAGTTTTACAATAATAAAGTTGTCCATAATTTTTATTTCACTTTTATTTTAAGATATAAAGAAGTATGTAAGAATTACAAATTTAGAAGCTAAAAGGTCTATGAAAAATTCTTTCCATATTTTGAACGTAAAATAAGAAAATATAAGTTTCTATAAGTTTACGATTTGCCGCGAGAGGCCACATTATTCTTTTCTGCCGTTTTTAAAGACACAAAAGTACTTACATTTTTAACATATATAAGAGTTTCAATAATTATGTTCAATTTATAGTATATAAGATGTAGTCACTGATACTCATATAATTAGTAGTATTGACAAATAATGCAATAATACAAAACCAATATTTCAGTTTTTACCCAATATTGATGTCATTACAGTGTACAATGTTGGCAATTTAATTTATTTTGGCATTTAATTTATAACTGATATTGGTTTTATATTAGGTAATATTGGCCCAATATACCAGGTCATATCAATATAAATATATACTTGATATATATTTAACCAATGTATCGCCAAATTGAATATTGCTACTAGGGTACAGAATTAAGGGGGCAAATGCCTCTGATAGACTGATATCAGCTTCGCTTTAAGGAGAAGATGTCGAGTTCATAAGGTTGCGTTGTACGCAAATCTAGAAATGCTTGTAGACCAATTGTTATATAAATAAATATATATGCTTTAGTTTTCATGGGTCAGGTAGTGCTTCGTACATGAAGAAAACTATTTTGAAATGATCAATATATTATGTCTTTTCGCGTTGATTTCTTCTCGATTGTCCCAGATATACCAAAATAATCGTCTTAGGTCGTGCAGAAGAGTGTTTCCTTTACTTTCACGATGAGAGTTGAAATTTTAATGATCTTCTGTTGTTTTTGTAGTAAAATCAAATTGTCGAAGAGATTTACGCGCATTCTCTTACGACTCCTTTGCGATTCATTCACGATCTGTCTGCGCAACTTGCTCGCAATTCGTTTGTCGCATTTTGCAATTTAATTTGCGCGACTCCTCGCCGGCAGTTTTTCGTGAACCGCTGATAGAGAGTCAGTCGATCGTACGAAGTAAAGAATTCTGTTGTCTGAGCAAACAGGTTTGTGTGTGATTGTTGTCCAATTACCGGAGTATCAGGAATTCATCGAAAAAACAGTGCCTCCATTCTATAAATTTTTCAAATTCTTTTCACGAATTTATAGGTTTGTTCTATATTTTAGTAACTGATATTTCGCTGACTGTGCAAAGTAAATTTGAAAAGTTTGTGAATATAAATAAAAGAAACGATTTAGCATGAATAACAATATTGTGTTAACGCAATAATTATTTTAATTATTATTAAAATATCTTTAGTCGTGTATTGAAAAATATTGACCTGGTATTTCAATGAATGATTTGACAATATAGATTAATTTTATTTTTATTAGAGAAACATATGTGGGATCCATGACGATTCTTTTTATTTATTCGCATATTATTTGTATAATTAGATTCAAGACAACGCGAATCGTATTTTGATGTGGGGGAATAGATGAAATCTCTAAATTTGTTTTCGATGACAGCTTGATCGGTCTACGTTTGAGTGAAGTGGTATCTCGAATCTTCTTCTTGACTCTGGAGTGCCGCGATAACAAATCGTATTTTAGCATCATCGTCTGGTAATAACTTTTATAGATAATTATAGATAACAATTATGTGCCATATAAACATATTACATGGCGTATCGACGTGAATTCCATTGACAATATAATATTTTATTATATTTTATTATATTTTATTATAAATATATTATATTTATTTCATGATAATATCTTCAATGCAAGAAGCATCGGAGAACCAGATAAAACCGATAAAACCGATAAAACAGATATAAGAACATGATTCATAAATTGCAAAAATCTCTCGGTGCAGGATATCAAGCATTTCTTATCATTCCGACGCCGAGATGTTAAATCGCGAACTATATCTTATATTATATCGAATTATTTATCATTAAGTTATACGCACATGTATTTTGACGCGATGTAAACTAAACTGTCTCTCTGTAAAAAGGCAACTTCGATCATGTTATCTGTTCAGTGTTCGTAAACAACACAATGTTCGCGCTTATGAAGTTCATCTTTCGGATGTAATATCAGACCTTGGAAAAAAGTCACGTATACGTGCGCGCACCAAAAATAACTTGGCATCTCGCCGTTGCGCTGCGATTCGTAATTTAACGTGCGTCCGATTAATTTTCTATTATGCGCGGAAAATTCGATGGGCCGCTCGAAGACGGTGATATAACTATATAAAGATTTATTTCTCAAATGAGGATGCCTTAATAAATTGAGATAGTTTCTCCTTATCTCCATCGAGATGCAAATCTGAGTAAGAAATATATTTAAATAAACTAATAATAAATTGTGGAAGAGCGTGCGTAAACAAAAAAGACACACGGGCCATTTCCTCGGGATGCTTCGCTATTTATAATTAGGTACTTTATTTATGGATAGGCCAAACGCGTAAGTCGTGTTGAGGCTGGACAGCTTAGTCGAGCACGTGCGCGAATCTTCACTCGAGCGAAGCTGATCGATTCCGTGCACTTTCATAAGCACCGATTCGATCAATCGCGTCCAAAATACGGAAACTGACACTTTGATTGATGAAAAGTGATGGGCACATCGATTTTCCATCAACTTAAACTTGTATCTGTATTAAAATCCTTTATTCTTTAAACAGTTTTCTTCAGATCGGATAATTCTTATTTTTCTTTCGTGAAAAGTTCCGAGTTTTTAAATACTATTCATACTGCGAGTTCACAAATTACTATTGGAGCATACAAAAATTAATTATATCGATATCGACTTTATTTTATGCCGCAAGGCATAAGCGATCTTATTAGATCAACTCGATCGCCGGCAATCTTTTAATCATGACATTTCGCGGTGCAGGTGAATCGTCGCGTCGCTGCGAATTGCAGGACGAGCGACTGTCTCGAAAAGGCGCTTCAAGGTGACGACGACGCACCGCTGTCAAGGAAAACCTCCCGGACCGACACGCATCCTGAGTAATCCGAAGCCGCGATCTCCGCCGGTGAAAGCAGATTCGGCGGACTCGTCAGCGGATCGCGTGGAAACGGTGTCTCGCTCCAGCTGATCTCGCGTCAGCATCCCACACACACATACATACACACGCACCCATACTGAAGAAGGTGCGTTCGATTCGCCGGCACACGTACGTACGGCCGTGCAGGTGAGTTCACCGACGTCCTCTTCTCCCATTGTTGCGCAGATGTGCGTGCTCGTGCTAGTGATGGACACGACGCGCGACGCTCTATACGAGCAACGTCTATTGCTAATTGCCAATTGGCAAAATAGACACGTGGATGGAAAAATGAGTAAACAGAGTGAAAAGAGCAATGGATAACGATAAAGGCGTATAAATGTAATTATGCTCGAACTGCCTTCTTGCGATTATTTACGCGAGACAAATTGACATCGCTCTTCATTTAATTTAATTGATGAATTAAACTTGTACGAAATAATATTAATTAGCAATATTATGTAATAATTAAATAAACTTCTATCGTTGTCTAGTTTATATTTCATGTTTATATTTCACTTTCGACTGTGATTTGTGATTATCGCGCTTTCGAGAAGGACTCAGTATCTATTGTTTTCACGCGACAGCTGATCGCACGTCTCCTTATAATAATAGCTCCTAGGCATATTGACATGCGACTGGGCCACGTAATATTCGGCAAGGAGAAAGATCGGTCTTCGAAGGCCCGATAGCAGATAGAGTTCCGAGAACAAAGCGAAAAGAAAGAGATTATTCGCGCTAGCTTTCGAAAACAGAGATATTTCGCGTACTTGTATTCTCTAAATTATATTAAAGTTAAAGGTAGTCACGAGAAAGAAAAGGGACGTTCTCTTAAATATCAAACCCGTAATCCTACATATATTCACCGTGGAAGCCAATGAAATTCAAAGATCTAAATTAAACCCGCGCGTGAATCCGAAGGTCAGCTGGGTATGTCAACAAATAAGTCAATTCTGAGCTAACACACGTGAGCGCAGCTCTCTTTAAAATTCCAAGTCCACGCCAGTTTGTGCCCATCGCTACTTCTCGAGTCACCAACACAACCGTGCCTCGTCCTCGTCATCGATAGCGCTCGCAACTACCATCACTGTGTTTCCTCAGGCACCAACACAGGGGCGCGCACCCCCCCCCCCCACCACCCTCGTACGTGAGAGCGTAGCAGCGGACCAGCCGATAAAATGAATGAGAATGATAAGTCAGTTAAGTGCGAGAACTCCGCCGAGGAGGAGGAGGACGAGATGTTCGAGCGCGAGCTGGCCGAAGACGCGCAGTGGAAGCGAATACAACAGAACACCTTCACGAGATGGGCGAACGAGCGGCTGAAGGCGGCGAACAAGCACATCGGCGACCTGGAATGCGACCTGTCCGACGGTCTCCGGCTGGTGAGCCTCATCGAGGTCCTCTCGCAGAAACGGCTACCGAAACACAACCAACGGCCCACCTTCCGCTCCCAGAAACTGGAGAACGTGTCGGTCGCACTTAAGTTCTTGGAGGACGAGGGCATCAGGATTGTCAATATCGGTAAGTAAATCCCATGTGCCGGATCCTACACACGCGTCGCAGAATAGATTCGTCCTGTCTTCGTATAGTGCTAGGAAGAATCCAATTGATTGATCGTGAGTAGAGAGTGCGAGGAAACACCGATGGGTTATTACTTATTAATGAAAAGTATAATTAATTTAAGAATACACAACGTTGTTGCTCCATAATTATTTTAAAGAATATGTGTAAATGATTCAATTGGGACAATTGCAATGCCGTAAGTAGTTTGTTAAATTTTATTTAAAAAATTTTATTAAAAGCAGTAATTTTGAGTAACAGCAATTGCCACGTTACTTTCCATATTCAAATAAAGTAATCATTCTCTGAAATAATGATTGTCGACGGAAATATTCATTTGTTAAGGTTGCACGGTATACAATTTTGATGTCAATTTAGCAAGTAATTTATGGAAGCGGATGTTTTTTTTTTTAGATAATCATATATTTATTTATGTATAATATTCGGCAAAAATTGAGTCTAACGAGTAACTTTCGGTTTACGGCCAATTTTTAGATTTTTTAAAATTATGATCCTTAGATTTTAGATTACAAGCCTCTCGATACGTTACACCACCACGTGGTAGTTACGATTACCGCGAGTGACGTGAACAGAGTCTGCGTCGTTTCACGGATTCTGCGTAGATTGGATTTATCGATCCGTAGATTTTTGCACGTCAGGAATTTATAGGTTCTTTTTTTTTTCAAGAATTTGAAGGAATTGTGTGGAAATAACTCTAATAAAAATCGATCAAATTAATACGTGGAGTTATATTCTTGGAATAAAATTTGAATTTAAACGTTACGATTTTATTTTGTGTTTATTTACACAAACAAGCAATACGTTACAGATATAAACATTGCAGGAAGATACTTTCTCATTCGCGTTTTCCTCGTACTATAACATAAAGCAAAGTTGAGTATTATTTGTTCGTGAGAAATGCAAAATGATTTATTAATAATTGGCTGTCAATGTTAATTTATACCATTTATTTGCTTTAATTTAATAATATGTCACGCTTTTTACTGATTACTGAGAAATATTATTTAAATACTTGTAAAGTGAAGGCCAATAAACGAGCAAAAATTCTTATGGGTATTGCGGTTTACGTAATTTACTTTATTTTTCTCTATTATTACTTTTTATTATAGTGTACTGAAATCGATTTACTTCTTATTCCTGATTTATTTTAATCTTTTTTATTTATCGTCCTTCATTCAATTTTAAATTTTAAATTAAATTTAATTATTCTATTTGGCTAATAAAGATTCGGTATAATTAAAACATTTTATTTTATTTATTGTATTTAAGTTAATATATTAATTTGATTTTGTAACATTTATTTTTTGCTCGCTCTTAATCACTTTACAGTATTTTGATACATACGAGCGTGTTCCTCATTTACTTTATTATTATTTAAATTAATATTATTTAAATCTATATATATAAAAAAAACTAAAAAATAATGTTATAGAAATAATCATGAACTATGAAGATTAGATGACAAGGAAATGTAAAAGCAAATATAATTATCCATTGTTTGTAGAAAATGAGTAAATTTAGTAGTAGAAAAGTGTGTGGGTACATGTGTGTGAAGGATAGAAGCCCCGTTTAAAATTGAAATGTTGATTCTGGGAGAAAACAAATTACTCGCGGATGCGGAGAGAAATCTCAAAGAACACTTCGGTATCCCCACACAGTACATTCTCACAAAATAATTTAATTTTTTAAATCGCGATAGGATCGTTTGTTTATTACGCGGGTTACTGTAATTACATTATAAATACAGAATATAATTTTATTTTATTTAAGTGAATTGAAATTAACACAACAACTGCTAAGCGAAATCTGTAATAGCAATTTCAAGTATGTGCTTGTCCGCACGATAAAAAATGTAGTCGAAAGCCATGAAGAATGATTAATCGGCAAAATTTAAGGACAGGCGTCGAGTAACTAATCGCGTGTTTCGCTTACGTGGAGATTCATGTAGATCTATTTGATAATGCGTAAAAAGAATACTTGCGACTTTGTGCGGCGCGCATTGAGATTTGATCAACATGCGATCGCGAAGTTGAGAAGAAGTTTAACGCAATTACTCACGCTCCTCGATATATATATATATATATATATATATATATATATAATTTTGCAACTTTAGAAACAGATTTGAATTTCTTTTAATACCACGACATATAGAGAACGAAAATTTTGTCACAAGATTTCGCTAAACTCTGTCGACGTATAGCGAGATCTCGTGGCAAAATATTTCTTTATTACCATATGAAAAATGCGCAGCCAGATGTAATAATATGCAAAATATTTTTGCGCGTCTCTGCATCTGCATTTAGGATCAACCGTTTTAGAGCGCGGATGCATCGAGCGACGAAATATAAAAGCGATTGTAGAGCATGGCGAGAGGGTTGTGGATCGATGACGCTTGCCCGGGCTACCCCGGGAAACCAGAGGATAGCGATGGGATGATGCTGTTCACGTACTTCTCGCGGGTGAACAAACTAACCATTATGTCATCGGTCCGTAGATCCCGTTCGTCTATTTGAATCTGGTTGAAAGTCTCGTTAATATGACGTAATTTTCAAATTAAACAAGTCGATACGGACACTTAAGGCATGCGTCAGCTTTCTCGCATCTCTATCCATTCATTCCGAGAGATGTAGAATGGATTTTTTTCTATACAAGAACACACATCGCAACATCGATATTCTTGAAGTCAGAAAGTTTTGCAAATTTTAGCTTTGAGAATGCAAGCAGGTGAATGAATCCTATTTCAATAAATTTTCTCTAACAAAATTCTAATTTGTAAGATTAAATTTAAAAATATCTCAAATTAGACATTAAAAATTTGTGATAGAGAAACCTAGATATTTAAATCTGGTTGAAAATCTCGCTAATGTGACGCAGTCTTCAAAATTTTCAATGAAATCCATATGGTTTGTCGAGTCTACAGTATCAGAGTCCGACCACGTGTATGTCTGTAACCACTTGTTAGCAGAGAAGAATCTAGGGAGAAGTCAATAATGTCGACTGATATTTCAGTTATGAAAAATCTCTTATTTTCAAATTTTTGTGAAATAAGTAAACTGCTCATTTGAGAAACAACAACGTCGTATTTTGAGGTGTCTCATATTTGCACTGGAAGATTAACGACTACTTGACGGCATCATTACAGTTTATCGTATCCTTGAGTAAAATATTCGACTGGCAGTGACGCAATTGAATATATTATTGATGATGTCACTATGTTCCCCAACCTGCAATTGTTATATCGCGAAAGTAAGTAAGACGTGCCGATGAATATATGTAGCACATAAATGCACAGACGTGTCTCGAGAAGCAAAGATTTTCAGACACAATCTCTTTCTAGACCCGGAAAACCGTTCATTTGTTCATTTCAAGTTACTGATCTTGATAGATCTATGGACAGAAAACAAAAAATCTCATTTATGAATTTACAATGCATGGATATGTAAAGCCATTATATTTAAATCATTAGAATATAAGGTATGTAATGGCATATATCTCCTTTTACAAATGCTACTGACTTTGATTCATAAAGAGAGAAGTTTGTCTATGAAAAGATAAGATAAAATAATTAAAATTAATATATTATTATTAATGGCATCTATCTCCTTTTACGAATGCTATACTAACTTTGATACATAAAGAGAGAAGTTTGTCTATGAAAAGATAAGATAAAATGATTCAAAATTAATTTTGATAATATAAAGCTTAAAAATTTTAAGTTCTCTTCAATATATATCTACGTATAGGGGAGACCGGGGCTAGACCGCTAACGGGGTAAATCCGCCAAATCAAATATCTCGGAACCTGTATATTGTGCGAACTCGCTATTAACATTGTAAACGCTGCTTATGGTACCCATGTGACCAACGGAGTTTCGGCAGGTTACCTGCCGTGTTATGATTTTTACGGAGGCAAACGTGTTTTCGTGGTGAAAAGTGAAATTTTCTGCGCGTGGAAATTTTGTAATGTCTGCAATAATATTTGCTCTCCAAATCTCGAGGTACGTGATTATAAATGCATGCTGATTATAAAGAGTAATGCATGCTGAACACGAATCCAGTGTAGATATCTAATATTTCATGGGCGATCAAACCTGAAACTGATTTATCCCGGGGAGGTGGCGGTTCAACCCCGGCATTTTTGAGATTTCAATTTTTGCACCGTTGTCGTTTTTGCTCTATACCGGTTAAACAAAGCGACGTAGATAAAAATTTCCTGTATAAATTTTGTAGCTAAAGATTTACTCTTTACAGTGGTATACCACATTTAACTACAATTATTTATTTTGTTGTTAAAAATCGGCACTGAAAAAAAACTAACAGTCTAGCCCCGGTCTCCCCTACTATATAGACGACGAAAACTTCCAACCGATGAGAAGCGAAAGTAGAATTGATCGACGCTTTAAAAAATGGCCCGTTTCATCCATTTCTTCAATTCTCATCTTGTACTAATGGAACCCGGACGTTCGGCGTGCATGGTGAGAATTCTCTCTCGCTCACGGTACTCGAGATCTATTGCAAAAAGTTCGCCTCGCTAGTCAGAAGACTAATGTGCCCGGTGTTCGTCCATCGCACTCTCGTGGTCCTTAAGACGTAATCGCTGGACCGTGGTATTAAAGCCGCCCGGTTATCAAATATCAGCGGAAGCCACGCTCGCGCTATTACGCGAGGGGCACCGTGAAACAGGCTCGGGCTCGGGACATGTCCCGCGGGGCCCACCAAGGAGCAAAAGAAGGAAAGTAGGCGGGACCATGTAGACCGGGTGAAGGTCAAGCTCACCTTGGTACCTCGGACTTCTTTCCTCGCGTTTATTATGTGACCAATTCTCGTCTCTCTCCCTCTCTTCTCCGCTAGTCAAATATGCATCTCTATTGTCGAACGGAAATGATTCTCGGCATCTTTTCGATTCTGTTTTATCGCAAGTTAACTCTTTGGAACATTAATGTGATGAAGTAATTAATAGATATTAATATTTCGAGGATTTTTATATATAAAGGATTTATACGAAAGGGAGAAATTTTGAAAAATTTTGTGATAGAAAAATGTGATCTGGTGCTATAAGAATAATTTAGAGCATGTACAATTTACTTAATAAATTATAGAAAAGGAAAATTTAAAATTTAATTATTTATTAATTAATTAATAAGTCCATGTCACTATTTCAATTAAAGTTTAAATTTCTTTAAAACGAGCAAAACATTATAAATTTTTATGTATTAAATTTGAGCTTAGATTGTAGATAATTTATCAATCAATATTATTAAAAGATTCATAAAGTGTTGCTCTTTGACGAAATTTTTTTCCCAATGGGAAATCATAAACATGAAGAAACATGAACGACGATGATGCTTAAGTAATTACAGTATTTCCGCGCTTAATTTACGGTGTATTGGCAACGATTACTTTCACTCTCAAACGCAACCTTGACATTAAACGACTATCCTCCATGTGTAATCGCGCGAGAGTGTATCTTCGCGCGCGTCAACTCGGACTTCCGACGATTGCCGAAATGTATTTGCCTGCCACATTTTCACGTGCCTATGAAAAATTCCTCGCTAGAAGGTAAATATTGAGCCCTGAGTTATGTGTCAGTTTTCTTCGCTTGCCTTCTTTATTTTTATGTACTTTGTAAACGTCACAACTTTTGTAACGTCCAACACAACTGCACGACAAATCGCAAATATTATATTCTAGCTGTGAGCTTTAATAAAATATTATATTCTAGCTGTGAGCTAAACGTAAATATTTTATTAAAGTACTCTGTGACTGTTTCATATGTGAACCAAACAAATAATATGAATAAATACTGATATAAATTCATATTGTGTGAATACAAATTGTTAATATGACAAGTTAAAATAAACGAAATGTATTATTCTGAACTGTACTGGAATTATATCTAATCGTAGAACATTAAATTCGCATTTGAGATGCAATTTCGTTGACAGACGTTGATCGCGCACCTTGACGATTGTGAAAAGAAGGTCGCTTTGGCGAAGATCTGACCAGGCATCCTCTCCGTTCAGTGAGGTAATCTCTCGAGAGCCAGTGACGTCATCGTCTAAACTCGCCGTAGAAAACGTGTCGTTGAAAACGTCACGCATGGACAAGTGTATGTTGCGATATTCACAATCAGTACAGTCTTTTAATTGCACGTTAGAATAACGAGAGTGACTCAACGTGGCCCTCGTAGCTCTTAAAGATATATGTGGAGCTATTTATAAAATTCCACGTACTTTTAACATAAAGAAGCAGTCAACGCCGCGTAATTCTCCATTTAGTTGTTATAATTATTAAATTACCTTTAATGGCTCCAAGTCGAGATAATTGAATGTGCGAGGAATAATTGAATTAATTATTGCGAGATCAATTTTCCAATACAGAAATACCTATGCACCTTCTCTGCGCGATTTGCGATCCAATTTCTCTATTCGTTCATTCCTCTATAGTTCTATACTCTGCACTTTAAAGTTTGGAAATAGCAAAGTTTGTGCGCTCTATTCCGATTCGCGTTCTTCCCTGGCCTGCTCGTTCCTCTTCTCTAATCCAAGCACCTACCGCCGGAAACGGCGCTCGCGAAGAATTCGTTTCAGAGTCTTGTTTTACACAACAAAGATTCCCGAGCCGAGAATAGATCACTCCGGCTACCGCGTCGGCCAGATGAAAGAGTAATAAAGATGGCCCGTTTCTGGACCCGCGAATTCTGATCGTTTCTTTTTTTTCTTTCTTTTTTTTAAGAGCGATCCTCGCGGGTTCTCGGAACCTTCGGTTCGGAATCTTCCTGTTGGGAGATTTCAGGATTCCGCGACGATGTTGTATATTTATGATGGGGACTAGACTGTACGTTACATCATACCGAATTCAACTTTGAAGCTCGCTATTCACGACGAGCGAACGCTCGAACAGTCGTCTCGTTAATGCGACGAGGAAATAAATTTTCACTGCCGTTCCGCGAACAACATGAAGTTTAAGGTGACCGCTCATATATACTTGCTTGATTTTTAAATTATTTTTCTTTTTATTGACTCGTCAAATACTGGAAAATAACCCGTTAATCAATCGCGACGTGACTTCTCCGTGATATAATTTTTTGGTAGATGTAGAGGTACATTATGCTATTAATAGTGTAAGACTGTGACTATATAGCAAATATTCGTATGACAGTGTCACTTTATATCTCGAGAAAGTAAAATATTTGGCTGGCTATTCATTCTATTAACACTGAAATCCGTACTTACAGCTGCGTGTTTTCTTAATAAAGATTCACCTGTTGCGTTCATTTGCACATATGGGTGTTATTAAAATTTGTCCAATCATTGAAATTGAATGCCGATCTTACTGCAATGTCGACATTTTCAAAAATAGTATTACGGAAAGTTCTTGACATATAAATGACAATCCCGTGAATTAATTTTTTATTAGTATATCTATGTTCTCGCCTTCTTCTTTTTTGACGCATTTATAATCGCTAACAACAAGATGTTAATGATTATCATGTCGTTTAGTTACTCATTATTTCATTACTGTTAAGATGATGTTAAGTCACGAAATTTTACAACAGATTTTTAACAATTTTGTTACGAAAATTGATATAATATGAAATAATACGAAAAACCGTAGGTACCTTATTTTCTACGTTTCTTACACCACAAGTAATTGGTACGAGAAAGATCGTATCTCACTGTAAGAATCATTCCTTATGAAGATCTATAGCATCTATAGCATTGAAAGCAAACATGTCCATTACCTAATACCAAAAGGAATGCAATTGGCTTCTCCAGCTTTATTGCTCGTTAAGATGCGTCGGTGACAAGTGAATTATTGCTTACGGAAAAGCAACACTTGGAAAATATGTACGGAAAAGATTTCTTTCACAGATCCATCCAATCCTATTGGCGTTCCATTACAAAGTTTTCAAGATTTTTGCGTCTTACGTATGGCAATAATCAAGACTCAACTGACTAAAGTTACAAATAATTTAAGAGAGATTTGCGATGAAATTAATTATACCTTCGAATAAAATAACAATATAGCATTAAACTTATCGGATTTTCTGTTTATCTTATCACAGTAAAATTTTATGTCATTTGCGTACTGGATACTTTCTCTACAGCTCGTCCGTAAGTATATGTATATATACGAATGCACTTTTGCATTGCGGCTGAGTAAAATGCGACTCGAAGGAGAGGCTCGACAATGGGTATCCATTTCGAGTCTTCAAACAAAAGGACAGGATCTTACGTTTCACTCTCGTTTTTTTTTACGCATATTATTCATTGCGTTGCTTGGCAACATTACAAGGCACGACAGGGTATTGTTCTTTCTTTTATACATTGGAGATGTAGACCTAAATATTATTAAAATATGTCAACAATCGAATTTTGAAAGCCCTGCCTTATGTAATATAATATTATAAATGTAGACCTAAATATTAAGAATAATATTCAAGTATTATTCTTATAGTAGATAATGTACCATAAAAGGAATAATATTGTTCTTATCTCTAGAGATTTTAGAAAACTATTTAGTTCCGATATCTCTGTATCTTTAGAGGTAATGAATCGTTTTAGTATCTCCAGTTTTTGTCAAAATGGAGTCCATACATTTTTCAATATAATAGGAGTTTAAATTATATGTATAATGGTAAAGCGTCTTATGTCTATTATTACTAATTCCTAAGATACAATGTTTAGGAAAAGTCATATTAAAAATTGTTATAGTGTCTAATTTTTAAACCACGTACAACACGTGTTATTGACAGTTGTGATATTAAACATGTCAGTTAAATTACTTTATTAAAAACTTAATAAATCAAAGCGTTACTTTTATTTTATATCTAAAAAAATATTATATTATTTTCCTATTTAAAACTTTAAACCTTATTTTCTCTGAATTCATGATAATGGAGATACGATTCTTTACCTCTAAGGTACAGATATAGGGAAGTTGGTCTCTATTCGATTTATTGTTTGTCACGAGGAAACTGTGAGGTGAGCGGAAGACCGAATGTCCGAGAATCTCGGACGCTTGGTCATCACGGGTGAATTAGCTGGCGCTTGGCCGACTCGCGTGTCACGGCGCTAACTACGTTTTTGTGACATCACTGGTTAGCTCTCGGTAATTGCTGAAAATAGTCCGGATGAATCGTCACCGATGGCGACGAGAGGCGATTCCCCCCCGTCGTGCGAACAACGCGCGAACTTCATCGACGGCGGGACAATGTCGAGTGCCGGCGGACAACAGAAATAACCGCGGCGGGTCGGATCCGACTAAATTCGAGCGACCGAGTGCATCTTCAGCGTTATTCTTAATAAGAGATCTACAACGATCGCGAGAGCTCTTTCTTACCTTCGTGAAGGGTATGTCAAGAAGGTGAATGACGCGCCGAGACTCTCGCAGCTGTTACGCGCGGAACTGCGTGCATGCTTAAACTATCAGCGTATCCGCAAAAGTTATGCAATAAAAAGATGTCACTGGCTATATTTATGTAAATTACAATTATGCTGATTAATCTTAGAGATTTTTATCGTACGATTGACAGACTAAAACCTTTCATTGTCTATATCTCACATTAAGAAAAACATGCATTTTGTTTCCATTGTGCGTGGTTGAACATCACTGCCAATTTATTTACGAGTTGGTCACTTCGACTGAGATCAAAAGTATTAGTTCTCTCCTAAGATTAGCAAACGAGATCTTTGTATCAAAGATGACTGTTCGAAGAAAACCAAATTGTTCACCTCGACTTGTTGCTTCCGCGTTTCCGCACGTTAATAATACGTGTTATAATACGTGTCATTTGATTTTAATCTTTTTTATTCTGACGAACACAACTTTGCCAGAAGTTTACCAACCATATAATTGATACCATTCTAGACAAAATTTAGATTCTGCAGTTATTCAGACATTTGGCGATCGCTCAACAAATGAATCATGCGCGTCGAGGATATCTATTAGCACAATTTCATTGCGCAAACACGCAACGCGCTTTTTCGTTAGCGCGTCGCTTCGAGACGCGCATTGTGAAAGAACGCATCATCTCGATTCCATAAATGCATCGTGGTGAAATATTTCTCTTATAATAACGCCCACTCGATCTTACTCATGTCGGATAATTGAGCGGTGATCGATCTACGGATGAATAATAAGACTTTACGCAACGGGAAGGAGAACTCGATGAAATCTCTTCGCGAAAGAAAGGAAGTTACTCACTCATGAATAATAAATTTCGAGGAAGTTGCATTTTTATAAATCATATTATTATTCACCGCGTATTTAGATTTGAAATAATGCATGCAACTTTAAAGTGGGAGATCTCTTTATGTGAACTTATCTATTAAAATAAAAAGGAATTTTTACACACATTATTCATGATAGTAAATTTAATCTCTCGCGAATAATAATTTCCGAGAACGTGAGGAGAAAGATTTGTAAACATAACACTTATGTGTGAATTAAAAGGATTTTTGAATCAAATCGAATCGAATTTTATTTCCTCTTTCGAATTTGAATTGAATCGAATTGACAACATTTTATTTGAAACGAATCGTTGAAATGTAATTTTTAATTAACAATATAATTATTATTAAATTGAATTTTAACACGTAGATAATAAGAGAATATTTTAATGTGGAAAAACAATATTAATTATATGTATAATACAAATTCTTTTTAAAGCAAAAAACATATTTAAATATTTAATATAAATCGCACAGTTCGGATTCGAATAATAGAAATTCGAATCGAATAGTTCGCACATCTCTAATAAAAACTCTTGAATCGCGGCCAATTCGACATCTATCCAGTAATCAAATATATATAGTTTATAATATAAAGAGCTTGCTTATACGCCGAATATTAATCTTTTCTCTTAATTTCACAGACTCTTCGGACATCGTAGACTGTAAATTGAAGTTGATCCTCGGTCTAATATGGACCTTGATCCTTCACTACTCGATCTCTATGCCTATGTGGGAAGGCGACGACGGCGAGGACAAAGGCGCTACCCCGAAGCAGAGGCTGATGCACTGGATCCAGTCGAAGGTGCCGGATCTACCGATCACGAACTTTACTTCCGATTGGAACGACGGCCGCGCGGTAGGTGCGCTCGTCGACGCGGTCGCGCCCGGCCTTTGCCCGGATTGGCAGGACTGGAACCCGAAAGATGCGATCCAGAACGCGTCCGAAGCAATGGGTCTCGCTGACGACTGGCTCAATATTCCTCAGGTTCGCCGATATATTATATATTATATATTTCATTTGACTTTAAGTTCTATTCGAAATAAGGAAAGATTTGGATTGATCACACTTATATCGAATTCATATTAATTTTACCAATTACATGTATGGTAACTTTTCAAAACGTTATTAAACTTGACTTACTTTGATGGATCATAATTTTAATTGAAGATTATCTATGGAAAGAACCAATTAGTTAACATGTACGGCGTAAAAAGATGTATAAGTACCGATAAATTAATTTTTCCAAATAAATAGAGATATGCCATTTTCGGTTTGGTAATCTTCTGGTTGATTGTGTCTAAAATATCTGTGTGATTTTATATACTTTTTTCCACTCAAATTGCGCCGATTATTTGTCGGTTTTGAAGTACAGTCATTTGATGGGACAATAAATTCGAATCGATTTAATATTTTTATGCTAATAAGCATCCTTTTAAATCACTGTGAAGAATTTATTGCGAAAAATGCCATCTCAGCCAGAGTTCGAACCTGGACCTCTCTCCAATCCGTGACGGGCGTCTTTACCAATTCGATCACTGAAGCATATGGTTATATTTATCGCTATAACCAATAAATATTAAGGAAAATAAAAAATAATTTTTAATTTCACGGTTAAGAAGCGTCTCACGAATTACGTCATTTTCATTACAGCTCATTAAACCCGAAGAGATGGTGAACCCTAACATCGACGAGATGTCGATGATGACATACCTGTCGCAATACCCGAGCGCAAAATTAAAATCAGGTGCCCCTTTGCGCGCCCGAACGAATCCAAACAGGTAGGAATAAAAACAGCTTTGTATCTCTTAAAACGTTATCACGAGAACGTGTTTCGTATTATGTATTTACTTTTTTGCAATGTTATTTATTGCAAACAATTTCCTTTATTTTGAATACTTTATTATATGATTTTTTTCGTATCCTATTATTATATTGCTCATGAAAAATGCTACAATCGGTGCTGTTTATTATGATTGCGATCATCTAAGAGTGATCTGAAATAATCGTAAATGATCTTTTTTTTTCTGTTTCGGCATACGGTTGTTAGTAGAAATGTGCGAAACAAAGTGCGCGTGTAGATCTCTGATGTGGTGATTGTGATTAATTAATCAATTTATTTCATTTCTCGGTCGCAGCATCCCACCGCCGCGGTAAGTCGCGCATTGATCATGTATTGTGACGTATAACGGTTTTTGCGCAATTAATGTCCGCCGCCTTGATGAGATCTATCTCTTAACCCACAACGCTCCTAATCATTTTTTTATACGTTGTATATGTACGTAAAACGCTTGATAGAGTAAATAAACCTGCGTAGTGCGCGATTAGCGAATACACGGTTTGCAAATTTCCTCAAGAGGAAACGAGCGAGAGAGTTTGATTAGTATGGTGCAATGATTTTATACCTTTCCGAGTTTTTGCGGATAGATAGATCTTTCTTTTTTCTCAAAGCTTAATGTAATACCATTATAATTAATCTCTTTGTACGTGTACACACGTGAAAGTTTCACGGAGGTCCGAATTGAACTAACCGGATAGTGAGTGATCGCAAGTCTGCAGAACGTGTCGCGCGCTTGCAAATTTTTGTTTTCGAAAAGATCGAGGCAAATGATCGCGCAATCGTCGTGGCACAAAGCAACCGCTTGTAACCGTCTGGCAAATGGATTTACTTAACGTATTGATGTAACGATGTCGCGGCCACTGGCTGATAGCTTACAAATTATCTTTTCTAACTGTATTTTCTTGTGCAGAGTGCGCGCTTATGGCCCCGGTATAGAACCAACCGGCCCAATCGTCGGCGCACCCGCCAATTTCACCGTGGAAACCTTCTCCGCCGGCAAGGGTAACGTTGACGTCATCGTCGATGATCCCAAAGGAAACAAACTACCGGTAAGTCTATCGAATGATGTTCGATACAATTTTCAAATACAAAATCTTTGGATAGTTTGTCTTAAAACATTTGTCCAAGCTGTGTAAATTGTTTTCACAAATTTGGAATAGTTTTCTACATTCTTTTGATGCGTCCGAGATGGGAATTTCTTTTAATTAAACTTATGAAATAAGGATTATATGAAATTATATTTGTAGCAATTAGAAAAGTTAAAGTTACTAATAAATCTATTAACAATAATCAATTTCTTCAGTTTATTCCAATAATACTTTATCTTCAATAGTATTTTAATTTACTTAATTATATGACCAAGATTAAAGGTAAAAGATTTTACTGAGAGAAGAGGCAGTCTTTTAATTTACTAGAGATAGATTAGAAAAATTTTCTGCAAGTCAAATCCATATGCCGTTTTAATATTAACTAAATAGGTATGTGCTAATGGCATGTATTGTCGAGCGCGGAAGTCGGAAGATGCTTATCACAATCGGAATAATTACGCCACAGGACGTGGACACGTGTGATGCAATAGCTATTTGTGTACCGCGTGACTATTACGTATTATCTGAATGCACGAGCATTCACGCGATATGAACGCGAACAAGTTGAACGAACGCCATTTTTATTCCTCGTATTATATCCTGATGATGCCGACTCGATTGTGTTTTCAAGGTCGATATCAGATTCAACAAGGACAGGAACCTGACATACTCGGTCTCGTATACTCCGAAGACAGAGGGTCCGCACAAAGTGAAGGTGCTGTTCGCCGGCAGGGAGATCCCGAAGAGTCCGTACACTGTTAATGTTGAGGGACACGCTGGTGATCCGAACAAAGTCACGGCGAGCGGGCCGGGTCTGCAACCGGAGGGAGTCGTCGTGAACAGACCTACCTTCTTCGACATCTTTACGAAGGACGCCGGTCGTGGAGTGCCGGAAGTTATCATCCTGGATCCGCAGGTAAAAAATGATCCGCATCGTTCGTTACGCGTCATTACTAAATAACAGAATAAAATATCATTATGATAAATCTTGTTATTCCGTGTAAAATATTTTTATATGTAATTTAACTTGCAGGGTAGCAAAACCACGGTGCCGGCAAAGCTGCGTCAGACTTCGCCAGACGTCTGGAGATGTGAGTACGTGTCGCCAGTGACAGGTATACATTCCGTCAATGTTTTCTTCGCCGGCAAACCTATACCCGGAAGTCCAATTGGCGTCAACATCGCGCCGGTTTCCGACGCGAAGAAATGCAAAGCGTATGGACGAGGGTTGTTGCCTACTGGCGTCCGTGTCCAGGACATCGCCGACTTCGTCGTTCTCACTAAGGACGCTGGTGAGGGTGTACCGGACATTCGCGTAATCGGCCCGGGAGGCATCAATCGACCAGTGCAGTAAGTCCTTGCTATATTCAATAAAAAACTGTCATTCAAGAATACTTTGTTACTTTTAACATTTTACTTCTTGGTTTATGTCACATTTATTATTTTTATATATTTTATTACACTTTCATATAACTTTTTAAACGTTAATGAGAAACGAGAATTGTAAATAAAATTATCAAAATTTTGTCTGTTTAAATTTGAAAAAAAAAAGGAAAAATATGAAATGGAGCAAGTGTTGAAATATCTTGTGTCAGACGTTTTTGCTTTAAATTCAATCATCGATTTCATTAACGATATTGCATTAAATTATTTTAGAATGTCCAAAACCGACGCTACGACTTACAAATGCCACTATACACCGATCAAGGAAGGTCGCCACGTAGTAATGATCACGTATGGCGGCAAAGAGATTCCCAAGTCGCCCTTCGAGGTCAATGTGGGTCCTTACAAGGAGTCCAACATCAGGGCTTTCGGACCGGGTCTGCACACCGGCGTCGTCGGCCAACCAGCGAAATTTACAGTAGACACAAACGGTGAGACCGGCGCCCTTGGTTTCTCCATCGAAGGCCCGTCCAAAGCAAAGATAGAATGCAACGATAATGGCGATGGAACCGCCGATGTTTCTTACCTGCCCACCGCGCCGGGCCAGTACGCGGTCCACATCCTCTGCGATAACGAGGATATCCCCAAATCGCCTTATATCGCGACTATTTCACCAAAGGCCGACTTCGATTCGGAAAAGGTAAACTCGAGTTTTTATTTTACTATTAATATTTCTTTATATAATCTGTATACATGTATAAATTTTCCATGTATATTTTTATATATACCTACTTTTGCTTATATTCTAGAACATCTTATAGTAATGAAAAACATAAGATTTTCCAACTTTTTACATCCAATAAATTCAATATTAATCAAATTAGTAATAATATATTGCTTTTATTAACTCGACCGGTGAAAGAAATACAGTATCGATTGTACTTTGTAGGTTGAAGTTCATGGACCAGGAATTCAGCCAGAAGGTGTTGCCAGAGATAAACCGACGCACTTTACGGTGGATGCGAGAAAAGCTGGTCAAGCGGCTCTAGAAGTCGCCATCCAGGATGCTCTTGGAAGAGACGTTCCGCTCAGATTAGAAGACAAGCGGGATGGCACTGTCCAAGCGCATTATACACCTACATCTAGTTCCCAGCATGTTGTGATGGTACGACCAGAATATTGGCTTCGAAAACCTTGAATTGCATTTTCGCTGCTCGTTGATTCCTTAGAATAACATGCTATTTTTTAATCAGAAAAAATGAAAGTAGTCAATGTGAGACTTCTTAGCAGAATAAAACCGACGAAATTTGGATTTATATTGGATACTTCCATCCAAATTAAAACAGATACATAGAGCATTGCATAAAACTTTGTTTAAATATTCTGCGAAAGCATGACCGTAGTGCCAACTTATTTCGATTTCTTAAAAATATCTTTTTTCAGGTGAACTATGGCGGAGTGGCCACGAAGAAATCTCCGTATAGAGTTAAGATAGCTTCGCCCTTGAATCCCGCCATGGTCTCCGCTTTCGGTCCCGGTCTTGAGAAAGATGTGAAATCGAACATTCCGACACATTTCAACGTCGACTGTCGCGAGGCTGGCCCCGGTAAATTGGATGTCAAAATGCTGAGCCCCGAAGGTCGGGAACTTCCAATTTCGCTGACGGATAATGAGGATGGCACATACGTCGTGGACTACATGCCGCCCCAACCGGGAAACTATACGGTGAATCTCAACTATGGCGGTCTGAAAGTACCCCAGTGTCCCATTAAAGTTAACGTACAGCCTCATGTGGATGTGTCCAAGGTCAAAGTGGACGGCCTGGAACCAAGTGAGTATAATTATCGAATATTCTTCAAGTACCGCCTAATATTTCGATTACCACACACTATCGGTTTATTTAAAATAAAATCAGATTTAATCATCTGATAAATGCGTCACTAATCGTAGATATGCTCGAATCAAAATATTATACGCAGCATCTCGTCCTACGAAATTGGGACAATGGTTGAATGTTCTTTGGCATAATATCTCGTCGTTTGAAGTTATAAACCTGACGACATGTTTGATCGATTAGTAGTATTTCATTATAATTATAATTTTAACAATATATAAGTAAAAAAAAAAATATATATATATATATATTATTTTACTTCTTTTAAATTATTAGAACTGAATTTATAAATAAACCTAATTAATAATTAATATTACATGTAACAGTGTAGACTATTAACAAGAGATAATCAAGAACATTTATCTATCGTTATATCGCATTTGGTTTGAATGAAATAATTCTCCCGTAGTAAAAATCTAAAAATTTTATGTTTATTATCTTTTAATTTGATAACTTGTTAAACGCGATTAGATGAGGATTAATAAGTGCAATTAGTAAGAGCTTGCATTTAGATAAATGCGTTAGCTCGAAAATAAGTCGCGCCAAATCACGCTCTTTCCAGCGATCATTGAGAAGAATAATTTTCACGGCATACAGCCGATATATTCTTTTCGGGGATCATTCGGGACGCTACCGTGTAGCGTGGACGATGCGTGTATCTAGCCTAGATTATCGAAATATAGCGTTGCCAAGGTCTCCCCGCGGCTAGATATTCCGCTGGAGCGCGAACCGATGACTTATTTATAGCGGCGCTCGCGGATTTCTCACAGTTGACACGCACACCCTATCGCGTTTCGTATATTCTAAAAATATTGCATTTCGGTGCTTTACGAGTTGCGTCTTCCACATAACTTTACCTGGAGCCCTCCACACGCAGGAAGGCAGCAGCTCCGTCGCATTGAGCGCGTCACGATAAAATTCTAAAAATAAGCAAATAGCAGTAGCGTTCAAGAAATCAATATACAATTTTTTGTAAAAATAAATAATTATTTTTGCACGCTGAATAATATACACGTTGTAACTGAATGCACTTTTAGCTAAGACCACGTTATCAGTGTTTCGTTAATCGCGGGAGATCCTCCTATTTTGGAATACGCTCTGCCTAATTTACACGCGCATTGTGGGCTTATGTATGTGGCTTTCTCTCACAAACTCGATGCACATCCAGTATTTGAGATCTAACAGTTATGATAACTTTGCGCGACGAACGTCCGGCCGTACTTGCTGGTGAGTGTTGGCCCGTAAACTGCGTATTATAATTAATCACTCGAATTCTTCAAGTTTTTGTACATTCAGTAGAGATGTGCGAACTATTCGAATTCGAACTTCTATGATTCGAACTATTCGAAAATTTCGAATCTAGATGGATCGAATACGAATCATATACATTGTCAATTTTATAAAATCATATTTCCAGTTGATAAGCAAGAGTACGATCATATTAATAGGTGCGTTCAGTGAGGCTATCCAGTATTATAACCACTCACTGAGTGGCTAAGTATGGCAGTCAAATAGTTTATTTCCAATTCTTGACATGCCTTTTGTAATCCTATCAAATTGTAAATAAAAGTTTTAATATGCATAAAAAAAATAGTAAGCTATTAGTATTGATAAAATAAACTATATTATTTTATTTTAATTTCTATGTATGTTATTGGATACTACATTAGAGTATTTTAATAATTTATCTATGATTTTTCGCCTAATTGTTTCAGTTACTGCGACATTAAATAAAGTATTTTTTTTATTAGTTTTATATTAAATATTTAAATATGTTTTGCTTTAAAAAGAACTTATATTATATAATTAATATTATTTTTCCACATTAAAATAGTTTCTTATTTGTGTTAAAATTCAATCTGATAATAATTATATTGTTAATTACAAATTATATTTCATTCGATTCGATTCGATCCGACACGAAAAATCCTTGATTCGCACATCTCTGACGTTCAGTTCATCCTTATTAATTCAATCCCTCGTAATCGTCGATCCTCTCTTCGACGAGCATCGACCGCGATTTCACCAGCAAAAGACGGCGCGACGTCCGTTCGCCGGCTCGCGGGCCGTCGTCCCGTCGCGCAAGCACAAGCGAAAGACGCATCGCGGCTCACCACGAGAAACCGCAAACGTCCTCGCAGCGGCCCCGGTGAACAGCCTGCAGCAGTTCCGCGTGATAACGCAGGAGGCGGGCAGGGCGGCGGACTTCCAGGTGGCGATCACAGCCCCGTCCGGCAATCGCGTCAAGGCGCACGTGGTGCCGACCCACGAGGGCTACCTGGTCAACTTCACGCCCACCGAGCTGGGCGAGTACCTGCTGGCCATCAGCTTCGGTGGCGAGCCTATCTCGAAACAGCCGTACCGGCTGACCTGCGTCCACGGCTCCGATCCGGGCAAGGTGCGCGCCTCGGGACCCGGTCTCTCCCACGGCGTGGTGAACAAGCCGGCCGAGTTCGTGATCGACACGCGCGGCGCCGGTCAAGGTGGCCTTGGCGTCACCGTCGAGGGTCCCTGCGAGGCCGCGATTAATTGCCGGGACAACGGCGATGGCACCTGCTCCGTCGCCTACCTGCCCACCGAGGCCGGCGACTACGGCATCAACATCACCTTCAACGAGCAGCACGTGCCGGGCTCGCCCTTCCAGGCCATCGTCGTGCCGGACGCGGACCTTTCCAAGATCAAAGTCAGCGGCAGCGGCATCCAGCCACACGGTACCGTTAAGGAACGTCAGCACGGAAATCGTTTTGCGATTGGAAATTGAGAGAAAGAGTATTATTGTGACTTGCTCGTCTCTGATTTGCGCGATCAGTCTCGTAATGCGTCTCGGGATTTTGTAGGGATGGACAATACTGTTCAATATTCGTGCATGTAGAATGAATTCTTTACTTGTCAATATAGAAAGTCATTAGAAAATCCCGATGATCATTCCGAGATGCATACGTTGACGTAGCGATGCATGTGTGTTGCGATTGCATTTTTTTGGTTGCTCATTGTCATTATGGCATTCCCTGCTCTAGACTTTCTGATCTGTAGCTGTATTTATCGTT
Source organism: Temnothorax nylanderi (assembly GCF_030848795.1). NCBI lineage: Eukaryota > Metazoa > Arthropoda > Insecta > Hymenoptera > Formicidae > Temnothorax > Temnothorax nylanderi. The sequence continues at coordinate 194,954 of NW_027249218.1, forward strand.
ATACTTTTGTTACAAGGCACTTGAATGCTTGAAGACACACTTGAGGACATGTTTGTAAAAAGTATGTACGGAACGACAATTTTTAAGTTTGTTTCTTTCTACGACCATGCCTCGTTTTCAGTTTGTCCAATGATTGAAATCCAATGCCATAAATAATAACCTTGTATATGCTATTGTGATTTTTCTTATGTTAATCATTCACAGAATGCAATTACATTTTATATATTGTTTTACAATATGCGCTTATGTATTGCCATTTTAACAAATAATTTGTTAAATTAGGTATTACGTATTGTTTAAAACAAATAGACGTTTTATTAAATTATAAACGATACGTTAGGCAGGGTGATTCAGTGTATTCAGTGTATCTATTATAAAAACGTACCTGAAAATCACATATTTAGTACAATTTATTGCGATAATAGTAGTAATAATATAAAATTATTTTGATTTTTATTAAAGACGTATGTGTCTATTTTATATTATTGTTTCATATAAAACTTCAACCTGTAAGAAAATATGCAAAATTTAAAATACAGGGTTATAAATGTAATATCTTCAATATTACAAAATTCGACCTTAAAGAAATGCAGCTTCTGTCATACTCATAAAGATGCATTGATTACATCATCAATCTCGAATTTTCGGACATGAAAGAGATATACAATTCAAGAAAAATAATTCTTTAGAATAATAAAATTTAATTTCAAAAAAGTTAATATCTGATATATATATATATATATATTAGATATGCGCATTTATTTGAAACAAACATTCGAGCGTCTTCATTCAATCATGTCGTATTATCGCGTTTTGCAGGTTTATTCGTGAACAAGCAAACGGCGTTCACGATAGACGCGAGAGACATCGCCAAGTCGAAGACCGACGACGGCAAGGTGTCCTGCACTATAAACAACCCCAGCGGCGGGAAGACCGAGAAGCTCATCATCCCCCAGGGTGACGGCACCTACCGCGTCAGCTACACACCGTTCGAGGAGGGCTGTCACACCATCGAAATTCTCTACGACAACGTGCCAATCCCGGGTTCGCCGTTCTCCGTCAACGTGCAACGCGGCTCCGATCCCAGCAAGTGCCGCGCGTATGGTCCTGGCTTGGAGAAGGGCATCGTGAACAAGACGAACCGTTTCACAGTGGAAACCAGAGGTCTGCAAGCCAACATTTCGATCAAACGAATTCTTAATGCTGTAATTTTATACTACCTACAAATTGTATGATTGAGAACATAAAGATTATTACGTAGACGATGGGAAATATAGGGAAAATAGAGAAGAAATAGCACATGTGCGACTATTTTTTCAGAGGCCGGCAACGGCGGCTTGGGTTTGTCGATCACGGGCGACGGGGAGGTCAAGGCGGAGGCCAAGGATAATTACGACGGTTCTTGCACCGTCGAATACGTTCCCACGGAACCCGGTGACTACGAAATCGGCATCAAATTCGCCGAACAGAACATACCCGGTTCGCCGTTCAAGATCGAGGTGGTATCGGACTCGGAGGCGAAGAACGTGATCGCTTACGGACCCGGCCTGCAACCTGAGATGGTACGCGAGGGCGTGCCCGCCAAGTTCACGGTGGACACGTCCAAGTGCGCCAAGGCGGCGCAGCTGGATGTGAGACTGTCGACTGACAAGGGACAGGCGCAGAAGCCGCAGATCAAGAACAAGGGCGACGGCCTGTACGAGGTGACGTATCAGCCACCGCCTGCCGGAAGTAACGTGCACGTCGGCGTTACATACGACGGCGAGGACATCAACGGCAGTCCGTACAAGGTGAAGGTCCTGCCCACCGTGGAGCCCAGCAAGGTGACGTTGTCGGGTCCCGGGGTGTCGCCCGTCTGCACTGCCTCCTTCCCGACTGACTTCGTCGTGGATACTTCCAATGCTGGATACGGCGATCTCGAAGTGCAAGTTGTGGTGAGTAATGTCGCGCGAAGTGTTTTGTATCGCGCGTTTGACATTCTACATTTGCACATTCGATTCGAGGGAGCAGAAAGGGAGTTATATATATATATTTTTACAAATATTAGCCTTAAACTTATTGTTAAAAATAATAATTAACATACAAAAGATTCTCGTAAATATTTCTATGTACTAAGAACAGGATATAATTAATTTTTTTTAAATTTACGAACTGTATAACATTCTCTTTTTTTCTTCTAAATAACTTGTTTTTTTTTTATAATTTTGGAAGCCTATAATAATGATCACGGATACTGGCGAAGAGTAAGAAAGCAGTTATCACCTTGAAATCTTACTAATGATATCTGATATCTCACTGATGAAGAAACCGGCGTATCTCCCAAATGAAGTTGGGAAGAAGTTGCAATCACATCTTTTTAGAAATTCAATTGCTTCGATTTTCAATCGTGAAGCAAATAAAATCTCACTGATTTATATTCGCGCGCAGTATTGGCAAGTTCAACAAATTTATATTAGGGGAGACCGGGGCTAAGCCGACACTATTTTTTCAAAGGCAATTTTTAATATTTAATTAAAATTTTTAGGCAAATTCAATGGTACATATTTAAAGAGTGTTTCTTCAGGTACAAAATTGATTCAGGAAGTTTTGCTGTACGTCGCTTTGTTTTGCCGCCAGGAAAGGAAAAGTGACGCGAAGACAAATTTTCGAATTGAAAAATGCCGGGGCAAACTCGACACCCCGCCGGGGCAAACTCAACACTTTGTCTGATCGACACAATTTGATCTGGAACTTATTTTTTACTGTCTGAAAATGAAAATACATTGTTTATTGTGTATTTAAAAAGTACAAAAATTCGGAATAAAGTAGCTAGAACAATCATTTGAAATAATGAGAACAAAAATTGTTGAACTTTCAATTATCTTCATCTAAACTCATGTCTGAAAAACAATTAATGCAGGTAAACTCGCGATCGGACGTGCGCATACATTTGTCATGAGCCATACGGCTGTATGACAAGCATCGTTTGTTACTGGGAGCCGACGAAACGGCGTGGTGTTGACTTTGCCCCGGACGTCGTTTTTCACTTTTGTCACTTCAAAAACATGAAAATTTTGAAAATATGCAAAAACGATTATCGGATTCATATAGAGCATCAAATTTCCCATCAAAATCACTTACCGGTAGATTCGCAAGAGTAAAGCTCGATGAAAGAGTAGACATTTTCAAGAGATCAGAAAAATTACTTTTTACTATCAAAAACGCTTATGTCGCGTTAAAAATTACACTATAACTAGGAATGTTACCAAATTCCGTTGATAATACTGGCACATAAAGACGCATTTACAGTAAGAAAGGCAAGTTTCTACGATAGATTTAAATTGGCAAAAAGCCTAGTGTCAAGTTTGCCCCGTTGTCGGCTTAGCCCCGGTCTCCCCTATTATTAAAATATATTGCAAAGTATTATATGTTTATTAATTTGTATTAATATATGTACAAAATAAGTAAAAAATATAGAAATTACACAAGATTGAACTAGTCCTTTTCGATTATAATAAAGCGCACGATAGGGAAGCATTTAAGCATCAAGAGATATACGTATATGAGATATGCGTATAGGATGATTTATAGTAGAAATAAGCTTCTTCTATTTTTTTAGGGATAAAAATTACGCAAAAATAGAAGATATTCCGTATAAGAAATTTAACCCGTTACGGTCACTGGGGGTTCAGGGACTGTAATGGGTTAAATTTCTTATACGGAATATCGTCTATTTTACATATCTGTAAACATATAAAATATATTTATTTACCCTATATCGCTTGTTATAAATCATCTTTATTTTTCATTTTTTGTCAAAATTTATTTCAAATTTCAAAATAAATACCTTTTTTTTAAACTCACTATAACATTAATTTTTATATGAAAGTATACTGTCTCAGAAATACACCCTTAAATTGTCGAAAAATATTGAAAATTAAAAATTTGATGAATATTTTTCTATAAAAAGTCAATTTTTTCAAAATTGTTTTACTCATTTTTTTTATTATGTTAAAATTAAAATTTCTTTGAAAAGAACTGTTGGGTCATAAGCAAGAGACCTTCAGATATGTACAGTTAAATTTTCAAAACGAAATCTCAAATAGCATTCAAATGGCGACTGTTTTTCGACGAGGGGTCCAATGAACCCCGTGTGACCTTTATGTAATTATTTGTAAGTGTGACCGTAACGGGTTAATGGAAGAAAAACAATTTTCTATACTATTATAACTTATTTTATTACTTGACAATTTACGTCAATTTCTTAATTCTTATATATTAAGTTTATTTCTAAACTTTAAGAACGATATACAAAATCCCGACACCTCGATAAAAAAAACATCATATAGGGTGTTTTCAATATCACTAACAATAAGTTGACCTATCATATTTTGGTGCCTATTGTGCCAATTTTCCAAATTGTCTCGATACCGGTTGTACAAACACCAATCAAAACTTTCACTTTTGTGTTTGCCAACATTGTAGCGGTTATTCGTATTTATCACCACACATTCAACGTGACTGCTCCTAGAAAGACCTATATATATCGACTGTTAAGTGCAAATAATCGAATGATTAACGGATAGTGTGAGCGATCGTGTTCATCACATTTTCGCAAATAATGCCTTCCGGAATCCTTTTCAGGGACCAGACCAAGTGCCGCGCAGGGTAGAAGTGCAGGACCTCGGCGACGGGAAGTACAAGGCGACCTATCTGCCGGACGACTGCGGCCGTTACAAGGTCAACGTGAAATATGGCGGCAAGGAAGTGCCCGGCAGCCCGGTGAACGTGCAGAGCGTGTCCACCGGCAAGGCGGATCAGTGCAAGATCAAAGAGGGCATTCAGCGCACTTTGGCTCAGGGCGAGGAGTACTGCATCACCGTGGACACCGAAAATGCAGGCCGCGGTGCAGTGACCTGCCGCATCCGCTCCACTTCCGGAAGGTGAGTCCGCGTGATCCGCGCCCCGATTTAAATCCGACTATTTCGGAGGAGGTGAATCAGTGAGACGAGACATTGCGGGAACCTTCAAAATCTCGCTCTCGCAGTTGCCGAAAAACGTTCTGATCTCCGTTCTTCTTTCGAAATCTGAGATTTAATTTATCATACAATTTTTTATCGCCGTTTGTGATTAGGATATGCCTAAGAGATATATTTTTTTAGAAAAAGGAAATCTGTTGTGTGATATTATACGTATATGTCAATATTAATTAGAAATATTCTGCCTTTAACTTAATTTTAATTTGTCTATGAATCTTTAATCTGTATCTGATGTGTATCTTCACTCATTTCTTTCTGCAAGAAGTGACTTACAGATAAGCCAACTCTTCATTTGTGTTTTTTCTGTTTAATTTTAATATATTAAAGTCTTTGTAATTTTCAGTAATAATGTTCTTCGCACGCTATAAGTTATAACTTTGATATTTTGTGTTACAAATATACACGTGGGGGCGGTTCATATTTTTACCGCATTCCTCGCATTTGCGTTTTTCGATCTTCAGATTTCAGGCAAAAATTCCGTCTTATTTTATACGTCGCGGTGTCACGACTTATTTATTTTTAATTTATAGGCGAAAACTCGAGAAAGATCTCTTACCGCTATTAAATATCGAACAAATTACAATAAATTTTATTATTTCATTCTTCTATGATGTCATATATTGTATGTTTCTTACATGTACAATTATATTATTATATTTTTTTATTCTTTATCTTACAAACTCTAATTATAAATTATTTTTCTAAATAATCAGTGCATTCGCACTGCTTGCTGCTTTGTTGTTTACAATTAAGTGGTAAGGATCGCTATAAATAAATGGCTTTATTGTACCGAAATTTAGAAACAAACAATTTGAAAAAACAAATAAGAAGCACAAATAATAGAGACATGTGTTGTTACACTTTGATTCATAATCATGTATTGGGATTAGATCTGCAGTGTAAAGGCGTTAATGACTAGTCGGCTGTAAATCGTGTAACAAATCCGGTAGAAATCAGTCACGTGGCACGTTGCCATTACGAACGTCATGTACACGGTGGTAATAAGTGGTTCGTCGCGAATTTCCGGCCGTGGTACCTATGTCGATTACCATATCGTAACATTGAAATGAAATGTCGGTTTGGTTTAATCCGAAAGCGAAATATACTTTTAATAAAACTTGGCATCGACAGCGAACGAACGCCAAGAGGAATGATTATTCTGGATGCACGAAGATTGATTTCATAAACAATATATATAAGCAAGTCGTTTTCTAGGTACTCAATTGCAGAAATAAGAGAATTCTTTGTACGCAATATTCGTTTCTCGGGGCTGGCTTTATCCCACACTATATAGATACAATTGGCAATTGAGCGCCAGATTAATTATATAATGTTGCATGTATTCCTCTAATTGTCATAGCTGATGCCAGACTATAGATCACTTTACATGCTTTCTTTGAAAAAGAGCCACATTGGAATTTCTTCATAAGAGTTTGTCATCCGTGTCGGACATTTGTTCGTCTATTTGACACTTTATAGTGACAGTTAAGTTGCGTTCGAATTAAATTTAATCCACATCAGTTGACACACACATCTACATTATTTGTCGAAAATTTATTCAAAGTTCGTATCGAATTTATACAGCGTGAATAAATATCAGAAAAAGATCCACGAAACTGATAAAGTTTAAGATGATCTTAATATATTACTACAACAAAATGAAATGATAAATCTCGTAATCAGAAAGATAATCATGTCCTACTTTGTCATTGTCTAAGATTACTTTTTAGATTTCTTGTTATCATTTCTTGTTCGTTACAATGTCGAGATGGATGCTGTAACGCCGCGACATCCGCGCGATTATGTCCTTCGCGAATATTTCGGGATTTCTAGAAAGAGAGAGACGTGCACTTCTTATTCTGTCTAGATATCATACATGTGCATTTACGCATAACCGGGCGCGTGCTCTGTAAAAGATTGTCACAACTTTGATCAAATCGACTATAAATGCATTCTGAACGCTGACAGTGGTGTACACACCTGCCACCTCATAATTCATCCATGATACCCCGTGTTGTTCGAGTTGGCAGTAAGTGTCTTCTGTCGAAAAGACATTTTAGAACGGGCCAAATTCTTTATCACAAGTCACAAGTGTACTAAGTGATGAGATGCCACGTTGCGTTCAGTATTTCCTATGAATGCGATTTTCCAATTACATTTCACATGCTAAAACTATAACAAATAACGATTTATTTTATAGTTTAATCGTTATTAGCAGTTATTTAAGATTTAAGCAGCACGCAAAAGTATAAAAGTGAATTATTGAATCGTCCAATTTTTTTATTTTGTACATTCTATACGAATGTTAGTTTTCAAAAGTTGGTTAATAAGTTAAATTTTTTATATACATATGAAGAGAAAAAGTATTCTGATAAATTATCATTGCAATGATAATTTCTCTCTCTTTCTCTTGCTGTCTCTTTAAGAGTTGTTACTCTCAGTAAAGCTTTACAATATTTTCTTATTGTTGTGATATAACTAAATCTCATCTCTTTGTAGAATTTAAATTTAGTTTTCTTTACGAAAAGAAGAAAAAAGTTTCTAACTTCTTTCAAGTTTCTTACTTTACTGGCGATTGAAAAATCTGAATAATTAGAAACAAAGTCGCGAGAAAGTATTCGAAGTGACGTATTGCTGAATGAAATTTTAGCGGTGTCACGAAAATATGCGCGAAAATTTCGTGAATGGATCTCTGGTCTATATTTTAATCTCTGAATAATACGTCTCGGTCTGTGATTTCAGTGAAGTCGTTGACATTGACATAGAAGACAACGGCGATGGCACAGTTAACATTTACTACACTGTTGCCGATGCGGGAGACTACACCCTCAGCATTAAGTTTGGCGGTCAACCGGTGCCTGAAGGATTCTATACCTTCACAGTGAGTAACAGCATTGTTTTTAATATTTTGCGATTTTTGCGAAATTTTTATTTTTAATATATTTATCTGTTCGTACAAAATACGATGATCGAAGTTTGCAAAGTTCTTTATACAGCGCGCTGTATATCTTACAATAATCCTTAATATAAAAAACTTGTAGAGGAAAGTGCCCTATTATGAGACAGGATTCTAATGTGAGATATGTTAAGCTAAGAGGCCCTATATAGGCCCCATCTGTTGATCCCACCATGAAAAAACCCCGCCATCTCATATTAGGATCCTATCTCATAATATAGGGCACTTTCCTCTATTAAAATTTCTACCACTGAAATAATTTTTTGGACTTTCTTGAAAATTTCCTGAAAGTTTATTTAAAAAAATCATAATTTTTGTATTTTTGTTAATTCTTTTTATTGAATTAATCGATGTGTGAAATTGTATTACCATACGAAAGAAATTCTTGAGTTTTCTCGTGTATTTATATCGACAAACGTGTCGGGTTCATACAGTGAAATGCAAAATAATTACATGAAATTGGACCGTAAAACGCGCGCTGATGAGATTATCTCTTAGTATTACTTGATGACGCCAAGATTCTTTTCTCGTTCCGGTGAAGAACAACAACAAGTATTATTAATACGAATTTGGAATCAGTTTTTAAGTCAAGTATTTAATGTCTAAAAATATATATCCTTGCATTTATGATCAGTTGATATTTATAACGCGAGATCTGTTGCCGCGGGACAAGCGGGACACGTGCTGTAAACTTTGTTCGCGAATACTTCCTCTCGCGCGTGTCGGTTGCCTTTGAAAAGCCTCTTGAGACAAGGGGCGACCGACGTGGAGTCTCCTTGTGTGATCGTCTTCCCGATGCCGATCTGGATGCCCGGTGCTCTCGTCAACGACGAGCCCCGGGTGGGTGGGGCGCGAGGTGTATCTAACTATAGAGGCAACACGTAGTGCAGGATATTGTCGCGTAAGTAGTCTCCAGCGAAACAGTCCACTGCGAAGGCTCATCGGGACCGCATCCGCTGGCTCGTTATCGCACGAATTCTCGCCTATCGTCACATGGACCCCGTCGCACCGTAACACACGAATTTTGCTCCAAGTAACACACACACACACACACACACACACACACACACACACGCATACATCTTTATCTCTCGCTAAATCTTCTCTGCTTGTACATCCCTCCCCACTTTACGTGGCACAGACCAGCTGTGTGTAGGTGTGTGTGTATGTGTGTGTGTGCATGTGTATCTATGCGCACGCGTGTCACGCGTGTGAGTGCTGCCGTCATCAAGTGGTCCAGAGTGCCTCCGATCGCAAATGCTGGACCGCCATTAACCTGCTAAAAGCGAAGAACCACACGAAGAACCTTTATTAATCCACATGTGATGTTTGATGCTGGCCAAACTACCTACTCTAATTCTGTAAACATCGGAAGTTATTTCTTTTCTTTCGAAATATATGAACATTTCGTAATATAGAATGAATAATGAATTAATATAATGATATGATCAGAGGTACATTGTTCTGCATTATCGGACCGTTCAATCTTCTCTATATACTTTCATAGGAAATAAAAATATAATTAAATATTAGTTTATAAATCTTTTCACTTATTACATATTTTCAGTATGTAATACGATAAGATATGCATTAATATAAATAAACATGTATGGTCAGACATTGTTCGTCTGTCTACTTAAGTCGGATGGCTTTCTTCACTGGCTGTCAGTAGAAAAAGACTAATATGGCCAGACATCCCTCTTTTAAACAATAAGTAAAGACTGTAGACAAATGTATTTTTTTCTATCATTATTTTTTTTGTCAAATTTGTCTCATCGTCAGTTTGTTTTGCTTCGAAATCTGATTTAACACGGCGCGAAGAGAAACGCGATGAGTTATGGAACGCGATGTAAGTCGGAGATATAAATGCTCGGATATTCGTGCGGTCGCCATGGCATTTTGTGACACCTGCTCAAGTAACTCACTAAACTTCAATGCTTGAGAAATATCATTGTCTCGAGATGCGCGGTTTTCTTTCTTTGGCGTGTGAACTGAATGAAGTGCTTGTGCTATTCAATTTTACACCCTTATTACGTGCAGCTTAATACATTCGACTATTTAATAAAAAAAAAATAACAATCTGAGAAGTCACAAGTGACAAAATAGATTTGCTAATTATTACACTTTATATTATTTAATAATAGTTTTAATAATATTTTTACGCTTCTCTTTTATGTTGATATTTCATTTATCTATCTTTTCGCATTTAATAAATATTTTAGTAAATATTTAAAAATGAAGAAAACAAAATAAAATTGATCACCTTACAATTCACTGAATTGATGGAAATATTTTAAGACAACCACTTAAGATAACATTATTTTATATACGTCAAGAGAGAAATTTACATTGCGCGTATAATGACAGGTCGCGTCACGCGTCATAATTCTTCGTGACTGCCGCGCATAAATAATATCCAGAAGTGTACGACGTGCATGGCGATCGATCTATTGTCTAATAAGATGACATCTGGTAAGAGATATCTCTCTCAATTCTTGAAACATCAATCATATTCTCCATATTAAAGCTACGATCCGTTTTGAAATCCAATACGCATCTCGATGCCGGCATCCATCCTCCGCCGAGAGCTCCTAGACTATTTCGAGTGCGAGTTAAGCTTCCCCAAATTTATAAGCAGAAACGGAGTGGGTGGCCGGCGGGGGACGGGGGAGTGAATTAATACCGTGAGTTAAATTAAACCCCGTGCCACGATTCACAACGGTGACTTTGTGCGACACATTCCTCTTGACGACCGACGCCGATGTTCGCCATTATTTTCTCGCTTTCTCGCAGAATCGAATTCTCTTCACCTTTAAACCGAATAATAATTCTGAAATAATTGTCGTAAAAATTTTTGCATTTTTAAATTATTTATAAATGGAAATTTTTCATATACTTTTTCATGATAGCAAGTTTGTTAGTTCTGTCAAAAAGTTGATTCTCGCACACAAAAGCAATAGGGGAATCAAAAGATTCTCTTATATGCAGCGTGAATATCCGCGATTATTTAATATTTATTCTGCTGTTTTTTTAATATGTATGAAAAAATACGCATCCAAGTGTTCATGCGAAAGCTGCATAAATAATTGCAGGCGCTTCGTAGGGCACTAAGGAAACCGTGAATCTCTTACTTTGATGTCAGTTTAATATAGGTGAATTAGTCGTAAAACCTGACATTATATTTGGGATTTATTCAAATTTACTGTTGTTCTGGATATACATTACGATCGCGGATCTGAGATTTCGCGACTTTGTACGATGTACTTAAAATATTGCGGACTATATTGTCTGTTTTGGTGATTTCATAGATTGTTATTTACTGGTAAACATGTGTAACATTAAGCGTATTTAAATTGTTGATAATTTAATTCCAAACTTTAAGGAATTATTTATTACATTTTATTTGCTATATGTATTTTAATTATATTGAATTCCATCACTTAAAGTTCATTATCCTGTGTTACATTGAAGATCGAATTTCCGATTATATGTATCGGTGACGTCCTCAATAACTCACGAATTGTCACTTATAGATTTACTGTCGCGCAATCGCGTCCATATTGTGCTTTGTATTCTTTATTCCTTTGTAATGTGTACGAGTGGGGGCTGGGTATCTATTATAGTACATGAAATTCAGCATTGTGCCCGGAATTACTGGTTGGATACCACAGAGACTCGCGAGTTTCGTGTCGGCCACCGACGTAGCTGGGCGTTTCCTCGTAAATCGGTGAAGCCGAAGCGTGATAGCAGGTCAGGTACACGAATTCGCAACTAGTTAATCAACCCTTCGTAAAAGGAGAGGAAAGGCCCGCGGACCTCCGGGAGGCTTAGAATATGACGCCGATCTTGCGATGGTCACGATCGTTTGCGGACTGAGTGAGTGATACGAGTGATCGCGATAACCGAATCGATTGGCTAAGGAATAACACGGATTTGAGCGAAGTAATTGATAGAATATACATATAATCTCATTCCACGAGTTCTCACTCTTTCCACGAGTTATTTAATTTTCTTTGCAATTTATCGTACACAATATTTTCAAAAAATAAAAATAAGAGTGAAACTATCGGCTAAAAGTTCGAGACGATTAATTGAAAATTTCTACTATATGAAATCACACTTAGGCACTGTAATTTAACATATTTTTATTATTTTATTCGTTGTTTTATAATGAAAAATATAAAATGTTTTAAAATTCTATAAAAAATATTTGTTATAAAATGAAACGAGTATTAGACACTTTCTTCGTCAAAGTAAGCACCTTTACATTTAATTACTGTTTTACTAATCTAAGTACCTAATCCAGCTACAAGTATATTTATTTTTTCTGGCGAAAAACTCTTTCATCAGAAAAATCTTCTAAAATAGTCCATAGCTCAGTTCTGGAGAAAAAGCTTTAGTTCAGATCGTAGTTCATTTTCTTGAAATTAAACAATACTATGTTAATCACAGCTATGCTAAATATAATGCGTATTTCTCTCAAATAAAAAAAATATATATTTTTAAGTAGTATTTAATTGGAATATTTTTATATTTTATATAGTGGTCTCAAACTTTTGGCCGGCAATGTGTGATACCTGATCCAAAATGATAAAAATGATTTTCTATGGAATATTAGCATCTTCTTATTAGGATCTATAATTAAAAAATTTTGATAAGTAAATAGAGATATGCCATCTTCTGTCGGGCTGTTTCATTGTAGTCTAATAATATTTGTATGAATTTATATACTTTTTCCACTCAAACTGCACGCCGATTAATTATTTGTCGGTCTTAAAACACAGTTATTCAATTAATTAATAAATTTAACGTACTTAAATCGATAATTGATTTAACTTTTTTATGCTAATAAGCATCCTTTAAATTACTGTAAAGAATTTATTGCGAAAAATATCATTCTAGCCAGGATTCGAACCTGGACCTCCCTTCAATCCGTGACGGGATCTTTACCAATTCGACCACTGAGATATGTAAAAAATTTTATTATATGTAATGAATAATCTTCCATCTTTATATATACTTAATAAACTTATACAGAAACATTTGTAATAAATTCTTTGTTAAAAATAGATTATCTGATATGTTCTCTTGTAGGAATCAGGAAAAGGAAATTTCATAGTGATATTGCTTTGATATCGTCGTGTCGCATTTTGCACCATGAAAGCCGACTATTTATGTAGCGTTCAGTATCTCCCTGAAAGCTAATTTTGGTTTCAGCTGCAATATTGCGTCTCGATGATCAACCAGGCTCTGCGTAATATTTCATACCTCTTAATTGACAGTGGCATTTTGTGGAATTCGATTCTCCTGGACGAGCCTTTTCATATTTTTAACTGACAAGAGAAGAATAAAATTTGTTTCTGCAAAATATTGCGAAAATATATTAAACAATTCCTATATTGTACATATAATGCGATATTACTTACATACCTCTTTAGGAAAAAAAACAGTTTTTTTCAATTCTCTCTCTTTTTTAACTTGATAGATGAAATTATTAATATAGTTTTAAATCCATTACATAATATAAAGAGATCCTTCCTACAGCATACGTTTACAGGCTAAGCAAACATATATAATTTTTATAATAACTATTTTCTGCAAAGCTATATTGCTATTTAAGTATTGCTTTATTTTATAACTAAATTATTTTAACTAATAAGGCATGATTTAAATATTGCTATACTCGAACTTACAATGTAACCTGTGGTTTATACAGTAGAATATAAGTAATCGCAAATTATTTTAATGCGAATTCATTATAGATGCAGGCTTTCCGTGATGATTCAAATTTTGCAATAATTCTAACGCGGTTACATAATAAATTCTTTACACTCATCGCACTTTGGCTTGCGACCAGCATCGAAATACGTAGATTTTATCGTAATGAGATGTAACGCACACCATCTCCCGATTTCGAAAATTCCTGCACTCCTCTTTCCTGCGAAGATTTCGCAAGAATTTTATTAGCCGTTAAAAAAAAACCAAAAAAATGCTTTTTCTAATGCTTGGCGTTGTTCCAGCACCGAAATATCTTATCGATCATGCGGTATCGCGATCCATTGTCGCTAGAGACACCTCATCACGTCATAAACTTATTTTTATTAACAATCACAATCTCTGAATCTGCATTTTTATAAACAGAAATAAAAATAAGAAGCAAACCTCGATCTAATATATTTTATTTCGACGCAATCGTTCACGTACTTGGAGCGCATTTAATGTCAATTATTGTACCAGTAAACTGTTCCTTCAAAAATTTATAATTACACTGCAAGTCCAAGTGTGTTATTTCAGCTGAAGTTCTTCTTACACATTTTTTTCCGTTTTAAATCACGTCCGTTTTAATATACGATTAAACGTATTAACTTGTAATTTAATACGAATAAACGTGTTAAATGACGTATTTTAATACGCAAGAAATATGTAAAAAAAAACTTTAGTCAAATGTGTCATTTTAAATGTTTATGTGCGTGCAAAAATAACACACTTGGATTTGCAGTGTGCGCTCATTCGCTCATCAACAACTATTGCGAATTTTGCGAAATGGTACATGACTGTTCTCTTCAGTTTAGTTTTGTAATCACGTTTCTCTGAACGTTATCAGATTGACTCAACGTATCTTTTAGTCATCATTTATAGAGAAGTTACCTTTTTCTTTTTTCGAGAAATTAATCGAATTTCTCTTCTTCTTCAACGGCTAACTACAGCTCAAGATCGAGCCATGGCCGAACGAAGTACGGCCTTTATCAAATCCGAGGCCTTCCTTCTGGTTTCTTAGAGATACACTCTCAATGGGTTGCCATTAACCCTTCCGAGACGTGGCGATCAAATAAAAACCGACGATTTTTGGTTGGATTTGAACTCGGATCTTCGGCTCGTTAGACCAGCGCACATCTTTCTGCGCCACGATCGCCACCAATATATCGAGTTTACCAGATAACATTTGAGCTAAACTAGTTGCTGTTTATTGACGATCGTCGTCGCGATGTTTATTTTTCTTATGTTAGTAGAAGTTTGACCTTCCAATGTGTCATTTTTAAACATTTATGCGTGTGAAAATAACACACTTTGCAGTATATCTTTAGTCTATAATAAAGTGTTTGGTCTACGAATGGACTGCAAAAGAACATCTATAGACATCAATGTTGTTAACTGGTTTCTCAATTTCAACGACAATTTCCAGGCATCCGAGGAGTATCGGGAACATAGCACGCACAAAACTCAACGGGCTCGCAAAACACAGCAGAGGCAAAATCAGCACGTTGTCGAGCAGCGCAGCACAACCCTACAGGAGAGCTCCACCGTCACCACAAAGCGTAGCAGCCAGCAGGAGCTATCGAAAAAGAATTTCAACGTTATCCGATTGAACTCCATCCCACTACCTCTCGCGAGCGGTGGCACAGTTACTTGTAAGTAACATATCTTTCGTATTTCGAGAATTCTTAAAATCTACGTCTATATTTTTCAATCGTTGTTTTACTCTTTATTTCAAAATTTGCCTAAAAGGTACTAGTTGCTATAATGATATAAGTTTTGAATACACGCGCTACGATTGGTTGGACACCGAGAAATATAAAAATTGCTACAGTAGTCATTCAGCAATTCAATTGCTTTCTCTTTTAAGAGAATAAGTGCGAAGTATTAGTAATGTTTTTTTCACTCACACATGAAAACGGAGATTATTTTGTAAATCTAATTTCAATGCACAGTAAGGGTCTGAGCAGAATGGCTAACTTACAATTTTAAGACAATGTTTTATGCTTTAAATCTTTGTTTTTAGCAACGCACAATAACTGCCTTGTGTCTCAAGTCTTACAAATGTTGACGCTTCGTACACTCGTTTAAGTCAGCCATTCTGTTCAGGCCTTAACGCACAATACTGTCTTATACCTCGAGTCTTAAACGAGTGTACGAAGCGTCAACATTTGTAAGACTTGAGACGCAAGGCAGTTATTGGGCATTGCTAAAAACAAAGATTTAAAGCATAAAATAGTGTCTTAAAATTACAAGTCAGCCATTCTGCTCAGGCCCTAGGAAGAAATAACGTAACGCGCTGTATGATTTAACATTGCCTCATACTACTGCGCCTAAAGGTTATGAATATTATTTAAGAACACGACTACAGTAAGAGTACACATTTTTTATTTAATTAAACCTAGTTAAAATGCTATCAATCGATGAGAGACAGAATTTGCAAGACTGTCTGATTTATTATTAGCTCGCACTACTTTGAATGACGCGCGATTCTCTTATTCATTGAAACAGTACAGATCGCGTATTCTTTTGATATTCCCTTTTCTGCTTAGTCAACATTTATAATTATGCGAGGAAATTCTGAGAAGAAATCTCATTAGGATTTCTAACCGATTAAACAGATTAAAGATTTTTTATTGATAATTTTTCAAAAATGAGTATCTTTTAACGCGCTCCAAAATTGCCTTTTGAAGAATCGAGTTATCTAAAATATGTCCTTTTAAATATACGACTGATTGCACATAGAACAACAAACTTGTTTCCAATGTCGATCGAACTGTATAAATAATATTTTCACAACACCTCCACGGAAAGTTCGACTTTCCATGCCTGTAGAGAGGGGCGAAAGTGGCCAATTTCACGCCAGGGCTTACTTTCCTCCCTATTAGGGAAGAAAATTGATACTTTACATAGGGAGGAAAGTAAGCCCTGGCGTGAAATTGGCCACTCTCGCCTCTCTCTAGGCATGGAAGTCGAACTTTCCGCAGTAAAGGTATTGTGAAAAATATCGTGTGCACCTCGGGTCGAAAGCTTTTTCAGACTCGTGTGGGCAAATCACACGAGTCTGAAAAACGCTACTTTCGCCCCTTGATGCACAATATACTATTTCACAGCAGTTAGTTTATTTAGTCTATTTTCTATTATTAGTTTAACTAGCAATAGTTAAACACACATCTCGGCTGGAACCCATTCGCCGCGCGGAAATAAATCTTGGACTTTACTGCGCAACGTGCCACGTTGCTCTGTCGAGAGACCTTACGATGCGAATTCTTCTGCCGCGAATTCTCGTATAGAGACGGATTCGGCGCGTTTACTACACCGGATTTACGCGCTCTTAAATTTTCGTATGGGGATGAAACTTTCTTCCCCCTCCCCTTCCTTTTTACGGCAATTAATGCATATATATATTATTCCTAAACGCTTTATATACTTAACATTACGACGAAGGATATATCCGTCATTAATCATGCGTGCGCACCGATGCCGCATTTAACTACTCGTACTTGCTGTACTTGATGAGTTGATGAATTGAGTTGATTAATGATCGACAATGCTGTCTCGTGTAACACTTCGAAAATCAAATTAAGAACTTCAGCGTAATATGCTCCAATTGTTGTTATTAGATAAATAAAAATATATAGAGAATTATTTCGAAAAAAAATACTAATTATTAATTGGACTTTAATTAATCACTAATAAATTAATTAATAAGAGCTAATAGTATTTAATTAAATAAATATTCTCTAATATATAAAATAAATTTCTTGGCCAAGTAAATAGCTAAACGTCAAAGGAATAGAGGGAACAATGGTAGGCTTCTGTTACTGAGCAACGTTATAAGATAAGCGAACTCCTCTCTTGATGGACGAACTTACTTTGATAAATAAACGTGCGGCGATGCGTAAATGCGATTCAGTTATACGTAATGTTTCGCGGTTGACCAATGCGCGTTCAGAAAGCGTCAAATGACAGACATGACGGATTCGTCGTATTCGCGCTTTATTCACTATACCTTCTTGCCAAAAATATGGCGAGCCTGGACAGGCCGGCGTGGAAGGACGATGTATATATATGTCGGGTAAACGCGACGCACTGTCCGCGATATTAATATTGGGTGATTAAGTGGCTCCGGATGCACCGTAGTCGCGCGGTTGCGGTTGGTCCAAAGCCGAGCCTCGAGATTCTCCGAGCGGCGAGCGGCCGAGGAGGACGATAGCGCGGGGTCCAGAAAAAGACCCCGATCCCTTCCACGTCCACGGCCTGCTTCTTCATCATCCACCGGTCCAGGTTCCCTCATGCGCCGGCATGCGAAGATCAACTGGAGCGATTTTCCGGTCGACGAACCCGTGGCGCGATTCGATTCCGGACGGTGGTTCGCACCACTTGCCAAGAGATCAGTATCTTGTTGCATTGCTGGAAGCCCGCGGCAATCTCGTGCAAACATTCTTCCGCTTCCAGCTAGCTAAATAATATTACTTTTATTTCGTGACGTTAATATTACCCGAGTTCAGGAATACGGGAAGTAGGGACGAGGAAGTCATTCGAATGAAAGATCACTTTGAATCAGATCAGTGATTTTCTGGCGGATTACGCTGATAGCTCCGGCAACTTTTGACGCGCGACGATGCACGCGCGCGAATAATGTTGTGCACGGTGGACGTTTCAACGCATCACGCTTGTTGTTCGCAATTAGTCAAACCCCGGCCGACACCCGCTTCTCTTCATCATAACGGCTGTGGCGCGTGTTAAATGCCGCGACGCGCGAAACCGATTCGCTGGCTTGATGACTTTCTTCATAGTAAATGAAACAGCGATCACGGAAGCGTAGCCAGGATGTTACGCGCCAAAATTGTGCCGTCTTGTCTATCTTGAGAATTCTACGCGGAAAGAACGGTTTTGCTGAAGTATCCAAAAATTTCGCTAGATACAGATCTGAAAATAATTTTGTTGGACCATCAAAATGGGATTCTTCCATGTGATAACAATTTACGTAACCCCTCGTAAAGAGATGAGAACGAAAGCATGCAAAAGAATCGGGGGAAGATATGCAGAATTATTTTAAGAATACTTTAAAGAATATTTCTTTACGACTTTTTCCTTTTTTACTTCAAGTTTATTTGGACTAAAAATAGATTATTATATTATTATTGCATTGTTAATCCTTTGTGTCCCTATATGGGAATACCTATTTCTTCGCAATTCTTCTATGGTTTTACATATTTCATAATTGGTTTATGTAACATTTGATATTGTTATGTTCCTTAGATTTGTATGTGTACATGAATAACATATGTATATAAACTTTTGAGCGGTAGTGTAATTATTTTTTGACTCTATCACTGATAATTTCTAAATTTATCTATCACTTCTAAAATAAAATTTTATTACAATCGGAATTTGACACTTGCAAATTTTTATTGCAAATTTAAAATCCGAAGCCTAAAAAACTCTTGCGTATAAAATTTTATACGTAAATAAGCCATAGTTAATTTTCTTTTAATTTGGCTGCCATATTAAATCCGCCATTTTAATTTATTAAATTTTGATTTCAGATTTGCAATTAGGATTGCAAATCCCCAAAAACCCACATATACGAAAATTTAACAAAATATCTTTAACAGAAAAATTTGCGCAACAAAGGGTTAAAACGAGGAAATCTTTTCTTATTCTCGTGATGCATTGAAAGATATATTTGCCAAGTTTCTCAAAAACTTTGACTTGAAGAGAGAAGACATTTTCAAGAGTAAGACGTTTCTCGTCGGGTTATAATAATAGTAATTTATTAATTTGGTCCTCGTCACGAGAAGTATCACGTTCCAAAGACAACCTCGAGCCTTCTTCTTTAGCAATCAAAAGCAATATGCCGAGCACCTGGCAATAACGTCATCACATGCACCGCGCTTAATGATGGTCGCGTCGTCGACGCGTTCCCGATTTACCCCGATCAGCGCGGACCTCGTCCAGCGTTGATCCCATCACGTAACCCAGCCTATGTAACCGATCCATCCACGATTCGGCGAACCGCGCTTTACCACACATGCACGGCGCGCAACGTTATATATGCATGCATATAAAATGCATCTTCACACATCGATATACCTGTGTCATAAATTTTCGCGCACCAGGTGCAGGCGCCGCGACGTCGACCATCCGCTTCCTCCCACCCAGCCGTGGAATCCTCTCGGATTAGCGCGTGCGTATACTTCCATAGGTTCACCTCGATTGTGTATGCGTGCACGGATATGTGTGCGTTCGTCGCTGTTGGTAATATTCCTGCGTACGTGTGATCCTCGTGTGGCGCGGCCGGCCGATAGAAGGGATAGACCTCTTCGTAAAGAGAGACGAAATCAGAGAGAGAAAGAGAGAGATCGTTGAAGAGGGAGGGAAAGAGAGGGACGAGGATGTCTGATAGACGAGGCAGACTGGCAAACGTGGCAGGCGACACGGTAGCTAACGCTGGAAAAAAAGATCACCCAGCCAGATCGACGGCCAGCTCATCGTCCTCGCCGCCGACCGACTTTGGTGCTTGTGCAACCACCGCGACCGCCAGTCGTGCCGGAGATGCGCCTACGTGAGGTCGACTGACAGGCGCCATCAGGCTGGAGACCTCGCGAACGAGATCACCTGGAGAACGCCGGGAGACATTGTTACCGTTTCGGTCAGTCGGTCGGTGTGTCCGTCAGTGGGTGGGTCGGTGGGTGGGTCAGTCGGTCTCCCCTTAAGTCGGTTACCCCGCGGAACCCGGAGATTCTCGAATTTTTTTTTAGCGTGGGCGTTCCGATACTCGGAGAAGATTTATCAACGTCAATCTATTCGGGGGATATCTTATCCCCGAGGTGTCGCCTTCCCGCACGTGACGGCGCGCTCGTAACTAGATTCTTTCACTTATATCGAATCATCTCAGCCGATATTTAGAAGTGATGTAAGATTTTTTTTTAAACTTGATTCTCTCTGCGTAAAATAAAGATAGGGTCTGTCTGCGAGGAGAAATAAAAAAAAGTAAAACCGTTTTTAATTAAAATAAGCTACCCCGCGCAAAATTAATATACACTTGTCTCGCTAATAATCACAGAAATAAAAAATGTTATTAATTCTCCTGACAATATAAATATATAATTTTTCTCTCGTTTGACAAATCGCGATTATTCTGAATCTTTGCGGTGAACTCGGAATAGAATCGGTGCGATCCTACGATCGCGAGTCACGATAATAGTTTGTCAAGAGCGTCAACGTCGACGGAGATCTTGAAGTGTACTCGTTGGAGATGATTTGGGGCGAGGAGCTAACGGAAATACCAGCCACGTGGCAGGAGGTATCGACCTTCTATAGAGCTTGGTTGAAGAGCGTGTTCTTCAGCGAACACAATCACGCCGAGCGCGGACCGGTCTGCTACGCTAAAAGCGCGGTCCAGCAGGAGGTTCTAGGACCTGGACTCGATTTCGCGCCGCTCATCTTCCAGAGTATCTTCTACGTCGACACGAAAAAAGGTTTTGCCTTTAAGAGACCTTTCAATTCATCCTCAACTAATTTCAAACGGCAAGCGATATTTGAAACAGTTTATAATTCATCAGATTTCGTAATTGTATAAACTGAAAAATTAATTTGTATTGTCTACCACGAATTTGTGAACACTTATTAAAAATTAAATACTTAGTGAAAAATCTGCACAACGTTTCGTTACGCAATTTTTTTCTAATACACATCTCTGACCGAAAATATTTCAGCTTATTATTTCCATCTTATTTTAAGATTTTGCAAATTTTTTAGACATACGTTTTAAAGTGTAAATACCAACCGGATTCAACCTAATTATTAGGGACATGTTAGAGAGAGGCAAGAAATATGACTTTCTATTTCTGAGGAATATTATTTATGTGTATCTTTGAATACGAAAACGGTGAGCATGACAAACACAAACATTAAGCAGTTATTTTTGATATGAAATCTTGTTTGGGTGCGAAAGCTACAATTTTATACGCCAGTGCCAACCAATCGCGGCGCACTCGAGGGAACTATGTCGCGCGGATGTCCTTGGGGGCGTGCCTGATGAACGCCACTCTACTCGTTTTCAGCCGAAGTGAAGATGCCTAGCGGAAACGTGGACAAGCCGGTTATCGAGGACAATCACGATGGCACGGTATCCATCAAGTACGAGCCGAGGGAGGAGGGCCTCCATGAGATTTATGTGAAATTCAACGGCGAACACGTCCAGGGTAAGTTAAATCCATTCATCTTGCAAATTAACGGCGATTATGCAATCCGTGAGAGGCGCGATCGATCATACGAAGATTCACATAGCATCTAAGAATAAACCGCGCTAATGTACGATGCGCGTGTACGATCCGTACGATCCTGAAACACAGAGGCTATATGAAATTTCATTCCCCGTGTAATGGATCTCGCGAGCGCCAATTTGTGCTAATAATAAATCTCTTCGTCCGACAAATTAATTTACTTCACGCGACCATCATTAAGTATAATATTTCCCAATTACCTTGTGTCTCCCTCTCTCTCTCTCTCTCTCTCTCTCTCTCTCTCTCTCTCTCTCTCTCTCTCTCTCTCTCTCTCTCTCTCTCTCTCTCTCTCTCTCTCTCTCTCTCTCTCTCTCTCTCTTTCTCTCTCAAATAGAAAAAATATTTTTTAATACATTATTTATTATAATAACTCGTGTTACATCGATACTTGGTTTGAAATTAAAATTCCGCGAGTAATTATATAAATATAAAATTTTTACAAATAAACAAAACTATATATAATTATCTACGTGAAACGAAAGTATTCTTCCTGTGTTTTGTATTAATATACAACTTTGTTGCCAGGTTCTCCCTTTAAATTCCATGTCGATTCCTTGGCAAGTGGATACGTAACAGCGTATGGGCCAGGTTTGGTCTACGGCGTTTGCGGTGAACCTGGAAACTTCACTATCTCAACGAAAGGCGCCGGCGCGGGTGGTCTCTCGCTGGCGGTCGAAGGGCCCAGCAAGGCCGAAATAAGCTGCCACGACAACAAGGATGGCACGGTGTCGGTGTCCTACCTACCCACCGCGCCCGGAGAATACAAGATTACCGTTAAGTTTGGCGACAAGCATATCAAGGGCAGTCCTTTTGTCGCCAAAATCACGGGTGAGTGCATCAGGATTATTTTGGCATTGCGATTTATTCCGAAGTATGTTTTATCAATACCAAATTGTAGGATCAGGCTGTCAGATAAAAAATTATTGTGTTTCGACAATATTTTTAAATACATTTTTTTAAATACATGTTACTCCAAGTATCTCGTTTTTTTTATAACGAAGAATATTAAACGTCATTTCTAGGCGAGGGCCGCAAGAGAAATCAAATCTCCGTAGGTTCTTCCAGCGAAGTGCAGCTGCCGGGTAAGGTATCCGACGCCGACATCAAGTCGCTAAATGCGTCCATTACGGCACCCAGCGGCCTGGAGGAGCCGTGTTTCCTGAAGAAGATGCCGGGCAGCGGCAACATGTGCGTGTCATTTACGCCGCGCGAAGCGGGCGAGCACACCGTGGGCGTGAAGAGGATGGGCAAGCACATACCGAATTCCCCCTTCAAGATCGACGTGAAGGACCGCGAGGTCGGTGACGCGAAGAAGGTCAAAGTCTCCGGTCCCGGTCTGAAGGAGGGCAAGACTCACGTGGAGAACAACTTCTCGATCGACACGAGGAACGCCGGCTTCGGTGGTCTCTCCCTCTCGATGGAGGGCCCGAGCAAGGCCGAGATCCAGTGCAAGGACAACGAGGATGGCACCCTGAACATCTCCTACAAGCCCACCGAGCCCGGCTACTACATCATGAATCTCAAGTTCGCGGACCACCACGTCGAGGGCTCGCCGTTCACCGTCAAGGTCAGCGGAGAGGGCAGCAACCGACAGAGGGAAAAGATCCAGAGGCAACGGGAGGCCGTGCCGATCACCGAGGTCGGTAGCCAGTGCAAGCTGACCTTCAAGATACCCAGTATCACGTCCTTCGACCTCGCTGCCACCGTCACGTCACCCGGCGGCGTCACCGAGGACGCCGAGATCAAGGAGGCCGAGGACGGCATCTACGCGGTGGCGTTCGTGCCTAAGGAGCTGGGCGTGCACACGGTGTCTGTACGTTACAAGTCCATGCACATCCCTGGCTCGCCCTTCCAGTTCACGGTGGGCCCGCTCAGGGACGGCGGTGCCCATAGGGTTCACGCGGGTGGATCCGGCCTGGAGAGGGGAGAGCAAGGCGAGCCCTGCGAGTTCAACATCTGGACCAGGGAGGCGGGCGCGGGCACTCTCGCCGTCTCTGTCGAGGGACCCAGTAAGGCGCAGATAGATTTCAAGGATCGCAAGGACGGCAGTTGTTACGTCATCTACGTCGTTAACGAACCCGGTAAGTCACGAGTGTGTTCCTTGTTTATGGTCTCGACGCGGATGTTTTGGCCATCGCAAAATTCTATGAAAAGCGCAACTAAAGTCATCGCACGCGCGTAAGAGTTAACACGTATCCGAGAGCTAATTCTGAACTGCAACATTGTAGAAATTACCAATCCGTTTCAGGTGTCCATAAAGTGTTACAATATACCGGCAAGATGGACATTTGCCAACATCGATTTTGCTTGCGCCGTATAATTCTTGTTTGACTGATGCAAAGACGATTTGCGCCTCGAGAAGATACTAATGCCAGTCCCTAAGATTTGTTTGCTAAATCAATCCTGTTAAACGACGGACTGTTTACGCGTACTTTGTGCCGCGATGGATTACTCGCCGCGCATAATCGATTGCGTACTGTCGCCCGAGTGACTCACGAGCGTTCCAAAATTATCCGCACAAATTTTATGGATCGCCGGCGATATCCGCGCGTGCTAAATCACCCGTGACGTGGACGCGCATTGGGTTTAATACGCGCGAATTTGATCGCGCAGTTAAATACTTGAATGCCTCCTAGATAAAGCGAAACGTCACTCCACATTCGACAATTCTATGATCTCGATGAAAACAGCATACTACCGAGTCTACTAAATCTATCTCTGAAATTTTCTATGAGACTCGATACTCTCTTTTTCCTTAAAAATAACTGATAGTACATATAATAATTGAAGGAAAAGAAATATCTTCTTTTGTTTCAAATATAATTTATTCTTTTATGTATTATACCATAAGCACAGTATACCATAAGTGACTTGATAGAGTAGATTAATGTAATGGACTTTGCGTTTGCAAGTTTTCAAAAATTTAAATTCCTTTAAGTAAGCATTGAAACAGCTCCCATTGATGATCTGTCACATAATCACGCACGGAGTTTACGTGCGCACCGTAGCTGCGAACGTAGCTCAACGTCGATTATTCACAAAGTGATAATGAATCCGGCTCGACTGCTCGTTGATCCGTCGTCACCCATCCGTCCACCCCTCTTTTCCGCCCTGTTGATCGTCCAGCTCTCTCTCCCCCCTCGCCCTCCCCCCCTCTCTCTCTCTCTCTCTCTCTCTCTCTCTCTCTCTCTCTCTCTCTCTCTCTCTCTCTCTCTCTCTCTTCGGTTCCCGAAATATCGCCGTCTATATTTGTTAAGGTGGATCCATATTTTGGCCCCGCAGTTGGCTACTCGCGGCTGGACGCGGATTAGCACGCGATGGTTATATTTGGGCCCCGTGGGAGCGGACTGCGGACACGGTGGGGATGATCGACGAGGGCATGGGGGCGCGAGCAAAACAGAAACGCGGGGATGCGGTGAAGTGAACGAGGGGGGGGAGAAAGCTCGCCGACGAATCGAGATCAGGATCGACCCGAGGAAAAGTAGTGGTACGCGACCAACCTTCGGTTACAGCTGCGATCGTTCCGTCTCTTTCCTCTCTTCTCTCCACCCTTTTACTTCCTCTTTGCTCCTTTTCTTTTTCCTCTCACGCTTTCCGTTTCCCCCTTCCCGATCCGGATCCTTCCTAGCTACCTCCCCCGATTTCCTTCTTGTTCATCTCGCCCAAAAAGCTCCCCCCGTTTCTTTAACGTTGGACTTTCACTTCCGGCGAAACCCGTGTCGTATAAGGGTCGATGGCTACCTTCACAGCCACTACGCAGATCGTCCTGACCGGAAACGAGCCGCAGGAGTCTCAGGAAGGCGATGGTTAGTTCGATCCTTGGGCGGATATCCTTCTCGCGAACTTTCCTACTGATCCGTTAAGCAGAAAACGCGCGATATAGCTATCCTGTAAATATTTTCGAGCCATGTAAATATTAATTGTGAAATAACAATCTACAACATATATCCTAATAGGTATACATATCTCAGTTTTTTTTTAATTATATTATATGCTGTAAACTATTTTGTCCCAAAGATTATTATTTCATTTAAAAGTTATAATTTTTATTTGAATGAAATGATCTTTATGAAAAAAGATCGATTTTTTTTTCGAGAAAATATATCCAATATATTTTTTCTTTTCTCGATAAACGTTAGAAACCACAATTTTATTATAAAAAAAAAACCTCCATACGAGCGATGAGCAAGTTTACATTATTTAAATCACTTATTTACGTGTCGTCGTGCTTACTTTCCAGGCGAATACAGGGTGGGAATCAAGTTCAACGATCAGCACATCCCGGACTCGCCGCATAAGGTCTACATCTCGCCGGCGATGGGCGACGCGCACAAGCTCGAGGTCGCGCAATTTCCCGAGAGCGGAGTGCAGCCTGACAAGCCGTGCACCTTCCTGGTGCGCAAGAACGGCGCCAAGGGTGAACTGGACGCGAAGGTATAAAGCTGCCCTTTCCCTAATTGTCGGTAGCGCAAAGACTCGGAGGGGCTGTAACATTCTCGCGAGTCCAACTCACACCGCGACACATCTCCTTGCGAAAGAGAGGAGGAGCGCCGTAAATAACTCGCGCGCGTGTGAAACGCCGTCGTCGCAACAGACCGCGTAGGTGGGACCGCGAACGTATTTTTACTGTTCGCCATATGCACATAGCTGGATGAGTCATGGAGGATTTCGACACAAAGTGGTAGCATCTCCGCCATCCTCGTAACGGCTCCTCTTAGTGGTCGCGCTCGCTTGACAGTCGCGATGTTTTATTTCCTTCAACCTCGGTTCTTTACGACTCGACGATTCCACTTGAAAAACACTAAGTTGTCTGATACCATGTAGTATTTATCCTTCAGACGCCAAGTATCGTACAATTCTCAGTTTGAAATTATGCAATATCGAGAGGAAACTTCACATTTATGAACAGCATAAAACTTAAAAAAAAAAAAGAAAATATGGTAATTATGCATGTTAGTTGACTTCATCGATTTCAATGACCTTGACATAATGACATATATTGTCAAAGACACGACCCTGAGTAACTTTCAAAAGGTTTTCAAAAACCGTCGCTCGTTATTTTATTCAAAATATAGCGATTATTTTTAATATGAAAAGATTCCACATGTGTTTCTAATTTTTCACGTGAAACGAGATCCACCCCACCCCATCCCCTGTTTACAAGGCAAAACGAGGTTCTTGACAATATATGTCAAGGTCGTTGAAATTTATGAGGTCGTAACTAACATGCATAATTGCCAAAAATATACTTCTTGAATACCTATTAAAAAGAAAGAAAGCGTAACTTAAGAAAGGAAAATATACTTCTTAGATATTAAGAAGAAAAAAAGTAAAAAAGGACCTAGTATAAATTTACACTTCTTTTTTATAATGACAAAATAATCCCCCCCAGAAACTTAAAATTCAATATTCTTATCTTTATACTTTTTAAGGCAATATGATACCAGATGCTTTAGCTGAGAGATTTCTAATAAGAGCTGATTTGCCGAGTCGTATATCAATCTATCCGTTATTCTTTTAGATCGTGTCTCCGAGCGGCATCCAGGACGATTGCTTCATTCAGAATATCGATGGAGACACGTATTCGGTGAGATTCATGCCGACGGACAACGGCATCCACCTGATCCACATCAAATTCAACGGGGTGCACATACCAGGCAGTCCGTATCGCGTCAAAGTTGGGAAAGTGGACGCCGACCCGGCAGCGTTGCACGCATACGGCAACGGCCTGAAGGAGATCAAGACCGGTCAGAAGACAGACTTCATCATCGACACGTGCAACGCCGGTAGCGGAGCGTTGGGAGTCACTGTAGATGGACCCAGCAAGGTCGCCATGGATTGCACCGAGGTCGAAGAGGGCTACAAGGTCAGATACACACCTTTGGTACCAGGCGATTACTATATCAGCATCAAGTACAACGGCTACCACATCGTGGGTTCACCATACAAGGTTTCTTGTACAGGTGGGTATTCTTTATAACATATTTAAAGGCTCCTGGGTACTCGTCGCGGCCATGTTGGAATGTGACATCAGAAGCGAGAAATGACACGTTGAAAATTCTTGCATTGTATTTCCAAATAAAAAGATATTTACATAAAATAACACTACCGATTACTTCAGCACATTTCAAAAATACTCCGAGTTGAAATCCCTTTCCTTTGACAGTTATTAAACATCTTAACATATCCGTAAAAGAAATGTGATACGATGCGGGTTTATGCGCAGGCGCATGACAAGGTATTCGTATTATATTCATTTTACGGCTGTTTATTAACTGTCAAGGGAAAGGGGTAGACCTAACCTAAACACGGAGTATTTTCGAAGTGTGCTGAAGTGATCTGAAGTGTTAGTTTATGCAAATACCTTTTTATTTGGAAATGCCATGCAAGAGTTCTCAACGTGTCAATTCTCAACATTTTTCGCTTCTAACGTCACGAGATGTCGGGAAAGAGCCCAGGAACCTTAATGTATACATAATTTATAAATTATTCTAACATTAATCTAATAATTACAATAATTTATAAATTATTTTAACAGAAAACGGCATTGGAGAAAGTAAATACTGTCTATTCCAGGCGCGGATTTGGCGGAGAGAGGTGCACAAGAGACAAGTTCAATCGTCGTCGAGACCGTGCAAAAGATATCGAAAAGCAAGCAGACTGGACCAGTATTGCCATTGTTCAAGTCTGACGCGGGCAAGGTGACGAGTAAAGGCATGGGTCTCAAGAAAGCTTACCTAGGAAAGCAAAATCAATTCACTGTGAACGCGGGAGATGCCGGTATGTGATTGCTATCACAATCCTTTAAATCCTAGCTAGTCACACTTATTTTCGAGTCTTTAATTCGCCACACTCCGGTCCGTGAGACTGCTCGACTTTGTCGCATTGTCATAGGCATTAGGCCTAATTACCTAATATTTTTAAGCTTGTAATGTAGGAATTAGGAATACAGAATCTGAATAGGATGTTTGTGATAATATCAGGTCAAGAAAATGATTTAAGTTTAAATTGAACTTATTATAAGAAAAAGAAAACCAAAAAACATTCAACGGTCTATTTTGGACCGGAATGTGGCGAGAGAGCTAGAGTTAAAAATCTTCCTTCTACAACTGAGCAACTAGGATAGTCTGCCGATTACATTGTACTGTCTATAATATTTCGATATTGTCGTAAATCTAAATTGCTGATCAATACCGTAATTGCAGGTAACAATATTCTTTATGTGGGCGTATACGGGCCCAAAGGGCCGTGCGAAGAAGTCTACGTGAAGCACGCGGGCCGCAACAACTACAACGTGAGTTACCTAGTGCGCGAACGGGGCGAGTACATCGTGATCGTCAAATGGGGCGACGATCATATTCCAGGTTCACCCTACAAAGTTGAAATTTAAGCCGAACCAGCATCCAGACTAGACGCGCAACGCATCTGACATCGCCACGACGGTCAATAAAATAGAGCCATGCGTCGTTTCGTTGTAAACTACACGGGTCCTTAAGGTTTACATCCAATTTCGCCGAATATAGAAACGAATTAAGTGCCAATCTAGATTTTCGAGCAGTAAATTCACTCGATATTAACCATTGGCGAAAAATATATCTAAAAATGATCCGGCCTACGTCGAAACGACGCACGTTATCTCGATTTCTAGAATAGCAGTTGTATAAAGAAGACAACTATGACACTGACGATAAAATTGCGATGTTACTTCTCGCCGACAGAGTTCCATTCGCTCATTCTTCCAAAGTCCTGGAGACAATTTGAACATCTTAGAATTGATGATTTTTGTTAAATCTAAAAGATTATACAGTCGCGATTAAAAGTGACGAGAGATTAAAATACACGATACAGAGAAATACGTAGGTCAATTACTTGCGGTTTGTTCAAAAATACCAATTGTGCCTTTGATTCGATGTAAGTACATTTACAGAGATATATTCGACAGAATCACACATGTACATGCAGTATCATACACAAAGACACAGATAAAGACGCTGTCATGTCTCACTCAAGTCAGATCCTGATTACATTATGTTACATATTATCGGTTATTGAGCAGGGAAATAGTCGGAACTGTCCCTCATCGATTTTGAGATGGGCTTTGGATATATCATAAAACAGCATAAAAATAAAAGAAACCTATATTTTTATATATGTTTTTTCACATGTTTGAAGGTTAAAACAATAGTACTCAATGGTTCGATCTCAATTGCAATAATAATGCAGCGGAAGGTATATTAAGAAATATATGTTCAAAATATCTAAATACATATTACGAAATACGTAAAATATATTTTTTCTAGAAAATTTTTTTCATATATTGTACAATTTCAATCAATATTTGATTGAAATTAAGAAATATAACTTCGAAGAGTTGTTTCAATGTCTAAAATGTACGAAAAAGCATATATAAAAGATATTGTCTCTTATTTTTAGCTGTTCTAAAATACGTCCAAAGCCCTTCAAAATCGACGAGAGACAGTTTCGATCATTTCTTTGTAAATATAGATTAAATATATTGCAACTGGTTATTATAATAATAATAATATAGAAATTAAATAAATAATATATTTATTATATGGACTTTTTGTTTACCATATTATCCTTATGAGGAAGCATGTTTCTTGTCTGCGTGACAATAAGCGTGCAATGCATGTTATTGTTTGAATAATTGAAGGATTGAGAGAAAGAATACATTTCGGAGTAGATAGGAAACATATTTCAGAGGAAGCAAAACATAAAAATTTGAAAAAGTTTATATAGGTAATTCAAGTTGATTTTTCGAAGTTTATTTTCAAAAAGAGAATGCAATTTTACTTTATTAATTGCGCAGTAGCTAATAGAAAAAATTAGAAAAGCAAGAACTAGTTGTGCCAATTCAACTTTGTGATTTATGTTGTTTAGCTCAATATCACTTTCGAAAGTTACAAGATATAAAGAGAAAACAATTTTGATGACGAAAAATAATTGGAGAAGAAGTATGATAATATTGGATCTTGCTTGTCCGAATAATATATTAATTCTTGAGTGACTTTTTACGTACAATTCTTTTGCCCTGGCACGTATCTCAGTATCCTATCCTATATATATATATATATATATATATATATATATATATATATATATATATATATATATCCCGTAATTTTCGCATATTCGTTTATCCCGAATTTCTTGTGTATATTTTAATATAATTAAATTGATATCAATTTAATTGTGTGATTGTATCGTTCTGGCTTTGGTTGAGACTGCGTTATGTCCGAAAGGAACGGCGCGTGGTCTGCCAGGGCAAAAGAATTGTACGTAAAAAGTCACTCAAGAATTAATATATTATTCGGACAAGCAAGATCCAGTCCTGACCGATACGGCGTTTTCCCTTTGTTTGATTGTATATCTTACACGGTCGTATAATCTCATACTTATTATGATAATATTATTTAAGATATCGTCGTCAAACATCTTCATCATCGTCGTCATCAGCAGGTCATTCTTGATGTTACGTCGCACAGAACCGTTTCTCATTAATATTACATTATTCCAAGTCTTTCTTATGCATTTAAGCCACTTTGCATTTTTTGCTTTTAGTCTTCGTTTCTTATTGAATATATCGCGCGTCAAGATAACAAGATGAAATAAACATGGCCAGATAAATATAATTGCCAACTTAATAGTCGTGTTCCAGTGAATAACTTATATCACGTATTTACGAAAAAAAAAAAAAATAAAGAAGCTTTTCGTTTGCAAGTGCGATGACAGCGGATGCAATTGTCGGCGATTATTTCGAAAATTAATTGCCGGAGCATTCGCGGCAGCTCCTGCCAAATGCATTTGCATACAACAGGAAGTTCACCACACCATAGGTATAACTTGTCGTCCCGTATCGTATTTGTAGATTGTAGATCATGAATAAAGCTACAGCTGCACGTCGTATTCACAACATTAATTTGTTACTTACCCGCGATATTTCCATCGATAAGTAATTGCGCACACCTTTCTTATCTATCTTGATCAATGAAATATTATCTCAGATCTCGCGTGCAATCTCGATATGAAGCTTGTTTGAGCCTCGATGTAAATGATTAAATTGCTACTGTCGCGCGGTTATTTTTAAGACAATTAATCGCAAAAGAACTATATAAAAAAGTGCAATCACTTTTTTGAAGTAAATACAAAATTTTGACGTAACTTTATTTAATAAATTATTACGCAAATCACGAAATTCTTTCATTTATCTAAATGGGGAACAAAAACAATTTTTCCAACAGTTATCGATATTAATATAAACGAATTTTCATTTAGATATAATTTATATGATATGTATACAGGGTACGACCGTAACAACGTTTAAGAGCAGATTCTAAGACTTGTCACAAATATTTTAATATTTATTTATTATTTATATATTATTAGAAACATTTCATACATGTTTTTCATCTATAAAAACATTAAAATTTTAAATACGAATATTTTTCCTTGCTAGGTGATTTTGGCATAAAATTTTTTAAAAGCTTTGTATCACTGTCATAGCTTTGAATTTAATAGCAAAAATTGATTATAAAAATTACGAATTTTTGTAATGTAACATTTACAAAAATAACTATATCGTTATGACAATTATTAATCTTTTAAGAATTGAAAAAGATTGGAGCAAGATTCATGTAAACGATTTAATCCTTGATATCTGATCTCTTTTTTTATTATTACCTATTAACTAGCATACTTTTTTGGATGTTAACTCGTAGGTGCACGTGGTTATCGTCTCACCACTCGCCGTCTCTTATCGACTCCAATTAATCTTACACAAGCAGAAATCGAATTTGGCAAACCTTCACGAAGCGTGTGTGAAAATATTCGGTCCGCCGCACCTTTCTCGCTCTCAATTTGCGTGCGCGTGTTCTTGCTCTCTCTTTCTCTCTCTCGGGAGAGAGAGAAATTCGCAGACGAAGATGGAGAGAGCGGCTCAAAAAAGCAGAGTGCGATTGGAAGGGAGAGTAATGTTGAGGGGGGCTGGAGGGAGGGTGAGGGGGCGACGAGAAGAAACGACGCGTGGAAGACGGCCGCGAGGATTGCGCACCTGGTCCTCTCTCTCCCTGGCTTTCGCGGCGACGCCCGCGAAGGTGCCGCAGGACGAGGGGACCGAGCGGCGGGGAACGGGAGGACCTCTCAGACGCGGCCTGTCCCCCCCTTCGGCGAAAAGGGGCGGCGACGCGCGGTGCGAATCGAGTCCGCAGGCGTCGGGGACCGTTGGCCGACTTGCGCCGTGTGCGAAGCTCCGTCATCCCTTCCGCTCGCGGGGTTCGCCGAGCGAGAAACACGCCCCCGCCGCGCGACGGCGTACAGCCTCCGCCGGGACCGACGGAACCCGCCGCGGATCGTGCCAGATGCCAGATGCTCGCGAGCGGCCGCCACGTGCGGCCGCGTGTGGCCTTGGAGTCTGGAGCCGGGGTGTCGTCTCTTTGGCCACTGGTCCATCGTTACAATCGTGGATCATAATTCAGCGATCAGCTAAATTGCGAAAGACGTTTGCTTGAAATGTTGCTAAAGTCTAACTGGCAATTTGCCCAACCGCGTCGTCAAAAGACTCAATTATGTAATTGTCATTGTGAATTTTTTCGCTATCACAAACTGCGGTTATCAAAAGATAGATGATAACTTTAAAATCATATTAAATACGCGTCGAATAAATAACGCCCTATGATGTACCTAGATTCGTTTGCCAATCGACAATAGATATTCCGTTGCGTAAGTGGTATGAACTGAACCCTTTCAAAGAATGAAATCATAAGAAACTACTCTTCTTCTATTGTATCCCTTAATTAATTCAAGAGTCTATTCTCTAACAAGATCTGAATTATTGAGCGACGCGACGTTAGAAGACTATAAAAGTATCATTTAAGAAAATCGAAAAAGAATATATTTAATACAACTCTGCTTGATATTATTGAAATGAAGAATTCGCAACATCACACAACATATCCAAATATAATAATAAATCTATAAATTTTTCATCGCAACGTCAAAAAATCTATAAATCTCCAATAGATATCGCTAAGAAATTTAAAACGTCAATTTCTCTTTCTAAACCTAAACATCTTTCGGAGCTTTGTCTGCGTTTTGCATGCGTCCCTTATCCGCCGCTATTAAGATCGCCTACGTTTTATCTCCGCGCTTCTCCCATGGGTCTATATCTACGACATTACCCTCCGTCATCCACAACAAAGTATCGCCGACAATTCGACGGTAACGCCGTCGAGCGTTTCCATTTCTATGCAGCAGAATGGAATAGAGTTCAATGACTCGGAAGGGCGAGAGGGGGGAAACAGAAAGGGGGAGAAGGGCAGAGGCGTCTTTCGCGGCGTTCCGCGGGATTGACTGCGGGCGGACGAGCTTCGGGGCGCGAGCTTCTCGCGCGCGTGAACTCGCGCGTAAGTAGGAAAATGCGTCGCGGACGCGATGGAGGGAGAGGCGGAGCTTTCATCGCCTCCACCTACGAGCCCACCTTTCGCGGGAGGTATGTCGCCCGGCCCGGGTTCCCCGGAAAACCTTTTCCACAATCATGCTCCTCTCTCTGTCTCTCCCTCTCTCTCTCTCTTTCTTTCCCATTTTTCCGTTCCCACCACCACCGTTTACCTCCACCTCGGAGAGCGGCCCCGACATTTTCCTTCATCGACTGCCTTTTTACCGGTGAATTCGCACTAGCCAGCCGGGTTTCTGCAGTCTACTTTCTCCAGAACGCGCTCATAGATAGATAGGTATATGTGGAGGTAACTGGGAGTGGCTGATAAAAGTGTTAAATAGGAAACGTAGCGATCGCATCGAAATGGCAAATCGAATAGGACGAAAAATTAGATTAATCTTGAATAAATAATGATAGAACTGGAGCAAGAATTGGAACGAGGCTGAGGAACGTTATTGAGGCGCGCGGCAAGGGGTTGAGTTTTATAGCAAATGGCCTTATAGGAGTGTTTTGTAAACAACGATGGCTATGCACGATGGATGACGCGTGGTGCTGGACTTCCGCGTGCGTAGCAACCCTAAATGCTGGGCTGTCAACGTGTGTCCGCGCGATTCGACCAGAAGAGATGGTCAAGCAACGCTAACGATCCTAACAACTATAAATAACACGGACGGAATATCGTTCTGTCGTTATTCAAAATTATGCTCATCTAACATTTTCGGGAAGATTGGTAGAAACTCCAGTCTTTACAATATTTTAATAAAAATGACGGTTTGGTTTCCTAATGGTTGTAACGTCCACGTGACTACCGATCAAGCTTCAGAGTCGATAGCTGGTAAACAATACGAACGACGCGTCCCCTTCGTCCACTTTCTCCCTCGATTACAACATTGTCATTTATTTAATGTGTAGGTATAGCCATCTCTCGAACGAAGTAGGTGAGGACTCCATAGACACACACTCTTTTCCCTCGCGCAAGAGTTCCGTATACAGAGTCCACCATCTTGCCACGCGACTTCGTCGCTCTTGCATCTCAAGGTACATCCCCCGCCTGCATCCCCAGCGAGCTGCGAACTCTTTCCCTCCCTCTCGGAAAATCCGCCCGGGATGGACGGATCCATACGGAGCCGGGCTCCACCTTCGCCGGCACTTTCACCGCCGCCACCTCCTCCACTTCCGTCTTCGCCACCTCTACTTCCGTCTCCGTTACCTGCGCCCGCCCTTGCCTATTACTCGGTTCGTAAACCCCGATGCGCCATTTTGCGTGACCCTTTTTCTTCCGAGACCCGCCACCGCGATGACCTCTTCGATCTCCCCGGTGACCCCTACCCGTCGCTCTCGCTTCCGTTGCGGCTTTAATCAGAGCTCCTTATTCGAAGCGAGTACGTTATAGCGCAGAGATAAAGAGCGGAAATTAAACGTTAGACATTTACAAAAGTCGAACATAGCAGTGTCTTTTTTTAGGAGCCCATTCTCTCTCTCTCTCTCTCTCTCTCTCTCTCTCTCTCTCTCTCTCTCTCTCTCTCTCTCTCTTGCGCGCGCATCGACTGAATTTTATTTGGATTCACACTAAGGAGATTAAATTCGTCAAATTATTATTTTGTTTCGTGTTTGCTTTAATTTTTCAATTTACCGTACTTGACTCTTGCTTGAAAAATTTGCTTATTTAAAAGGCGCTCTTAAAAAAATGCTACCGTGTCCCAAAGGAGAACTTCATTGTAGATCCATACGATAGTTTTGTATTATTCTCATACATTTGTATTACTTTCTGCATCAATTTTAGTGACTTTAATTTGTCTATACGATTTTATAACTTATTATTACAAAACTAAACTCAATTATTTGTCTAATTAGTCTAAAATATCAATAATTCTTCCGGCAGTACCTATTAATGTTTGCAATTTTTCGTGTCAAGAAGAAATGATGTAGGAAATAATAGTATTCTCGCGATGCCTCTTAACATTTCTCGCGCGACTGTTTTCTCAGTTTACAAAATGGAAAAATCATCAAACTGTTTGAATGTCGAATAGCAACCGAGAAACGATAATAAATATCAATACGTACCTTACCTGCTGTATCTTCTTCTTCGACGAAAATATCTGAATCTCGTCGATTTGGCCGGGGAGAAAAAAATAACTCGTAACAACGCAGGCACACACAAATGTTACATTCCATGATCGTTTTATTTCGATTACAGAACAGCGATCGGGGGACTTACTTCTCTTCTTGATCCGTTTAGTGTATTTACATTAGCTCGCGCTGGTGCATCGCGAGAGACTGATTTGGCGATGATCTAAAAGTGATCTGATAATTATACGACGAGCGCGTCGAAAGCCGATCATTGGAAAACGCAGCAGTTCGAAGAAAAACCTCGCTATAACTCGTGACCCATAGATCCCGTACAAATAATTCGTGTCGAAAAGAAACAGAGACTCACACAGCCAATCGGCTCTCTCTCGCGTCGTCCTTTCGCGTAATCTTAAGATTCTTTAATTCGTCGTTTGTGAAACGAAGATACTGTACGATGCGACCCTCGTCGACGCGGACCGACGACGTCGTGGATGCGTCTCGCAGTTTTGTCGCGTGTTTAACAAACTATCCTCTGTTATACGTTTAAGCCAGGTGTATATGTCGCAGGGATTTCGTGTAATTCGTTTTTCTTTTTTTGCAAAATTTCTAGGGAATCCACAAAAAGCCTGGATATTTGGAAATAATGAAATAAATAAAAATAATAAATATAAATATAAATTTATATAACTATATTTATAAATATAATATCTAACATATTTATAAATATAAATATGTTATAATACAAATTTCAAATCACAATTTTACTAACAGAATCTAGGATTTTGCAAAAAGATTAGTAAAATTGTGTAATTTTTATTCGTTCTACAATATCCCGGTTTTTTCTGGATTCTCTAGAAATTTTTACAAAAAAAGAAAACTAATTACACGAAACCCCTGCGACACATACATTAGAAGTGTACATTTATAATATATATGATGATTGTTCAATAATAAAAAATTATTTCAGACGTCTGTATAAACACTTCGATTGTAAAAATTGCGACAAAATCATTTGTCGCAAAAATATACAATTAAGTATCAAAAAAATTAAAGTTAAAAGATTCATTTCGTCAAAATGGAACATACCTTTTGTAACGAAGCTGTAAAAAATCATCGAGAACTCGAATCGATACTCGTCCAATTAGTATTGCAATAACATTGCGATTTCGATAACAAGTCGAATAGCGGAATGGCGCGGCGAGATTCATGGAAAAGTTGACAGTTTCGGAAGGGACGGCGAGTTTGTAAGTGTAGACGAATTATGTCGACCGCGATCGTTAATGGACGCGCAAAACTGCGTCGGTGATTCTGGAGTGGACGCTCGGTTGGCGATCGTTAAGAACTAACGGAGTTAATTTACTAGTTCTAAGATGCATAAACGTACATACTAGGGAGTTAATTTACGTAACGCAGAGAAATATACAAGTATTTACAAGAGGTCGAACGCTCGTTGATAACGCTGCTCGGCCGATCCGGAATCTCCGGGGGTTGGCTGGGGGGAGAAAGCCGGACTCCCGAGGAACGTCGGTCGGCTCGTTCACATGTAGATGCGCCGCAGATCGGACGGTGACGTTATCATGTTGCATTGTGGACAAAGCTTCTTCGCACCCTGTAACAGCGGCAAGAAACCTCGTTTTCTCTCAACAGGCTTCGAGGCCAAAAGTGATCATTGGACAGAACTCGAGAACAGTCGGAAGAATAGCCCAGACAGCAAGCGTGTCCAACATCTTTGAGACATCTTTAAGACGTTTTATGACTCGATTTTCGACACGGTGCTGTCTGGGTAGAGAACAACTGATAATAGTTTTGAATAGAGGCGACTTTCGACAAATTTCGATGAATATATGTACTCATCGGCGATCAAATTAATGCTGCAGTTTTATGCAAAAGAAAATTAAATTCAGATGTCGATCTGGCAATTTATATTTTGTGAGTTGCATGTTATGTCTAGAGTTATAAGTTTAAAGAGTTTAATTGAATTATTTAAAATGTGTGTGTCTGAAAGATAACTAGGCAGTTTGGAAGCGTACTAGCTGCTATCAACAATTAACACTTACCAGCGTGTGCAGCCAGCATTGCTCGCAGTGTACGTGCCAGCAACAAACCGAAGTGACCGGCTTTTTGTATTGTTCCTGGAAATGGAAAATCCGCGCGTTCGGTAAATAAAATAATTGGCGAACTCGCTCACGCCACGATACCTCTAATTTCTTACATGCGTTAATATAAAAAATATTGTAACTGCATACAAGGGCTTATCATACTGCTAATTTAACTAATTAGCAAGCGTACGGTGACATAATTGCTCTTGAAACTTATGAGATGAGTCGCGTATCGAAAGCAAAAAGGGGAGAGCTTAATACTAAATGAAAAAGACCAATAAACAAGCAACGATAATTGTTAAATAATTAATTTAATATATACAAAAATAAATTGGTAGGTTTCGACTACACTGAATCTCCTCAGCCATTACATTAATTAAACAAGGGTGATAGATAAGAGATTGAATTTAAGGACACAATACATTGACATAACATAAATGGAAAACAAATTGAAAATAAGTCAAACGTTGATAAAAAAAAACTTATAAAAAAATGAATAAAGGAAAACAAAGATGATAAATCGTAACATGGAGAAATGGTGCAAGTAGAAACTTGCACATTGCTTCCTCATGCAATTGTTTACTTATAGTTCTTAAGCTTTTATTTTATTCGATGCATAATTATTAGTATTTATTTATTTGTTTTGGCTTCCTCATAGAGGAAGCTTTGTGAGCGAAGGTTTCTACTTGCACACTTAAAAACTATGAAACAATGTGCAAATTTATAATTTACATACTTAAAAATTTTAAGAAAGTTTCTACTTGCCCACTTAAAGACTAAATTAATGTGCAGGTTTCTACTTGCACACTTAAGAACTATAAGTAAACAATGTGCAGATTTCTACTTGCACACTTAAAAACTATGAGAAAGCAATGTGCAAGTTTCTACTTGCACCATTTTTTTATTGTGATAAGTTTTACTGTGACTAATATCTGTTATACTAATTTATGATATACTATTACAAAAATCAATTAAATAATTAATGTTTTTAGTAAAATTAATCTCTACTAATTGTAGATATTTTTTATTTCTATTTGGTTCAATCGATTAGTTAATTCTTTTACGGAAGTAATGTACAACTTTCCAATTTACACATTTTAAAATTATTTTTAATATCGCATTGTATTTTTCACTCAAATAAGTTGATTCGACCCAACTTTATATGCGATTAAAGGTCCATTTGCGAAGTCTATATATGGATCATGTAGTAAGACAACAATTTCCAATCACGCTGGCCGAAGCATTAACAATCTATAAAAGCCAAGGTCAAACCTACGATAAAGTTTGTATTGATTTATTTACAAATTATTTCTAATTCTTACGGGTGATGTATGTTTGAACATTAATAACTTAAAAACTATTGGACCAAATTTTTACCACAAGTATATGAAATAGGGGTAGAATTTTCCAGGGAGTGCATCACCCGTAAGAATTATAAAAATTAAAAAAAACGTTATTAACTTAAAAACTATTGGACCGAATTTGTATTAAAACCATATAAAATAGGGGTAGAATTTTCCGGCGAGTGCTATAGAGTGTGTAGTTTTTCGTTACCGATGTTCTGGAAACCGATTTTTTAATTTTTCTAATTCTTACGGGTAAAAAAATTTAAAAAATCGGTTTCCAGAAAATAAATAACGAAAAACTATACATTCTATAGCACTCCCCGGAAAATTCTACCCATATTTCATATACAATTCGTTAAGATTTGGTTGATTAATTCTGGAGTTATAGAAATTTCGGTAAATTTGGCACATACACACATACACACATACACACACACATACATACATACACATTTTTTAAAATTACAATTTTTCGACGTTTTAGAACATTCTGAACACATTCAGAAAAACAAATAAAAAAAAATTTTTTTTACGAAAACAAAGCTTCCTCTATGAGGAAGCAATATAATGATTATAATGTGAAGCCACATCTTAATTTCTCATTAGATTAATGCGAAGCGGGGGGTACAGCGCGGCCGAGATAACGCGAGATAGATTTAACGATCGCGAGATCGGGAGTCGGATCCGGCGGTTTCTCCAGAGACCGTTCACTCTCCCAGCAGTTTTTCCACGAGATGAATTAAAGCGATCGTTATACTCGCGGCCTTTGCGTAAACGGCATTCCTCCCAGGATCGGCAAATACGCCCGCCGTTTATCCCCGACCCGATATATAACGACCGCGGGATCCGATACACATTTAGCGTTTTACTGCCACCATTGCACGTTACGAGCGAGATCGCGTCGTCTTATCTCGCGCGGCGAGAGTTATTCCGCGTTGATCGCGGACCTATAACGAAGTGCAGCGGAGTCGGAGGACAGGTAATATCGCGTCGACGATGGAAACACTGAGAAGTGATATTATAACGTAATGCTCCTTCGCTACTTCGTTAATTCATATATACGGGCGGCGCGTTAGGGAATAATTTATTTCGGCCATTTAAATATTTCAAGCTATCGCCGATGGGAGGAACGCGGTCGAATTTTACGCGCATTTTATATATGTCGTACGCAATTATTTACGAGTTGCGAAAACATCCGTTTTCAGATCGCGAACGAAACGCGATGAAATAATATGTATAATGTAATATTACAAGAACGTAATAATATATAAAATACGATATAAAGCGCGCGCCGTTTTTCCGGCTTATTTTTCGCATGTTCAATTTGATTTTTCACAATATTCAAACCAGCAAGTTATCTATATATATGATACAAGATGGACTAATTACAGTGACTCAATTACAATTATATGCCGTATTAGCGTTCGAAAGTTAATCGGT
This sequence comes from Temnothorax nylanderi, assembly GCF_030848795.1. Lineage (NCBI taxonomy): Eukaryota > Metazoa > Arthropoda > Insecta > Hymenoptera > Formicidae > Temnothorax > Temnothorax nylanderi. The sequence goes on from NW_027249218.1 coordinate 236,385, forward strand.
TCAGTTTTTTACGTTAAATAATCGTCAGAGAGCGAAACCTAATTTTTATTATTACGATCGTTTAATTTATTTCGTGAATTGTATTATTCAAACAATAAATTGTTCTGTGAAATTTCAATAAAACTACAATTCCATGCAGTACTTTTTAGCTTAATTTCGTTTCTTTGTTTAAAAAATTTAGGAATTAATGTACGTGCATATTCGATTACTTTCTAGTTTAATATTAATAAAATATTATTTGTAAAAAATCACGTTTACTTTTATACCTCGAATTTACCTCGAAATTCAAGTATACACAGAAAAAAAACGTTCTTATTTATAGAATATCTTTATTTTTGACATGTAAATCTTAATCTTTATATTCTTTACGTGAACGCAAATTAATGTTGATTTAATTTTATTTTGTTACAATGAAGAAGAAAAAGACATCACTATCAAAATAATCATATCGTACTCTTTATGTGACAATTATATAATATTCAAATTAAATTATAACATTTTTGAAATACAAAAATATAAAATTATTTTAAGAAAATTATATGTTTTTGCTTTATATATTTGTCTTGATTAAATTAAAGATTAATTTTTTTCTGTGTATACCATTGCAATGGCACTGGAATAACGTTAAATAAACTTTGTACAGTCACGCTACAAGTTCACTGCTGTCTAAAACTAAACGCCGGAGTGTTTCTTGAATCAGAGACGCAATTCAAAAATCCCGCCTTATTCATAATCGTCGAGATTGATTAACTCACCATGCAGATGAGACACTTGAAGGGTTGCACGCGCATCTCCGCCTCGAGCTCGCGGATGCGGCCGCGGAGGGCCTCGATGACGGGGGTGTCGCCGTCCCTCCTGGGCGACACGGAAGTACCCTCGTCGGGATCGTTTTGTTGGGCGACGGGCGTCGCAGCGCCCGGCTCCGGCTTCACCTCGACCAGGCCCTGTGCCGTCAGTCCGGAGTCCGGGGTCAGCTGCTGTGGCGTGTGTGGCGCGTTCGGCGAGATGACGGCCTCGCGAAGCGCGTCCCGTTCCTTCTGCTCGCGCAGCGTGCCGTCGACCCGCGGCGCGACCACGTCCGCCTCGGAGTACTGAGCGGGCCCGAACTCGGCGGCGTCGTCGCCGTCGACCACCAGATCAACGTCCTCGTCCTCGTGATTGCCGCCCCCGCCCCCGCCCCCGCCCCTGGCACCGCCGCGGTTGCTCGAGGAAGTGGCGAGGCCTGCAGCTGCGAAGCAGAAGAGCGGCGAGCTCTCAGCGCGTTTCGGTGCGGAACGACGCGTGAAAGTGAAAACTTGAGGAGAAATTACATGCTTGTTAAATTCATAAAGTCGAATTGTACTCAATTTGAGTCATTTTTTACCATTCCTATAGAATCGTCACTGCTCTTACTCAATACTGTTTTGTGTTAAAATAATAAATTTCGACACACATGGTAGTTAAAAATAACAAAATGTTATTTAACTCAAGGCATTGGTTTAAATGTCATCCTTCAATATTTAACAGTATAGAGGCACATATTACCAACAACTAGGGTTATGTGGGGTGATGTGCAACACTTTCACTCGTTGCTCGGAAAACATATCCAAAAATCAAATTCTTGAATATATCATGGCTGTATAATGTAGAGGAAGGAAAATACTAAAATTCTGCGTGATTAGATTTTCAAAATTTTAAATTTTTCCTAAAAATTTTTCGAGTTTTTAAAAACGTCTGTTTTAGCATTTTCAAATTTTCTTGGGGTGATGTGCAACACAGGTAAAATTAAGGTAAAAAAATACAAATTAATCGAAATCTGGTGAACAAAAAATTTCACTGTGTTGTAATCGACCTGAAAAAAAAAATCATTTTTTATTTGATTTCTTATTTATTTATCGCTTAAAAATTAATATAATGAAAGGAAAAAACGCAAAAAACTTTATTTTTCATCATCTGAATCGCAGTTGTCACAAGTAAAATAGTTGCGACCTTGCATGTCGACACATTTCACATCATGTTGCACATCACCCCAAACACGCTATTTTGCGCGGACTGGCGTGACACCAACACAATGTAAGAAAATCACAAAATCGCTTTGGATTATCAAAAGTACTTGAAAAACTAACAATATAAAAATGTTTACCTATAAGATGACTAAAACCAATTCACGAAATCACTATAAATGTGAAAAGCAAAAATTACATTCAGCTCGAGAAATTTAACTCGCTTTTCGTACAGCAAACCAGGGTGCGTGCTATCTCGCGAGTTATTTATCTAAAACAAGGTACTGTCAACACAAACAGATGGCAGTATGCAGTTCTGTCAAATGTCGACATGCAGACCAGGAATCGGAAACGTTGCACATCACCCCATGTTGCACATCACCCCACACAACCCTACTTAAATTTTCTTTTTCATCCTGGGTCAGATTTTTTTTATTCTGTTATAATCTACACAAATATATCTCTAAAAATATGATATGTAAAAGGAATTGGGTTAATTGTTAGAGAAGAAAAGTTGAATGTAGCTATGCATATGGATTTATAGATTTAAATTTTTTGTAGCATATAAAATATCAGAATAATTTTTCTTAAAAAGTATCTAAATGCAATTGGTGTAAAGTATGTTTTTGCTACGGAAGTTCATAGTCTACTGTCACTCTACATTAGGTAATCTCAAACGATACGAAATGTTTTTTTTTATTTCAAAAGGCAAACTAAATAAATATACGATTATGACATCTGTCGTAAAATTCGTAATTATCGAGCGCACATTTATTTTGCGCTTTCCCATAAATATATTTAACGTCCTATTAATCTGACGTTTTTAGGTAAATATAAAGTCGTGCATTATACGTGCTTAATAACCGCAAATTTAATACAAATATTTGTACAATTCTGCGCGTGACATAATAAATGCGCGTGTAATTTTGCGCCGCAAATGGACTTACCGGAGAACCCACCGACGAGCATGGAAGTGGCGCGCACTCTTGTCTGGCCGGCCCATTCGTACTCCTCGTACTCGGGGTCGCCCTCGACGTCGACTTCCTCCTCGTCGACGTTCGCGTTCTGCCCGGCCGGGTTCCCGTTGTTCTGCTTGTTCAGGCATCGGTCGACGTGTTGATTCAATTCCTCCGGGGTGCCCGACAGCCTCTCGCTGCAAACCGGACAGGACGCCTCGTCCGCTTTTCGCTTCCGATTCTTAACGCGTATTCTGGCCTGCGCATAAAAAAACAACAAGCATATATTATAATCAGTAATCATCACGTTTCGTATCTCGTCAAAATCCCCCAATTTGCTTCGAGAGAGAGAGAAAGATCATGAAAACTTTACGCGATTAACCCTTTGTTGTCCCTATTTGAGAACACCTACTTCTTCGCAATTTTTCTATGTTTTTACGTATTTCATAATTGGTTTGTGTAACATATTTTTCACAACACCCCCACGGAAAGTTCGACTTTCCATGCCTGTAGAGAGGGGCGAAAGTGGCCAATTTCACGCCAGGGCTTACTTTCCTCCCTAGGGAAGAAAATTAATACTTTCCGCCCGCTATGCCGAGTGGAAAGTATCAATTTTCTTTCCTAGGGAGGAAAGTATAAGCCCTGGCGTGAATTTGGCCACTCTCGCCTCTCTCTAGGCATGAAAGTCGAACTTTCCGTAAAGGTATTGTGAAAAATATCGTGTACACCTCGGGTCGAAAGCTTTTTCAGACTCATGTGATTTGCCGTCCGAGCCAAAGGCGAGGGCGGCAAACTTCACACTCGTCTGAAAAACGCTACTTTCGTCCCTTGGTGCACAATATACTATGGTATCGTTATGTTCCTAAGACTTGTATATGAACCGAATAAATATGTAATTATTTTTCCGTTGCTTGGCTCTTCACTGATAATTTCTAAATTCATTTATCACTTCTAAAATAAAAATTCATTACAAGCGGAATTTGATACTTTGCAAGATTTCTCTTGTAAGAATTTTGATAAATTATTTATATTTAACTTACATTTGCGGTATATTTATATTTTTTTATTTATATTAGACTTTTTCATTAAAAAACAGCAAAAATTTCTTCGATATTGGATCCGTCATTTTCAAATTTTGACTGCAGATTTGAAATAGAAGGAAAAATTCTTACGTATAAAATTTTATACGTAAATAAATCATAGTTAAAATTCGAAGTATAGGTTCCAATGGAAAATCCGTACGAATAAACCGGGCTAACTAAGAACCAGCGCGGTAAATGATGCGCGAAAGTTTTATTTATATTTTTATTTTACATATTTTTTCCAACCTTTGACTGCGTGCCGACTAGATTTGTCAGACTTGAAACACAGCTCCGACTGGAGTAGTAAAATCCCCCTCTACACCTAATTAAATCGATTCGATTTAATTTTTGATGCTATATGCATCTAAATAACTGTAAAGAAATCATTGCGAAAAATGTAAAATAAAAATATAAATAAAACTATGTAAAATATGTAAAATGAAAATATAAATAAAACTTTCGCGCATCATTTACCGCGCTGATTCTTAGTTAGCCCGGTTTATTCGTACAAATCACAGTTAATTTTGTTCAACTTGACTGCCATATTGAATCTTTTATTTTGATTTATTTATCGATTTCAGCTTTGCAATTAGCAACCCTAAAAACCGCCATATATTAAAAACAAACAAAAATTTGTGTAACAAAGGGTTAAACAGGAAATAACGAATACGTTACTTGTCTATTGGCCTTGATCCTTTTGTATGTCTCCCATCTACCCTGAGGAGTGCCGTCCGCCGCCGATGGGGCGTGCAGCATCGGGCCATGGGGATGATCTTGGGGATGCGTCGGCGGTAAGGTCGACCTCGAGGGTCGAGGTCTTGAAGACGCCGAGGAGACCTTGTACAATCGATCGAGCTCCTGAGCGAAATGTTGCTCCAGTTCTTGAGGTCTCACTGTCACTCCGCAAACCGGACAGCAAGATGGATCCGAGGGGAATTTCTTCTTGCCTGAAATAAAAAGAATTCAAATTACGATTAGAATAGCTTTATTTGATACCTATATACTAAGATAATGTCGATTTTACAGACTTTACAGAACGAGCTGATGTCAATTATATTGTTATACTTGAAAATTATTTATCAATTGTATTAATACTTCGTAAAGTTCGTAAAATATCAGAAAAGATAATAATCTTTTTCATGTCTCTTAAGTTGCTCTTTTTTTTCATTATAATTCAATAGCAAGTAATAAAGATACTTTAGGCAGTAACTGCGCCAAATTACTTATAGAACAATTCTTCCAAATTTCTTTTAAATATTTCAAACAGAAATAAGTGTCATTACGGCAACGTACTCGTATATCGTTCTTGTGCGTCAATGGAAAGTATTGTCGGTGAAATAATTTTCAGTAAGAAGGAAAACGGAAAGAAAAGAAAGAAATCCCCTCTTATTTGACAATTAAACGCATTTAAGGGATGCCTTTGATGTCCTCAGAAAGTGAGGATTTAGCCAGCGCGTGCGCTCGAGGAATGGGATCACCGGCGCCGCGCCTCTTGGAAGACGTCGGCTAACGCGATTTAAAAAGTATTCAACTCGCGTCGTAATTACTTTTCGCGACGTAGTCGTCCTCGCCGTCGGGACGCGCGCGTCGCATTAAGCCCAGAAACGAGCCGCGAAACGAAAACCACCGTCGTAGGTCAACGCGGTCCGGCTCGTTTACTCGCAATTTATTGCCCCGTAAAACGGCGAATAAAAGGGGAGGGGGAGGGGGAGAAAAAAGAAGAAGAGGCAGGAAAGGCGGAAAGGCAGCCGAGGAGAAGAGGGATGGAAGGAGGGGAGGGGGGGGCGGCAGAAGATGGGCGAGGGAAAAAGCGCGGCGCAAACGGCCGCGTGCCCGCGGTAATCCAGCGGGATACTTCTGTCTCGGAGCCGTCGCTCCGTAGTCCGTGCGGCCAGACCAGGACGCACTCCGACGGGGAATGCATAATTAATTGCGAAAGCCTGTCGCCGCCTGTGCGCCCCGCGGTTCGCGCGGGGCACGGCGCGGCGCGCGGCGGCATCGAGAGGTAAATGCATAAACTTATAGGGAAAGTTCGCGGTGCCGACGTGCCGGATTCCGCCGGTTGATTTTAATTACGCGTTAATCGCCCGTATCTCAAGGTGGCTTCATAACGTCGCCGCGTGCTGGAAGAATGCCGAGATGAGAGAGCCTTTATGTACGACGGTAAATATTTATCGCGCGGATGAGGAAGCGCCCGAGAATCAGGACGACGCGATTGCGATGCGTCCGTCAGGCGGATGCCAATCGAGTTTTACTTTCGGAAAAGCGCGACGATTCCGAGCCGGCTCAAGACGGTCGAATCTAAGTTGAAATCTAAGCGTGTCTCGGCTCTTTTACGGATAACGTTACAACTGCGATTCGAATTTATCGACCAGACATGACGCGCGGAATTATTTAGAAGCGATTTGTAAGAAACCGAGCGGGACGAACGTTTGTCATGCATTGGAATTTACGCCGACAGGCCCGAAGAAGCACGTTTGGAATTTTGTTTACATCGTATTACCAATGTGTCGCGCTATCTTTACGGTCGTTTAAAACTGTACCTTGATTTACGTAACACCGTAATGATAACGGTGCGGGATAATATGATATGAATATATATACTATATTTTCCGTTCTTTGAGGAATGTTAGAAAATAATCAATTTACAAGAAAAATGACGATTCAACGAATCGATTTATCTTAACTGATTTCATTAATTCAAATACAAATTATCAAAATATTTAATTCTATATGAATTATAAAATATTCCAGTAAGTTAGAGCAAGATAACTTTCTTATCTTTTGCTATCCAATATTTTCAATTAAAGTTTAAGTATAATCTTTAAGTATCTACATCAATCGCCACTTATCTGAATCGTAGCATTTTTCGAATCTCTTTGTGTGTAAAAAACGCGAAGCAGATCGTTGCTTCTCGATTTATCGCGAGGGATACATCTAGATGCACTTTGCATAATTGGATGCCTCGACGAGTTTCGTTGGACGTAAGACGTAAGCTACTGATTGTGAGACCACGATGATAAAATAACGCGAGGTTGACGACGCGTGAATGCGTACATGCACTTTGCGTGCACTTTGAAATTCCTGAGTGATAATCACGGTCCGCCTCGCGAGGCGCGGTAACATCGCGGGTAACGGAAGTCGGCGGAATTAATGTCGCGACGACGAGATGAAGAAAGTCGATTTGAAGGAAGAAATGACACGAGATTTATCAGTTATATTGTGGGTAATTCCTTTCGGAAATTATACCCACTTACGATCGAGTCTCCTTCACTTATTAGATAAACCATTCTGTATCAGTTAAATCAGGTACGGTTTTAGACAATTTTTTGCTTGCGCAATTAAAGTGCTCACTAAATAATTATTAAAAATCTGTCATTATAAACTAAATATAAGTAAATTATGTGAATAACAAAAAATATATATTATTTTCTGATAATGTGAGAAATTGAAATTTATCTTAATTAGTTACGATATTTTAAAGAAAAAGATTAAAGAATGGGGCGGGCGATGATTTACACATTCATTATACCTCGAGCTACGTGCTCATCCTACTTCGAAATAGTTCTCAAATTGTCGTCGTTTCAAAATTGGTCTCGTTACTCACACGATGAAATCTCTCAATTGCAATTCCATCTGTAATAATAAATCGCTCTTCGTCTGCTGCAAACGGCTATAAATAGATTGGATAGATTAACGAGCGATCTATCGCGGAAATCTAGTTAGGCAGGCATGTCTGCTTATACGACGATATCGATGTCAGGACGAGTGATAAATCGAATTATCACGTTTAAAAACGCGTTTTCCTTCCGGTGATAAACACGCCAGCCGGAAAGCTCTCGAAAGCTTTAATCAGCGCGCCGCGCCGCTGTAATTTTCAATGCGTTTTTGCTTTTTAATGAGATCTCTCGATTCGTTATGTCGGTTGCCTGATTAGATACTACTTTAGCAATAAATTTTTAACTAGAAGTCGTACTCTCTCTCTCTCTCTCTCTCTCTCTCTCTCTCTCTCTCTCTCTCTCTCTCTCTCTCTCTCTCTCTCTCTCTCTTTCTTTCGTGTCTTTTCGCTTATCTTTGTTAATTGACATGTTATTTGTATGTAAAATTTTATTATATAATAAATTAATCATAATTATTTTGCGAAAATTTTATGGAGAATAATAATCACTGTCGCAAACTAACTTTTGCATAATTCTAATATTATTTTATTATCTATGAATCATATCTACCGATCATACAAAATAATGTTTCAATTTATGATCGCATCTTGATTGTTATGTGTACAATGCCGATTGTACAAGAAATGGGAAGAAAAATATGAATCAGGAAAAAATATTACTTCCTGACACGAATTCCGTAGGAGCGTACGAAAATAAACGTGCTGCTGAGTGCCCACATCTGCCGCTATTTTCCGACGATAACGCCAAATGACGTCTTTTCAAAAAACAAAGAGAAACTTGCGAAACAATAATTGCGAACAACTCGAAGCTATCGAATGGTATTTGAAGAATTTGTTTTGATCTCTCATTAATTCTTTACGATTCTGTTATCCTTACGTACATACGTAAACGACTCTAAAATATCGGACGTATAAAATATTCTAGAATATGATAACATAAAACAAAACAAATTACTCTGTAATCTTTCAATTTTTATCGTTTAAATATAACTCGAGGGCGAGATCGGCTCGTTTGTTTTGACAAAAGACGATCCGGTGGTGTCCGTAGCCATGAGGATTTGTTCACGACAAATGTTTCACGTCGACAACGCAAAGATATAGGCGTATCCCTCGCCCTCCAAATCTTGACCCTCAAGGGTCGACTTGTAAAAATAGACGGCGGGACTCGCGAGATGTTCTCGCGGTTTCCGGAAAGAGAGGAGATGGCTTGTTTATGTGTCAAATACTCCGGTATCTTCAACGCAAAAAAGAAATCTATTTTATTACTTCCACGCAAGGCTGTTTTGTTATCTTATTTTTTACATAATAATTATTATTCGTAGGTGTAAGAAGGCGAAGTTTCTCACTGAAAAATGATTTACTATCAGACTTTTTAACAAAATCTACTTTTCTGCAATTAAAAAAAATGCAAAAATAATTTATGATTTATATTATGTTAAAAAAGGACAAAGTGTATGAAAATCATAGATTCAAAAATTAGTATATAACTATGCAATATCAACCATTACTTTAAAAGTATATATTTATATTTATTTTCAATCTCTGACTATAATTATACGATACGTAATCTCTCTACAATTTAATATAATATATTAATAAAAGAGTAAGACAGAACATTTTTATTTTATAATAAATTCTTTCGATCACAAAAATAATGCGATAACGCTCATTCTCATTATGTCCTCAGTATTATAATATTCGATAAATGTCATCAACTATGGTTGGCGATGACTTTTAAATTCCTGCCTGCGCACGGTGGAATATTTACCGATTGCGACGGCGGCGGCGGTAAGCAGGGTAGGAAATGATATAATTTGTTTCCGGGCTGCAAATGCGCACGAAACGTTTGCAGTACAAACACGGACGCTATTTGACGAGCACTGGATGCATTACAGTGTTTTAATATTTTACGTTTTAATAAAATGCTTTAATATTAAAGCTTATTCCCGTATGCAGTATAATGGGAATTTCATTGAAAATTAGGTATTTCGTTAATTGGATGATTCCGCCGTGATTTCCTCTGGCGGACGCGGACATTATTCGATATAGTGTCTATAATTGCGTTTGTGTAATTTTCGCGTTTTGTCCGCATAGCAGCCTCATTAAGTACGGCATTTTATGCGAATATAAATAAAGGCACGCGATATATAGTTCGGCAATCGAAAAAAGGATAAAAGAAAATGAAAAGCTCGATATTCGAGCAAGACATGCATCGTAATGTCACAATGTTTAACATGTGTAGACGTTTATGACATAAAATTAACAAAATTATATTTCACGCGAGTCGTTATTTAAGGATATTTAGTGGCAAGCGAAATAAAAATAAAATTTTTTTTATTAAATATCGTAATTGTAAAATTAAAAGTTCAACAAAACTGAAATTAATGTTACTAATTAATGTGATGCACGAAGAATATCAAGTGTAATCTTGTGTCGGAATATACTATGGATATATGACTGAGGTGATAGTCTGAAAATTTTTTTAGTGATGCAAGTAAGAGATAGGAATCAGAAGTTAAAAATATGTAAGAAAATGAGTATTTATGACCATGCTGAAAAGTCTTGAACGATTTAAGTCAGAAAGACGTAAAATATTCTTTAGATCCAAAAAACATTGTTTCGTCGGTCCTTATTTGAACATAGCCTTTGTATAAGCAATGCGTAACCGGAAGAAGATAATTAATGACCAGAGAAGAATAATCTTTTTACGAGTTTCCGTTAGATACCTTTTAAATTCATCTTTATTTCTCGCATCTGTATTTTATTATCGTGCATTCCATTATCGCTCTAATTCAGCTTGTTAATATATTATTATATTTTTAATATTTCAATATACAGGTATATAATATAATTGACAAAATACATAAGCATTAATACATGCAGAAGAAGCATAAAATAAGATTGCATAAAAAAATATCGACTTCTTTCAAAAGAATAAAAATTTTTAACATAGTGCTTGAATCGTGCAATAAGAGTTTACATAATTTGTGTATTTTATGTTTACATAGTATCGCTGTGCAAATGCACATGGAGAAATGCACGCGAAATCTCGTATCTAATTTTATGATTCGAACGAGCATAATGAACACATCATATCTTCTGTCTTCATTCAATTTTGAAAAATACGGATTGCAGTCGAGTTGCAAAGAAATCATCGGGCAAACATATCAACCCCTCTAAATTTAAAAACTAACTTTATTCACCCCATTTTACGATGTTATATATTTTTTTAGATTAAATTAAATGACTACGAGAGATAATGGGAAAATCCGATTGTGTGACTAAATGAGAAAGAAGAAGACACGCCGAATCAGCTGGGCGCGCGGGATTCTTATCTCCACCGACGATTGGCCGTTAAGAACGGTGTAACATCTTTATTTACCCCAAGCCTTTCAGGCTCGCGCGCGCGCGGTGCTTTAATATCGCGACACTTCCCCCCCCCCTCTCCGCCTGTACACACGGTCGCGTCTTTTTATTTCGGCGTCGGGGTAAGTAGATGGTGAGCGCCTCTTTTAATTAAAGATACGCGACCGCTCTATCTCGGGGGCCACCCCGGTGCCGCTCTAAAGGGGACTAAGTGTAAATGATGGCGCAGTTATGGTCACGGCTGGAGAGATAGCCTCGCGAGAGAACGCGGGGATAGCGACGAAAGGCATTGTCCTTTAATCGAAAGAAAAGACTCGCGACGAAAGAAATCGAGGGCGAGCGAAATTCCGGCGGTCGTGAGAACTGAAGAATCTCCGTCTGTTTGCGGTTCCTGTAAGTTTTTAGCTCCTTACGTTCGAAATATTTCTATTGACTATTCCAAAATTTTCGTGTAAAATAAAATTTCATCAGCTCGGGAAATGTACTAAAGAGCAAAAAAAGATAAATAGTCGAAAATAAAAAAAATTAAGTTAACATTCAAGTTATTTATGGAGAGGTAATATTCAAAAGTTGAACGCTGCTTTCAACGACTAACTTTTTGATATGCTCTTGCACGTTTTTGGCCTTTTTATTCAAGAATTGACGCGAGAAGCGTGAAAGCTGCGATCGTCAGAGAAATATTACGACAGATATCACGTTTCTCCAATTTTCAGCGAAGAATCCATACGCTCGTGTGTCAGCAATGCGAAAATAATTTCCAAAGAGAGCGAGAGAAAGAGTTGGAAAATGCTGTCGTACGTTTTCGAGAATTTCACAGAAGTGAAAACATTTTACGGGAACGAGGCGAGTGCGATAAGACGTTGAGTACAGATACTGAAAAGGCGACAAGAATGGAGGGCGCACCGCGCGGGAGAACGAATGAGATGGAGATACCGAGAAAGAACCGCGGCTTAGCCAGCTGTTGACATCTCTTTTTCCTTCCTTCTCCTCCTCGGAATCCTCTTTTTATTTTCGCAAACCCTCCCGCGAACCACTTCGCGAGAAAACGACGTTGCTTCCGTTAATTATGTCAGCAGACGGAGGTCCTTAAACGCGAATCACTCCCTTTGACGTTCCAACGACCGTTGATGATAACGGCGATAAGGTCACGACGAACTTCTTTCGGAGCCAGAAGCGTTATGCCTTTGTGAATTAGGGGAAAGAGCTGCGCATGGTTGATCGACGAACCGTGGATATTAGAAATTAAATATCTTTCTTGAATAACAAAATAATAACATATTTGTGATGTTCCAAAAATCTTTAATGCATTTATTTTCTCTTATGAATTATAATCATCTTTTTATAATCAATGTGTCGATTAACTATAGTCCGAGGTTAACTTTGTGTCCTTTTCTTTACAATTTAAATTAGAAAACTTATTTATTTTCTGCGCAATAAAAGAGATAAACGTCTTTATAGTACTTAATTAAAATCCAAGGGAAAAAATATATAATACTGTTATCTTCACTTTACATAATTATCCATCTTTAATATTGGATTCAGATTATATTAGTTTTCGATGTAAATTTAGATAAATTTAATACGATCAAGTTATTACACAATTGTATTTTGTTCGTGTGAGAATACGTTTGTCATTTGCAACAGCGAGAGGAAGTCGAGGAAAGACGACCTAAGTAAGTGATTCAATATTCTCAGCTCACTTAATTCCATCCGACGCAAACGTGAACTATTGCCAATCAATCGAATTAAACGTCGATCATCTCCATTTCTGGAGAAATAGAACAACCGGGTATACTTTCATAGATCGACGTCTATTCGGAGGTACGGTATTTAATTATGTGTACTCAATGATCGTAATTCAATGCTTATAATGTATCGATAATGAGATGACGAATAAGAAATGTAGTATTATCGATCTTGGTTATATCGAGACAAAGATATTTGTATCTCGTTAATTTTAACAAATTTAATTACGTGTTTGTTCATAGAAAAAAATTATAACAATAACGCATAGTAAAAATCAAAGTAACTTAACGAAGATAGTTATTTGAGCGTTGTATTTTTAAGATAAAAAATAAGACGATCAAGTGAAGTTTCAGGAGTACGCAACTCTCGAAAAGTCGAAGAGTGAAATATCACTCAAAACGAGTGAAATGCAAGTGTAATGAAAAGTGAAAATTGAGCCTGTGCACTTCGAGCGATTCGCCACTCTAAGGAAGAGTAAAATTGCACTCTATAAGTTGGAGTGAAATCGCACTTCAGTTGAAAAAGCACTCTTTTCGAGCGCAGTAGATCAGTGTCAATAGGAGAGAAAAAAGTCGAAATATTCAGAAACAAATGTTATTTGTGATATTTTCTTCGATATTTATTGGCTATAAAAAAAATTGATTACGATGACAGAATATACATTTCTGTGAAATATGCCTAATTTTTCTTATTAATTGTAAAAAAATTTTTATTTATTTATAGCTGGAAAAATAAATCTACTTGCGGCAAACTTACATTTTTTTATAGCAACAAAATATTTAGTTATAATAGAATAGGATTTATAAACAAATGACATTTATTTCCGGAAACTAAATTTATGTCTTGGAAACAAATGTTTCACTTGTTTGGATCAAGCTTAATTTCTAGCTTACTGATCGCATTGCATCGTGCAATATGGCGGACTAGTGGTGGTCGTGGCGGTGCGTTGTCGTTCTGTGGTGACTGTCTGTGATTTATGTTGAGTGTACAGTGTTTTAAGTTGAACTGTTAGTTCAAAAAGTGAAAGACAAAGTGAAACAAATCTTAGACACATTACATTTAGAGCCTGTTCACACGAGGCGTTTCTGTCTCGCGGATGCCGCGCGATTGCCGCCGTGCGTCAACGTTTGCATGAGTCGCACGTTATGGCGAGGCAAAATGCAAGAACGCGTGCATACCCGCGGAACGGCGTACGCGCGACGGCGAATGTCGTATATAGATCTAAAATGCCGCAAAGCGTATCGTAGACGCTCGTCGTCGCGCGTACGCCGTTTCGCGTACACGCGTGTGTTGTCGCACCTCGCCTCGCGACAGCGCGCGTCTCGTGCAAACGTTAACGCGCGGCAGCAATCGCGCGGCAGAAACGCTTCGTGTGAACAAGTTCTTACAACGATAAAGCCAGAATCTAATAAATAAGTTTGTAACATAATATCTTACTCATTAAAGCAAAGTGAGACGGCTGTCAATATACAGATAAACTTTTGCTTTTCTGCTTTGTTGGCTGAGGACAAATGTTCTTAATGTGTTAACATTGAAAGGCGTCACTTTGCTCTAATGAGTAATATCTTATATTGCAAATTTACTTATTAGAATCTTGCTCCATCGTTGTGAATTGTGGCGATCTATGCCACTTACAGAACGCATCCGTGCATTTTTAACTCGGCGGAATTATATATACCAGCAACTAATTCGCGACGACACCGTTAGGCGGCGCATGATGGAAAGCGTTGCTCGTATTTAAAATACATTCAGCCATAATATATAAACAGACCCCTTGCGAGGTGAGAATAGCAGCTGATAGCAGCATCGTCGCTAACTAGTTGCTAGTACATATGATTCCGCCAAGTTAAAAATGCGCGGATGCGTTTTGTGAGTGGCGTAGGTCGTCACATAAGTATAATGTTGTCCAAGATTTGTTTTAACATTTCTTCATAATTAAATTGTGAGAGAAAATTATAGTTATTTAGTAACATTTAATTTACTTGTCAGAAATATATTGATTTATAAAAATTAAAGAAAGTTTAATATTTACAATTAAACAACTCATGCCGAAGAAATAAACAATTATTTCTAATAAATAATACTTATTTCAAAAATTAAATATATGGTTTATTTACTAGAAATAAAATTTTATTTCGCCGTATTTAAATAAGAGATTTATTTCTATAAAATAAACCTTACATCTCACAAATAAATTTTCAAGTATTTTTTTCTCAGTGCAGTAGATCAGTGTCAATAGGAGTGAATTATGTCACTCTACAATTTTGAGTGGCAAATTTTACTCTGTTAGAATCATTTATCAGTCGATCTTTAGTGAATCGTGATTCATTATAACTTTAGAGATTGTATCACTTCGGTAGAGTAGCCGCTCTAAAAATTTAAGTGAAAAAATTCATTCCTACCTTATGCTGGGGCTACACTATGCGCGTTTTCGCGAATCGGATTCGCGAAAACGCGCATAGTGTAGCCCCAGCCTTACGCGTGCCCTTATTTACTCAAATTAGAGTAATAATCGCAATCACTCTAAAATATTAGTGGCAAAATCACTTTATGAGATTTAGAGAGAATAGACATTGGGAAAGCGTATTGCTGAGAAGCAATAATATCTCGCGAAAAGATATTGCGAGGCAATTTCGCAACATCGCAACATAGACTGAACAGTAGAGCGTGGAGCAAAAAGCATCGCGCGGCGCGATCTAATACTTGAAATTCGCACGGGCGCTCCTCTTTTATGGAATCTCGTTTCCGGGCCGCGCCACGCGCGTTCTCTCGTCGTTTATCCGGGGAATGCCGACACATTCTCGAGCAGTTTAACATATCCCACGGAGCGGTCCGGCAAACACGTCGCCCTCCGTCTTCCCTTCTCATTCTCTCTCTCTCTCTCTCTCTCTCTCTCTCTCTCTCTCTCTCTCTCTCTCTCTCTCTCTCTCTCTCTCTCTCTCTCTCTCTCTCTCGATACTCTATCCCATCTTACAACTCGTATTTCTATCTCCGGCCGTGTGCAGCACGCCTCCGCCTCCTTCTCCTTCTCCTCCTCTTTGTCCTTCGAAGCGGAGCGTCTGCGTGAACTCCGTTCTTCTTCTTTTCCCCTTTCAATTAGATGCGCTCGCAAATTTATGTCCGCGCCCGTTTACTGTACTCGATATTCCGTTTTCCTGCCTTTATTGAAAGGGACACCCTCTCTCTCGCCGAGAGTCGCAGACGAGTCTCGATTGAAAAAATAATCGCGAGCTGCGATGTTTCGTAATAATCGCCAAGTCACGTGTCAGAGAGTACGTTCGATTAACATTTCCATAATGCCAGTTAGCAGGAATAACTACGTCGAAATCCACGTATCCATTACCAGCGAATGAGAATGCCTCATATCGCTGGTTGTTCTCTGAATCGAAGGAAAGAATTTGCTTTCGAGATTGCGGAGCACACTGGCAGTCGCGCGGACGACGCGACGGCCGCGTAATGGCGGGGGCGAGAGATATTTGGCTGCAGTTCGAGCGCTGCCTTTCGGGGGTTTATGGCCCCGATTTGGATTCCTGGCGCATCGGCCGCCATCTGAATGCCTCTTTGATTTAATAGAGAACATCAACGCGGACTCGAAGGGCGGCAGCGAGGCGCGCCGCGCCTGCGAAGGGGTGAAGCGCCGCTCGCCGCGTCGCGTCGGCGGGGATGAAAGCCGACCTGGATTTTCGAGCCTCACGACGCGAATCACCCTTTTCTTCTGGTAATTACGATATGAACTTTGACAAGTAAGTGTGGACAACGTATAGACACAATCCTTTATAATAAAATTTGTACAAAGTAAGTTAAAATAATCGTAACGCTCACACAGAAAAAAATTAGTCTTTTATCAAGACGAATATAGTCAAATCAACACAATCATTGTTTCATATATCCAGCAAGAATATGTAACTTTCAAATTATCCTATTGTAACATTTTAATCGCAAATCGGCACGCATATAATATAATTCACAATTTAGAACTCTAAATTCTAAAAAGCTCCGATTAATTTTCTCTTTAGGAATCAATTAAAAATCGTAAAAATGTGGAACGAACATTAACTCAGCAGATTTAGCTCATATTTTGAACCAGGTATAATATCGGAGCTGTTACTGTAAATGACAATCAATGTATGTGTGGCTCGGGTAATAAGTAACAATTTTCGATATTGCCCCGGTAGGACGACGAGTCTATTTCACGAATTCGGGCGAATTCGCTGGGGCCCGTCGATTTTTTGCATATGCCTGTCTCGGATTTCGCGCGGCCGTCAAAAATTCACCGCCGTTCAACTCCGGCGAAATACAAGCTGCGGGTAATTAGCCCGGCGGTGGCGATGCAGTATTTACGCGCGTTTTAATCCGGATAGAACAATTAGTATATATCGATGGCGCCGGTGGTTACAGATGTACGGTAGGCACTTGTAACGGCGGCGTGGCACCGCCACGCTGTAATCCGGTTTTAATTAAATAACTGAGTTCGCCCTCGAAGCGCCACGGACGAGAGAGAGAGAGAGAGAGAGAGAGAGAGTCCTGGAGAGGAGTCCCTCCACCCCCTTTCGCGAGAGTCGTATGGAGCCGAAAGAGTTACGCGGAGCCAAATTTCGATGGGCGGCGGGGACCGGCACGGCCACCGGGTGTCAGGCATTTAACCGCAACTGTTGTCGTCTCGACGGCGTGGGTTACGGGCTCCGCAAGTCGAAAGCGCGAGCGACCGGGGGTGGACGCGCGTGTCTCCACCCCACGCGTGACATCTTCGTCAACGAGAGATTTATTTGCACTAGAACGTACAACGTGAGCGAAAAATACAGTAGTTATCACAATTTCGCTATAATTTTCATTTTTGATGCCAACCATATTTTTATAGTTATTTTAATAATGTGAATTATAATTAGCTCAACTATATACATGGTTTTATACACTATAACTTGTGATTTATGTATAGTAAGTACTATAATAATCGTACTATAAATATAATAAAAATGACCATAATTGAAAGATTTATGCATATAAAGTTATTTTTATTAATATTATAGCTATAATAACTATATATAAAAATAAGAGCCCCAACCATAATTATTTTACTATGCAATTATATAGTCGCAAATACCGAACACTTTTCTCTCAGTAATAATCTTTTTTTGATAATTTTATCAGGGCGAATCGGTTAATTTAATATAAAAATTAAAGGATGGATTTGCACTCTGTTAAATTAGTAGTACCAAATTATATTCAATTTGAGTCATTTTTAGCCATTTATATACCTAAGTCATCACTGCTACTACTCAATATGTCGTTAATTTAACTAAACCAATGAAGTTAAAATACCATTTTGTGTTAAAATAATAAATTTTGGCACACATGGTGGAAAATAACAAAATGTTATTTAATTCAAGGTATAGGTTTAAATTTCATCCTTTAATATTTAATAGTGTAACCCCAATGTCCCAATTTCTTACTCTTGTACATGTAAATATTTCTACAGAAAAGATTGTCCTAAAGTTAACATTACTGAATTAATGATTATCACTGAGTGAACAATCTATGTATATATATATATATATATACATGTATAAAAAATGAGCACAAGCACATTGCCATAGCATGATGCCTAAATCGTTGCGCTGAAAGATGCACTCGTCTCAGACTGAAATTTTCAAGTTTCATATCATCTGACATATCGTTCCTATCATCGTTGAAAATTTTACACGTTTCTGTCACGCGCGCACGAGGAGTCATGTTCGAACCGTCAACAATGGCGAAAGCCATACGTTTCGAGGAGTACTATTAAATAAAATTATGGAATTAACCGATGCACCTCTGCAAGATTGAACGCGTTATCGACCGCGGATGTTGCACCGGCAGGCAACCGACGAAAATAATTAATCGCTCTTTCAACGACGACGGCAATTACATCCACCATTAGATCGGTCTTCCATTTTGCGCCATTGGATTAAATTATTGTTAACTTAAAAGCGGCATGTGGACAATTAGAACATAAATTCTGTCGAGTAACACACCACTAACTAGAGATGTGAATTAATCAAACAAATACGTACCGTGAATCGACATTTCCAAGAAATGTCGATAAACGTTTCAATTTTTAACTACGTTACGTCGTACATATATGTAAGCAAGGTAAAAGGAGCTGTGCTCAGCTAGTGAAATATGTCTAAATTAATACGTAAAAAGTTTAAAATTGTGCAATAACGCGACTCTTGCGGAGGTACATTTAATATTAAATTTGCCAATATCCGCGTCAGCGTTCATTAACGATGAGACGAGGGATTTAACGGAAGATGGAACGTCGATCTCTCGGTTATTCACAGAACTCTCAATCTACATTTCGATGCCGCGTAGCAATAATCTACTGAAAAACGGAAATTCTTGGAATAACAGAAAGATGATGGAAATCGTAGACTTCCAGCGACCGCGGTTCTCAGCCAGAGATAAAAAAAATAACTGAATGACGTTGCACGTCGCGTGGGACGATATTAATCTTACTGGCCCATTCGAGTGCTGGGATTTATGCTATTTCTTGGCAATGCTAGAGAAAGAC
The DNA here is from genome assembly GCF_030848795.1 of Temnothorax nylanderi. Lineage (NCBI taxonomy): Eukaryota > Metazoa > Arthropoda > Insecta > Hymenoptera > Formicidae > Temnothorax > Temnothorax nylanderi. The sequence continues at coordinate 255,746 of NW_027249218.1, forward strand.
ATGGTTATACACCTGTAGTTTTGTTATTCATAATATCTCTTTCAAATCTTTACATTGTATTTCACTCATCATGTTATATGCGAATTGTCCATCATGCATTCAATCGGCTGCGCAATGCAATCGAGGAAAATAAATATTTCATTAAAATAATAATAAAATAAATATACATCGATGTATGTTAAGTGATAACGATAAAAAGATATAAAAATCACTTTCAAAAATAGCGTTTCTACAAATTCTGAGTAAAAGTAATATTGTGCAAAGCATTAGACGCGGTCACAAACATTCTCATCACGGATCGTGAAACTTATTTAAAAAATCCGACATTGATTGCGGAATAACCAGGTATTATGTCAATATTTATCGTATAAACAGCAACGGGACGCACACAGCGAGAAGGGTATACTATCGGATTTTTTCGGCATCCTGTTCAAACCTGAACTACATTACACGAAGACCGAACAGTTCTTAACGTTATTTACGCCAAGTGTATAGTAAAACGTGACGCGATATACGGCCTTTTAGAAATTAAAAGCCTTCCCTTTTGTCACGTCACTTTCGCGTAATTACGATCAACGCGTTATAAAAACTCGCTCGATACGTTTTATTTTGTGCAATTTACCCCCGAAAACGATCGCCGGGAGCGGACTGTGTAAATTCGGCTTTAGGCGTAACATTGGTGCTGGCGTATCAGCGTTGGTGCCCCGCGGCGACAGGTGGAGTCGCGACGCCACGGCCGGGGCACTAAAGGGCCCGCAGCGTGACGAGGCGCAATTATTACGGGGATCCAGGCGAGGCTCGCGAGTATCGCGGGAGTTAAGGATCATTTAATTAGCACTAAACGCTGAATTTACATCGGGAGTAGCCGCGATTTTATGCCTCTCGCGCTTTCCCCGCGGTTCAGGGGACCCCGGAGGCGCGCTTTAACGAGCGCGATCGCTTTTCTTGCACACCCCGACTCCCGCGTTTATTTGCGATCGGGCGATGAAGCCCGATCGAGGTAATATATTGAGCCATTCGGGCGTTTCTCCCTCTTGAGAAATTTTCTTAATTAATATCGCAATAAAAGAGAGAATGAGAAGCGAGATTTCATCGCGTTAGATATCGCGAGAGTTATTTCAAACAACACCGATTTTTCTATTAATGTTTTTTCGATTTTTAATCCGTATCGCGCAATTCCCGCAACAAACTCCCTCGCGTGATAACCGATTCAATTATCGTTATACACCGCTTGACCTCCGCGCGGTGCAACATGTCTCGCATGATCCTAATTATCATGCGGCAAGCCGCGAATCGCCCGGCGGCGAAAGGCCGTTTGTTTAATTAAACGCACGAAATCTCCGAGTTTACAAATATTACCTTTTCGGCGAGTTCGCGCGTAAATCCTAGCGTTTAGTGGTTATTAAAAGTCTCCCACCGTCGTTTCGCGGATGCGGTTTTAATAACCCCGCGCGCCTTAAGAGGCATTTCTCGTTGCCGCAGGTAGAGGACTAAGTAAGTCGACGCCTTAGGATCCTGTATACAGGCCGCTTCATACAGAACTCGGGAAAGCGACGGCGAATGCGAATTCTATGCGGCTGCGGAAATTAAAGGAAAATTTTATAGACAATTAACAGATATCGTTTTGACGAAGAGTCGAAGACGACTAATGATACGACCATCCTGCGAGCCTCGAAATGTTATTTAGCACTCAAACATTGACGCAAATTTTTTTCTGTTTAATATTCATGGTGATATACACGTGAGAGATAAATATTCCTGAATGAAGTGAACTTAATAAAAGCACAAAGTGTAACGAAAAGTGAAAATTGAGTCTGTGCACTTTGAGCGATTCGCCACTCTAAGGAAGAGTAAAATTGCTCTCTAAGTTGGAGTGAAATCGCACTCCATTTGAAAGGGCTCTTTTCGAGTGCAGTAGATCAGTGTCCATAAGAGTGAATTGTGTCACTCTATAATTTCGAGTGGAAAATTTCACTCTGTTAGAGTCAGTTATCAGTCGATTTTTAGTGAATCGTGAATCACTATAGCTTTAGAGTGAGATTCTAAAAATTCATTCCTACGTTATGAGTACATTTACTCAAATTAGAGTGACAACTCTCTCTTTTGGGAATGACTATCGCAATCACTCTAAAATATATCAGTGGCGAAACGACTCTATGAAATTTAGAGAGTAAGCATCGCAATTCTGAAGGAACCTGTAGATCAGCGTAGGACTGCACGACGATGACTCGGAGATGATCCTCTCTGACATATTTAAGAACTGGTTTCTTTTAACTACGGCGTCAGTCAACCTAAGCGAGAGAGGTATCTGTCGCATCACCTGCCAGGCGCAACATATATTGTCGGCCGGTAGTAAAATTCAAACGACACCGATACGCAAACGATAAGTCGAAGTCCGCGAGAGACCGCCTTAAAATTGGACGCGGCGTTCGGACAATTATTTTATATTATGCTCCATATCGTTGCGCGCGCGCGCGCGCGCAACGATATTTTTAGAGCCGGTTCCGAGCGCTTTTAACAGCGATTTTACGTTCTCTTTCGACCAGGACGAGGTGAGTGACATACCGAGAAAAAAGAAATCGCGAGATCGTTCGTTTCGACTCTTACTTGGACGACTGGCAGCCAGAGATTTTATTTATATTTTCGCATGTGGAAGAAAAGAAGTTGGATTCCACCGTGAAAGAGAACTGTCCGATTTATGACTCAAGTCTTTCTAAAATGTTTTAATTTTTATGCATCAGAGTCTCCTTATATTTATATCAACGGAATCAGATTGCGGCAATGGAGAGTGTAATACACTCTTGCTAAATGTATCGCTGTAGAAATCGAGTTTATAGAAAAATCTACATTGTCTTGCTAATTACAGGCCGCCCTGATGTTGCAATTAATGCGGTTCTTTAGTCTTTTTCTTAATCTCGCGATACAACGTATGGGATTACGCGAATAATTTAACACGTTTTTCCCGACGGGGTCGTACAAAGCTTCTGCGAATAACAAAAAGGTCTCCGTAAAAAGTGGGTCTCCGTGTGATTTGCGAGCAGATAATATTTCCATGTTAATTAGGCCGCGAGTTCTCTGTCGGTTTCACTTGTATGTTAATATTCTCACTTATATATTGCGCCGGATATTGCGTCAACGTAATCGCCGCCGCGCATCTTTCGCCGCTCGCCGCGTTTGGCACTTTTTTACACGCCTCGCGCGATAAGTCTTTGAGTAATGAAGCACTCAATTAAGATCGGTATCACCGGTTCGACAGGTGTGCCGCCGGCGAAGTGAAAGGCGAAATCTGTCGCGATTTATTCGTTCCGGCAACAATATTAAATAGCAAAATGACAAGCCAATGATTATTCTGCCTATTTTTTTTAACTATTTAACTATTTGTTACTATCAATTATGTTGCAAGATTACTATCACACACAAATTATTAAACAGATTAGAATTATCACGGACATTTCGAGAAAATTCTATTATTATATAAAGCTAAAAGAGTTATGGATGTTTAATGTCGCAGCAATTTTAGTACGTAAAAAAAGTGTGGACTGTCAGATTTAGGAAATTGATCGTCGAGAGGAACTCTTCTCTCGCTCGTGATGATAGGTACTCGAACACCCTAAGGGCGGTATGCTCGTTTCATTAATAACTTAAGCCGCGAAAATAATGGGAGCACGCGTTCTTAATAATTAATCGAATTAAACGCGCGTAATGGAATAATAACGGCCTACTCTCAACGTTGTATTCCTTCGAGGATTTCCGTATCTGAAAACCAATTAAACGTTAGCTGAATTAATCATGTATACAAAAATCGTCCATCAAGTGGTCTAACAAAATTGTAATGCAAATATAAGAAAGGATAATATTGCTTTATGACGTGAAAAAAAGAAACTATAAAAAGGTTACGGCAATATAGAATGACTTTCCCAATCTTCTATTATTTTCAACTTACGATATAATTTTTAATTCGAATTCTTATGTAGCGTTACGTATATATTTTATCTCTTTCCCTATCCTAAATCAATACAACATAGAATTAAACGCTATGGCGCAACTTGGAAGCAGTTTATAGGAAATAAAGCGGGCAATATAACAGCGACGTAACTGTCTCGTATCCGGCGTATCGTATTTTAATGTTCACTGCTGCAAGAAACTTTTACGTTACTCGACATCGAAATGCATGAGAATAAAGAATTAGCGAAGCAGGTAAAGTAATACATAAGGAAGTGAAATATTGTAGCCGTGTTACTATTGCATATTTCATCCGACTGCTTCCTGCCTTCTGCATTCTTCTTTCTGAACGCGTTCGCATAATCGGCAGTAACGCGAAGTTATTAACTGTTTCTCATCTCATGACGTGATAAATTTTTCACAGCAATATACATATTTCTTTAAATCTAAGGTACTTAAGGGAATTACCTGCTGCATACCGGTCACTTAAATAGTACCTCATCAATTTTTCTTTTTCTTATTATTGAATATAAATGGTATTTAATGATACAAATATGAAATACTGAATAATAAGGAATATAGACAAAAAATTACATTATTTTAGATATGCGTGTTACAGTTTGAACAATCAGATAGGATTCAGACACAATTCTTATTTTACAAGTATTATTTGCCTAACATTTTCTCTATACGTCTTCAAACTCTTCAATCTATTTCTTTTCGTTTCTGATATTATTTACGAAATCGCATTAAGTATACGGATAAGACCATATAAGAGTTGAGGCGATACGAGGCGAAGGCGTTCCGGGAAGTCTCTCCCGTTCATAGATGACGGCAGTATAGCCGTGGATTGTCTGCAGGTTACGCTAGATACCGTGCCATAAGTTCGACAGTTACGGGGTATAAGAGAGCGAGGGTGTGTGCCTCGGTAAGTGCAACTCGCGCGAAAGGGGCCCGCCGACCGAGGACGAGAGAGAGTCCTTTCATGCATACCGTAGTATCCTCGGATCCTCCGTACCGTTTACCCTTCTCGCCTCTCGTCCCTCTCGATGTCTCGTATGTCCTTTTGTCTCTCCTTGTTCCTGACTGAAGAGGTTCGCTCCTCGTCGCTCCCGAGAAATCCCTGGGCCTGTCGACGTAGGCGCCTTCGCTATGCGAAGGACACGAACGGCGAAGGAGTATCCCGCCGCGAGTTATCGCACGGTATGAATTTCACGTCGCGCTCGCAAAACGCGCACGTAAAACGACGTTCGGTCTCGTGCGCGACGCGCGACGAGGGAAACGAAGGACGAGGACGAGGACGAAGACGTATTACGGGGACGAGGTGAAAAACCCGGAGGGTCGTCTAATTCGCTTTTACAGCCGCGGCTCTCGCTCCTCTGATCAAAAAACGTCACCTGCGTACGGCAGTCGTCGCGGAGCGAAGAGCGACGCGGCCCTACGGTCGCCCGGTAATTCGAAAGAGATTTATGTGTCGCCGCGAGAGTTCTCGCCGCGCGCTGCGAGACACACGACGGAAAAAGGAGGAGCCGGAGACATTCGATGGCCGCGCGAGAGAAGCACGCGATTGCGAAAAGCATATTCAATTTGCAATCGTACGAACTTATAAGGGGAACGTCCACTTGTGAGACACTTGAATTTTAAATATGCTGTCACCCTCGATTTTTTTTACTATTAAAGAGGTCCGAGTTGAAGTAGAAATTGTTTTAGACACCAACATGGCAACCATGTAACTTTAACTCTTATAAGAACATTAATTTATAGAAATGTTGATGGTATTTTCCTAGAGTTCAGTGTTCGGAGTAAAAGGATTGAAAAATCGCAAATATGCAGATATTTAATAAAATATTATATGATTTTTTCAATTGCAATTATGTATATTACGCATTATAGATACATAATTACATCCATATCTGTAATTCAATATTCTGTAGGGTACTACCGTGATTACTGATTCAACAAGTTTGAACAGTATCATCAATTTCTTAGTGATTTTCTCCTCTCTTCTCTCTCTCTCTCTCTCTCTCTCTCTCTCTCTCTCTCGTTCGAATGAACAAACAAATAAATAAATCATGTCGCGAGCAGAGTGGCCGACGCTAACATCAACATTTCAGAATCCCGAATATCCCCGTTGATCCCTGTCTGTTTTCCTTGCGCATCTGTCGAGTGGATATCGCGATGCCGTTCAGGACCCTCCAAGTTCTCTCGCGGGCTTAATATCAAAGAATCTTCCGGCGGCACACACGGTTAGAACATCTAGAGCGTTTTCAGCAAGCGGGAGCGAAGGAACGAAAGGAAGGGGGCAAGGTGGGGCAGAAAATCGAGAGAGAGAGAAGCGTAGGGTTGTAGTTTTGGGAAAAAGCAGGGCGATGGTAATCTTTCCTTTGGCCGATGTGCAGAATCACGCGTCACCGCGTCCGCCGTCGGTCGTTTCATATAGACATTCCTTTCTGCCTTCCGCCGTGCTTGTTCCTGTATCCTCTGCCCTTCCGGCCGCCCGTGTCCGCACGCACGCACGCACGTACGCACGTACAAACGTAGACATGTGTGCCGATCCTGAGGGATATGAGAGAGAAAGAGAGACAGGGAGGAGGGAGGAAGGGAGGGAAGAAGGGAGAGAGAGAGAGAGAGAGAGCGAGAGAGAGATCGTCATCGTCCCCTCATTCGCCCGAGGTGATTCGCTCTCGAGATTGCGGATCGTCGAAATGAATTTATCGCTCGAGAATTTGCGTAAATCCCGGCGTAACGAGAAACAGGAAGAGTGGCTCCCGTCGCGCCGGATTTCGTCGAAACGATGCCGAAGTCGGTGATAAGAGCGTGCCGCAAGGATGCTGCCGAGCTCTCAGATGGTGAGAGAGGCCTGCCAGAGGGATGTTAGAATCGGAGGAGGCAAGGATGCGATCGTTGAAGATTCTGAGGATGATTTTAAGTGGGAATATAAGAAATATATATAATATTGTATTTAACCCTTAAAGGCTACACCTCAAATCTCAACCACTTGAAATTCTTCAAAAATTGACGTTTTTGGACAATTTGATATTAATTATTGGCAATTTTTCTAATCATATTATATATTCGTATATTATATATTCTTCAGTCTTTTCTACCCTTGTTCCATATATAATTTTTTAAGATTTGGGTGATTGGACCCAGCTTTATACGCGAACAAAGGTCCATATATGGACCATGTAACCTTTAAGGGTTAAAATATTCAAAATATTTAAGATTTCGAAGACGCGATTGCAAGTGTCTAAAAATCCGAAAAGCTGAAAAAATGTGAGAGATTAAGAACGCACTAAGAATTACAAATTTTAAAAATTCAGAATTTAAGAGTTGAAGAAATGAGTTCAAGGACCTAAGATTTGATGAGTCTAAGGAAAGAAATTTAGAATCAACAAATTCAGAAATTAACGAGTCTTAACGATAAAAATCTCAAGATTTCGGTATCTACAAATTTCACTTCAGACTTCAGGAATTTAATGACTGTGTAAAGATTGTTCGCGAAATGAAAAATCTAAACGTTTAAGAGTTCAATCTTCAAACTATAACATTCAACTCCTCAGGCTATATTTTAATAATCAAGGCAGTTGTACTTACACGTTAACAACACGATTCATAAGAAGCAAAGAGCAACAACGGTGTAACAGAGGGAGGAACTATCCGCGAGCTCTCGATCGCTCTCGTCGCGAGATAAATCGCGGCGCGAGCGAACAAGGCGATCGCTAGGTTGTCGATGGGTGCTCGCAGCAACACCCGTCGAGAGGGTGTGGGCAGTGAAGGAAGGGAGCACTTATATAAAGCGCGGTGATATATAAGGGATTTGTCTCCGCGGTACCGTCATACGTCATGTCGCAAATATTAACTCTGATACAGGCCATTCATTCACTTAATTACAAACAGCCGTGATTTAAGGGAGACCGTGCGGCGGGGGGTCTCAGGTCGGGGCACCAGCGCCAGCGTTTCGGTAGGTGTCCGAGGTGTGTAGCTGATACTGTGTAGCTTTCTTTACGATCCCTCATTTACACAACAGGGACCCGGGGGCCACAGTTCGCCGAACTGATTTCCGCCCCCTGCCCCCGCTGACCTCGACCGGGTTCCCCGCGACGTAGCGGCGATTTACGCCCAGATGCGGAAATACTGTTGCTTCGGAAAGAAAAAAAAAAAATGGAACGCGCGGTATAAGTGTTCCAGATGTTCTCATCTCCAAAATTTTCTGAATTATAATTATTCACTGCTGAACTGAAAACTAAACATTGCCAACCTTTTGAATCATATATTTTGCGATAATTACTCTTCATATTTCAAGAATTAAACACTGTGAAGAAAGCATATAACGTATGCTAGCAAGAGTAAAAATTTGCATCATAAAAAACTTACGGATGTTAAAAAAAAGAAAATTAATTAATATTCATAAACATTGAATATCATAACTTTTAATTGATATAATGCAAAATTATTTCATCTTACGGCACAAACGGTAATATGATGAAATAACGATAGTAATAATATGAACAATGTAGCTAATAAACGTATCAGTTGGAAGGGGCGTTGCAGACACCCAACGAAATAATTTCCAATGCTGCATATAAATCTTCCAGGCATTTAATGGCACTTGGTTCCACAGCTGCGCGGCTTTCGTTTCATTTCAATCGCGATGCATCCCTCATCGGCATCACGAGACGCTGTTACCGTTCAGCTTCTTTTTTTCACGCCCTCTCGCTTCCATGTCGCGCTTCGCCCTCGTTCCTCATCCTTCTCGATCGCTGGCCAACTTCCCGCTGAAATCCGCGCCTCTCCCCCTTTAATCTCTAGCTGTACTCGAGAGGTAGTTTGCACGTGGTAGCACGAGATGGCTATCAATATCAATTCGACGCTCGCGTTCGAGGCTGCTTTGTAATCTTCCGACCGCCGATGTAGCTACCTCATCCCGAAAAGGGACCAGCCATCAGATTCCTTTCTCCTCCCGCTCTTTCCCCAATCGTCTCTCGTGCCAGTTTCGTGCGCGTGCTGCGGTCACAAATGCTTTTGGGACTTATCTGCGAATCGCAACTGCCAGTCAAAAATAATTTCAGATTTGGAAATAAAATTCGATGCTCACAAAATAATCATTCGCACTAATCCGAGCTTTTAAGTTTCCATTTAAATTTAAATTTAAATTTACTGACTAACTTCACTCTCCGAAAGTTTTCTAATATCCCGACTGAAAGTTCCAACTCATTTTCTTGCCCTGGAAATCGATATTCCCAGGCAGTTTAATTGAGACGCGATATATCTGAGAGCTCTGCAGCTTGTTATATCCTCAGATCAAACAGCTAATAATTTTTACGCCACGGATTCTGAAGGAGATCCGGAGCTTGGCGGAGCACGAAACGGCGAACGACTTATGTTGGAGCCTCGCCTTTGTGCGCGCCAGACCGAAAGGCTCGCTCGCTCGCCAACGTGCCAATATTCATAAACACGTCCGACAGCCTGCGATATCTTACTCAACGGTGGCCTTTCTCGCTCTCGCGCGACGACGTAAAGCGGCCGCGAGAGGAAGATCCCGCTCACCGGCCGGGGGGCCCCACGGGCGCGTGAGGAATCGTTTGTTTCTTCGACGACCGCGTCGAATTCGGATCACGCCGCGGGTTTTCGGGCTTTATGCGCGCCCGTGGGTGGTGATAAAGATGCATGCGGAGAGATCGGCGAGATCGGTAGCGGACAAACGCGGCCCGGTGCCAGCGCGGGTTCAAGTCGTCGGGCTCTTATTCGCGTGAGAGAAACGTTTCCCGTGAGTTTACGGGGATTATTTTCGGAATACGTTGAATGGACAGCATTTCGGTATAAAAAGAATCGTGTTTATCTCCGTCGAGACGCGGACAAAGGCCAGTAAAGTTCTCTCTAGAGAAACTAATGCGATTCTATTTTACGCCACGAAAAATAATCTGTCAGATATATGTTCAGATGTCACTGGCGAGAAAGTTGGAAGATACCTCAAAGACATCGAGCCACCAGAAATCGGAGTCGCAGGACGCTATTCTGTATTCCTTTTTACGACTCTTATGTAAGATCATATTTACGTCAAGTGACAGGCAAGTGCTACTCTATTTTGAAGTCAAAAATACTCTCTAAATCTCATAGACTTTCGCTACTAATATACATATATTATTAGAGTGATTGCGATAGTCACTCCAAAAGAGAGGGTTATCACTCTAATTTGAGTAAATGCGGGTAGGAGTTTTTAGTGAATCACGATTCACTAAAAATCGATTGATGAATAATGACAGAGTGAAATTTTCCACTCAAAATTTTAGAGTGACATAATTCACTCCTATGGACACTGATCTATTGCACTCGAAGAGTGCCCTTTCACTCAAAATGGAGTGCGATTTCACTCCAACTTATAGAGAGCAATTTTACTCTTCCTTAGAGTGGCGAATCGCTCGAAGAGCACAGGTTCAATTTTCACTTTTCGCTTGCATTTCACTCGTTTTGAGCGATATTTCACTCTTCGACTTTTAGAGAGTAACTCAGTTATTAATATGCGTTTAAAAATATTTAATATATTTTATGTTAATATTATGATTATATATGGAGGATGCGTTTAGATTTGACACGATAAAATGTTTCGCACGCGAAATAACTTTTCGCCACGAGCGTTTATGGCGCTATATGAAAAGTCATTTCGACCTGCGCGTGTCACGCTTAAAAAAAAAACAGAACATTCTCTCGGCCACAGTGAATGATTCACCGGGAATATTATACTACGACAATAAACGTAGGCGTCCACTTCGTAAAGCAGACTCGCGCCGCTCCGTTCACGCAACTCGTACGTTCTGCGCGCTGTCTCGGTCTCCAACTCTCTTTATCTTTATTTTCCTTATCCCGATGACCACCTTGCAACGTGGTGGAAGAACAGCGGGCCTACTGCGAGGCGGGGCGGGAGGCGGGGGAGACAGGGGAGCGAGAAGAGATACGGTGGAGCTTCCGTGGATTCACCTTGCCAAACGAACGACCCGTTTCAGGCCGGTAAATCCCTCGATTCCCGGGGTCCCGCATTCGTTGCCTTATTTTCTCCCGCTCCCGTTGGATCCCGTATGTTGCAGAAAATTCATCGCTCTTATACAGAATTATATTCCCTGCATTCCCTTTCTAGAACTCTCCGGAGGTTGTGCGGCGGACAAGACCGTGAGATACGTCCGTGAAATTTTCTGTTACCCTCGTCACTATTCTAAACGCAAAGATAGCTGCATATTTTACAAAAAATAAATTGATTAATAATTTTAAAGCGCATTTTACAGATGATATTCACCCGCGGCTAATGTTTACGGAAATTATTATAAATAACACGAAGTATTTAATATTTAATGAGACGTTACTGCAGCCAACGTGTCTCATTTTACAACAATACAAAACACGAGGGGATTGGTTTAAAACGACGTAATTAATTAGCAGCGTGCAGGCATCGTTAGCAAATAATTCCCTGCCCGTTTGTACGCGCACCGCGAGCCTATACGGATACCTACCCGCGTATATCGACTATATCGCTCATAACCGACCGCGAAGAGCGCGAAACGCTAACCGGTTGCGGGACACCGGTGGTCGGTACCGTGCGCGTACCGTAAACGTCACGAGCGGCCAGCAGTTCTTTGATATCGCTGAAGCGTGAGGACGTTTTGGCAGACAGACGGATGGACGGACGAGCCGACGAGGGGTCTGGTTATGATTGTGATATTACAGTTGGTTCGTAGGCTCTCGGAATGTGTAGCCTCTCCCTTTCTCTCTCTCTCTCTCTCTCTCTCTCTCTCTCTTCTCTCTCTCTCTCTCTCTCTCTCTCTCTCTCTCTCTCGCTCTTCTCTTCTCTCCTCTCGCTCGCTCTCCGTTTCACTCCCTTCCGCCTATGTGCATTCTACGTGGATGCATGCCTGCCCATCAGGCCGCGCAACGTAGAGCTAATCAAACGGGCCAACCCGTTGTGCGAATATTAATTAAACTCTCCGTTACGCCTGAATAGCGTGCACAGAGGGTCGCGGGGGAAGGGAAAGAGGGCGAAAGGTAGCGAGGACGTGCATGTTACGCTTTCGCGCGCCCGCGAGGGTTACACCTGCGAACGATGACTCCGTTTAAAGAATCATCGAGCAGCGAATCTCCTTCCCAGCATCTCGAAATGCTAGAACTTTTCTGGGTCTAGAGGTCTTCCAAATATTTTCCTACTCTATAAATCTCATAAAGTGGTTTCGCCACTAATATATCAGAGTGATTACGATAGTTACTCCAAAAGAGAGGGTTATCACTCCAATTTGATTAAATATTCAAACCATTACTTTCACCCCTTTATATCTCCGGAACCGTGCCTATGCTCATCTTAGAATTTCTTTGGGATTAATGTCCCATCATATAGTACTATTTGGCATAAAAAAAGTTTGAAATTCGAGGTCCAAAAAATGGGCGAAAAAACAGGTCTTTTTGCCATCACTCTTTTTAGAGCGGCTACTCTATCGAAGTGATATGATCTCACTCTAAAGCTATAATGAATCACGATTTACTAAAGATCGACTGCAGATAAATGACTCTAACAGAATGAAATTTTCCATTTAAAATTGTAGAGTGACACAATTCACTCCTACGGACACTGCACTCAAAAAGAGTGTCCTTTCACTCAAATGGAGTGCGATTTAATTCTAACTTATAGAGCGCAATTTTACTCTTGGAATAAATAATATATTTTACTCTTAGAATAATAAATAATTTTTCGAAAATTATTTATTCTTTCCTGAACTTTCGATACATCGAGGAATATTTTTTAATCGACTAAAAAAAGAAGAAAATCAGAATTGAATTCTTTCACTTGGCAATCCTATTCCTTTTGATTGATAGAACAATAGTAAATGTAGACTACAATTTAGAAATTTCCGTTAAAAGAGGGTTTTTCTATCTGTCTCGCAATATTCGTGCGAATTTTTTTTCAGGAGGGAAAATTAGCGTTTCCGTTGGCTTCGTAAATAACCGCGAGGCATTGTTAAGGAGGCAGGGCGCTTTGTGGAATCCGCGGTCGTTTTACTCGCGCGGGCAATAAGCGTAACTCAAGATACCGCCTTTTTCCGCCGCGCGCAATATCGGATAATTAAATCGAGTGTGTCCGCACGATAAAACGATACACCGCGCCGTAGCGAGCAACGAGGAACAAGTCGTGCGGAAGATAAGACCGCGACCGTGAATTTAACTCCGTTATCGGGATAGCAACTTGTTGAGGTATTGTTAAAGCATCTGCGCGCCCAGATGCAGCTCTGTCTCGAGACGCGAGAGAGAGAGAGAGAGAGAGTATTCGCGTCGTGCTTATCACACGTGTGCCTCGCATAAAGAATCTCGGATAATTGATGGAATCTTTTACGTCCACCCGTTAATGCCGGCCACTTTAACGGGCCGAATACGTTTACTCGCGCGGTTAATTCAGATTCGAGATTTTAACTCCGCGGAACGGCGGAGGATTTCAGGAGAAAGAATTTTGCTCGCATCAAGCGTACACCATATATCTGAGGAATGATATCGCAGCGCCTCGCTAATTTCCAATTTAGATCTCTTACAGCAATCGCCGCGACCCTGACGCTCGTCTCGCCCTCAAAGCGTGCCACTGCGAATGTCGTTCATTAGCATCTGCTGCCTCGTGCAACGATATCGTACCGAAGCGCGAGAAACGACGAGAGAGAGTGTCGCTCTCCGACTTCCTATTCTCACGGGGCGAGAGATGGGGACGCGAGGGCATGTCGCTCGGCGACATTCACGCTTGCCCGCGAAGCGAGGGAGAGGACGAGTCCCGCGGTATACTTATATAGACGTCAGTCAGATTTCCGACGCTGTAAACGGCTGTATATGGCTCGTTGTAAAGGCGGCCCCTTTGATACCACGAGGCCCATAATGCGCCGATACATACGTAGGGCCTCGGTCGTAAATACCGCTAGTCTCTCTACCTCTTTCTCTATCCTCCCTCATCGTGTTCCTTCACCCTGTCTTTTCTCCTTTTCTCTCTCTCTCTCTCTCTCTCTCTCTCTCTCTCTCTCTCTCTCTCTCTCTCTCCACCCCGTTGTCTCTTTCTTTCCTTTTTACATTAATTCGATTTTGTCTCCTCGATGTCACGCGAAACGCCGTCGGTCGCCCTAAATCCCACGCGCCGCGATTGACCGTTTAATTACGTGTCCATAAAACGGGAGGAGGAAGCGACTTTTCGGCGCTTCATCCCTTTACGCCGCGTACTTCTACTACCTCTCTCTTCCTTTCTTCGTCGTCCAAATTCTCGTCGCCGTTGTCCTCGCGAACCGGTCCGAATCTTGCCGGATGCGGCACACCTGGATGCGGCGAGATCGCCTCGATAAGACGCGTGCGCGGGGATCATTGGCGATTTTTTTCATCAGGTCCCCTCATTCTTACGCGCTAAGTTATACCGACGTATTAAATTATTAAAGTCAATGGGATCGAGAGATTCATCTACGTGTTAGTTCGCAGAAATCTTTAACTGGAGCAAGGTTTTATCTCATGATATGACAAATCGATCAACTGATCAAATATAATTGTATTTATATTCTTTCGCGTTAATATTATTTTTTGCATTTGTATATTGATAGTCAGTTTAACAAATCAGAAAATTTATAAAAAGTACATGTGTAAAAGGTTTATTTATTTTTCATTAAAATAAAACTAAAGTAAATTAAATAAAATTAATTTTTTTGACTAATATTGCTTAAATAAATTGTACGATCAGTTACATGATTTTATCTCTTAGCATGATTTTAACAGATTTACCATAGGTTTACGATATCTGAAAACACTGAAATAATCGATGATTGTACGCAATTATAACTAGTGCTGCAATGTTCCAGTCAATGTTTAAATAACAGCATGTTAAAGTGTAAAGTAAGAGCGTTAAATATAACGTATATATGTTAATATGTAATGTATATTAATGACGTAAAGTAAGAGTTGAATATAAACGCATGCGGACGTGGGGGTACAAGTCGCGAATAAAACTAGACAGATCGTTTGTGGCCCGAAACGTCAATAGCCTAATGGAAATAATTGACGGCCCGGAGCGGGTGCAACTGCTCGAGTGAAATGTACTTTGACTATCCGCTAACGAACCAGTCGAGTGGTGTTCATTTTAGTTGTATACCCGCACGCTTTGTCGAGTGCCCCGAGCGGAAATTCCGCCACGGAAGCGCTCGATTCATAATGCGCTTACTATGAATCGCGATTGTAGCGTGATTTTTCGATAATCCTATGCGGAAGGAAGGGTTCGTGTAGAAATATATACATATATAATAGAATTATTCTTTCTCTCTTAATATACGAACTCATTGACGATATGTGTCAATTTAACATAATATAAATGCCTAAATAAAAACATCTCTTTTCATAACTTTCTCATTTTTAACACGACACAGACAAGTCTTGATTCAGTTGTCCTATACGCGAAATTCACTTCATTCTACATTCATACCACTTGTTAAAATTCTTCAATTCCTCGCATTCGCATAATTATTCATTGCTCAATAGTGATATTTCTATCATCGTGTTATGGCACTAATTATTTGCAATATTTGTATTTAATTTCTTCGTTTAATTTCTATGCTATAAATCATTACCATGTTATTGTGCTGTAATTTTAATATTAATTGACGATCGCACGGTAATAAATCTGTTCCGAAATGTCAACCTTTTATACGAATTTTGTACTGCAGTTTATCTAACTTTCCCGATTCACATGTGTAACTGTTAAATGTGGCTGTCTTTTTCGTTAGCACTAAAACTACTGAAGATTAACCTATATCTATTTCTACCAAAGGGTCAAAATAAAAAAAAAAGAGAAAACACGTACATTTATAAAATTAATTATCTGTATATTTCGATAAAAGTCGAAGAAAAATTCAGAAATTGTGATGTTTTAAAAATAAATAATAATTATTAAAAAAATGTCAATCATTTCGACCCCCTTGGTAGTTGTATGTGTTAATTTGAAAATCGCGTCCAACAGACGAATTCAAGAAGCGTATAAATTTTTAGCGATAAACATGCTTCTTTCAAAATTACTTCGGGATTCTTATTATTTTCATGGGAACAAATGCTCATAGTGAAAGAGATCCGTGAAATCAGTACTCACAGTGCAGATTCCACAGGAAAGCGAGATTCGCGTGGTTCTGGTACATCTCGCGAGCGGTCCATGAGTTCGCGTACACGAAGCCTTAAGTGGTCCGGTCGATCATCGAGGGGTCGAACGCGTCATACCGAGTAACTTCACTACCGCACCATCGAAACCAAACTAATAGCGGCCTCGGCAGGCCCGGGGTGAGTCGCCTCGGGTGTCGACACACAAGGGGAGGGGGCATTAAACTATCCGAGGGTGAAAACACTCTGTCGAGCGGCATCCTCCGCGGAGAGGCAGACAAATCCTCTCGATGATCTTTCCGAGATCTTTCCCATAATTTATTTTCGTTTTTTTAAATGAAACTCTTCTACACATCAAGCGTCGATCACGAGCTGATACATGAATAATATAGTAATTTAACATACACGATCCAACAAGTGCAAAGAAATGAGTGTAATTTTGAATAACTAATTTAAATTAATTAATACGAGCTGTGAAAAATTAATAACCTGATCAGAACCGGATATAAATGTCAGTATCAGTGAAACAAACTTTGAATAATTTATATCATTTAATGGAAATTACCGCAGAATATTCCATGATTTATATCGAAACTATTTCTCTTTTTACATTAATTACAAATAATAGTGTTAAATAATTTGCAATACCATTTACATACCGGCAATTG
Organism: Temnothorax nylanderi; assembly: GCF_030848795.1. Classification (NCBI taxonomy): domain Eukaryota; kingdom Metazoa; phylum Arthropoda; class Insecta; order Hymenoptera; family Formicidae; genus Temnothorax; species Temnothorax nylanderi. The sequence goes on from NW_027249218.1 coordinate 272,491, forward strand.
CACTTACACACTATAAATAATTCTCAATTACCTTTTCATGCGCGTCGCTCATAAAATCCTCAACAAATATCGTCGTGCAATTTTTTCTTCAAAAACATATTATTATTTTACGATTGGAGAGAAGCGTCATTAAACAAAGAATTATCTCAATCTTGATCTTTCTCGGAGATTTAGCGCGTTTCAATCGGTTTTACGAGTTACGGGCGAAAGCAAAGTGTGAGAAAGCCCAGAAGTCTCGCCGAGAAAGCGGAAGAGAATGCGAGCGAAGGGAAAGAGAGGGAGGGGGGTGAAGAGGTATTAGCGGGAGGGTGAAAAGTCAAAGCGACGTGAAGCGACGTGAAGCGACGTCGAAATCGCTTTGGTGGTTCGTCTCGTGTATACGTCGCTGACATCTGTATTAGCGAGATTACCGGATGGTTCCCCCCAGTATCCAGAAGGGATACGTGATGCACAGCCGGTTTCGGACGGCGGCGGAATAGGTGCGAACGAGGACGGTGGGGACGCGCGCGGGGCAAGGGCCGAGGTATGACGAGGGGTGGCGAGAAGGAAACGATACGGGTCTTCGCTCGGCGTGAATGACTTTGTATATAAGTCCACTAATCTGTAGGCACGCACAAAGCCGGCCCTTTGTGTCCGCGGGTAGCACGGCAGTCAGTCAGTCATCCAGTCAGTCAGAACAGTCAGTCAGTGGTCCTCGGCTGGCATTTAGGGGGTTGTTTGCGCGCCGAGGATTTTGCGAGAATCGCACACGACTCGCCTGCGCCTCTTCTTTGTCCCGGAATATATCGGGATGGCCGATAGGCAGAAACGTATGATTGCAATAAGTCTGGTTTATAAAGAAAAAGAGACAGTTTGCAATTTAGTATAATAAATTGCACATAATTAAACCTTAATAGTAATGTATCTGCTATAGGAATCAGATACAGAATAGCTAGGTGTCAAAAGCTAATTACGTTGTTTATCCTAATTGCATTGCGTGATTATTATCAGACAAGTATTGTTAAATTATTGCAATTTCTGTCAATCTAAATTGTAAATTTTACATATAATTGTATACTTTATCGCTTACTTATAATGAGAAGAAGAGAAGCAGCATTATTTTATTACCATATAGATAGAGCACACGACAAATCTTATCGCAACAAATTTTTATTCAAAACAAATGATAGAATATTTAAAAAATGTGAAGGAGCAACTCTCTCTCTCTTCATACGTGGTAATTTAAAAGTTTTCTACTAGCATCTAATTCGAACGCAAGCCGCACGTTTGCCGGATGATGACGCAAAGCTCCCTTCAGAGCACCACTGACCGACTGACTCAATGACCTACAGATTCTCATATTGCTCCTAGGGTTGGTCGATGACGTGCAACTGCGATGCATGCTAGCGACATGCACGCCTGAGACGTATCATCTTCCCCTCGAATGCACACGGGATATTAATTAATCATCGATATTAAATGAGTTTATTATTATTATTATCTCATTATTATTGTATTTTCATCTGCGCTTGACTTGTGATAAATCAGTGGCAGCTGGTTTCCACGCAATTAGTTGCAAATAATTTGGCGCGCGCGATCCGTGCAGCGCGTTTCCGACGAACAATTAAGTCGCGATATTTGACGTGTCGAAAATTTTCGGTTAACATCAGCAACAACGAGAGATATACAGAGTAATCGCAACGAAGAAGAAAGGAATCCGCCTATGAACCAGGGCTGTTCGTATCGATGTTATTCTTGTGGCGATCTCTGTGCGAACGGCCGCTGGTTGAATGATTTACACATTCGAGCGGTGCAAAACCGAAAATGACAGCGCCATAAATCGCGAATGCGGTTGAACCCCGCGATATATCCGGTCTCGCCCGTGCATAAGCGGTTTTGCATAAATAAATATATGCTATAGCTCTACATCCCCCTCCCTGTATGTATATATCAGTTGAAATGTTATTAAGACCTTTCCACGAGCGTTAATCGAGCCTACCCACTAAAAGAACTCGATATTTTCTCTTTGTTCGCGATCCTTATTGTGATCAATAGCAATCTATCTTTAACAGAAAATTATCAGAATTGCGTAAAATTATGTAACTCTAAAGTTGTATAACATTTGTATGTTAAAACATATAGTCAAAATTTATAATTTATATGGTAAAAAAATTGGACTATAATTAACAGTTTAATAAAAACATTTCTCTGCAGAGCGAAGCTATTATGGCTATTAATCTCATCGCTGTCCTAAATGTGTTCGCCCTCATCCTTTTTAATTGAACACGAATTGAAAGTAAAAAGGAACATCGTTCGCTCTGAAAGTCCATATTGGGTAATGACTAGATGGAATCCACATAGGAAAGTTTCGTCTCGCGGTAATGTCGTCGACAATAATCGTCGAGCGAGGAAACCGTGGTCCCGCTCCTCGGGACTTTCCCAGTGGCATGAAAAGGCCTCGGGATGGATTATACAGTCAAAAGTCACAGTTCGAATTTGTCGGTCCATTGAGTCGGGCGTGCGGCGCGGCCCAAAGGCTTCCGGTTTTCGGCACACCTGCCCTGTCTGCACGAACGCGGTACAAGACATCGTTCTACGGTAGCGCGGACCGATTTCACGCTGCGCCCGTGCACAAAGGGCATGTTTAAATTATGATAATTCCCCCGCCCGATGAGATACAGACACGTCCTGTCCCCGGTGCTGCCGCGCGATGACTTGCGGATTCGCGTTTTGATCGGAATTCGCTAGAAAATATAATATATCCAAAAGCATGTAAAGGTAGATACTCACATAATAGGAAAGAGCCTGAGTTAAATCATTAAATTAGATTTCCAAACCAAAAATTTCTTAGAAATGTTATAATTACATAAAGTTAAGTTGGGGCGGCAGTGTGGTCTAGTGGTAGAGCGCCAGACTCGTAATCTGAGGAACCAGGTTCGAGTCCACTAGAGCCATGTAGTATGGAAAAAGTTTTTTTCCGAAGAAACTGCGCCCTCCGTGCAAGATAAGATCTTGTGCGGAAAAAACTGGGCTCCGTCTTTCGGAAGAGACGTTAAACCGTTGGTCCAAAGGAAATGGATGAGAGTGGGATAGGGTTGGGTACGTCCCTGCAAAAACGCCGTAAGATACTAGACTGTGAACCCTACGGGGATATACAGTAAATAATAGTTTACATAAAGTTAAGTTGTTAAAATTAGATAAAATAGAATTATATAAGATAAAGAAGTACAATAACATATATTTTCTTTGTAAGATGTTTTGTTACAATAAAATAAAATTTCTATTCAAAATTAAATATCTCTCACTTTTATTCCTTCTCTGCTCACAAAATTTTACTTCTGGATGTAACTCTTGCTCTATTAAAAGTTTCAGATATTAACAAAATAGTAAATTAATAATCTCTGCATCCGATAATATCATCCGGTTAAAAGCAGATAAGTTTGATCGACCGATCATTTATACGTCAATATGATATCTCGAAATTGTATGGCATTACTTCAGCGCCTAAGTCTTATTCTATCAAATTTAGTGATCAATGCGGCCGATCCATCAGTGCGAGCCGCTCGTTACGCGGGATTTCCCGTCAGTAAGTAGATTATGCGCATTGTTAATGACCGTAAAGCGCACACTGCGAGCGCGATGATTTAGTTAATCCACAAAATATTATTATTACCCGTATATTGTGAGTCTGACCGTTCTATAATACCCTTTTGTGCGGTGGTTGAAATGCTTCCCGATCCTCCTTCGAATTTCCGCTAAATTATCATAGCGTTTCATGCGCGCGCGCGCGCGCGCACAAGAGAGGGGGAGAGAGAGGAGGGGAGAGAGAGAGAGAGCTGTTATTACTCTGTAATGCATTTCCTTTATGCATTCGAAATCGATCAAAAGAAATTATTCCATTTTGGCACTTTTAAACATTTTTGCGCGTTATTCGAGTTTTGCGAAAAAAATTCACTGAATTATGAAATAAAATTTTTTGTTTCTCTTTCTCTTCAACGATAACATGTATATAAGATATCTTATATTACATCCATGATAATGTTTTGGGATTAAATTCGATTGTCGTGTCAGTTGCTGCACGCAATTAACGACGACAGTAATTAGCGATTATCGACGGAGTATTAAACAATTAATCCGAAACAGCAGCACCTCGGATCTTTCCCCCGGAGGATTAAGATGGGAGTGCGAGATGGGGTCGGGCTTTGGTTGTGCCAACTAATATCCTTTAGTCTTATCCTTATTATTATCCTCCCCTTCGGATGCACGACTACTTGGAGCAACGAGGCGTTTCGCTAACCAGGCGCCGGCTGATATTAAAGCACATCCTTAGCCTCGTACTAATTTTACGCAAGGGCCCAACTACGTGCCGGATGAGCCTTTAAACCGGAGTTTACCCCCCCACAAAGCATAGGATCTAATTTCATAAAGAGGCCTGTGCATCGCGCTGAAATATTTTTTATTTGTTTAGATTCCTTCCAAATTATCGTATCAGAAAAGTTTCTTTTATTTATTCCTAATATTTTTGTTCTTTCCCCATTTCGTTTCCTCATCTCTCTTTAATTTATTTACCCTAAATTCTATTGTCTTCATCACGATATCATTTTACATAAAAGAATAATAATTCATATATTTAATGATTAAGTTCTTGAAATATAATTTATTCTACTAAAGATTAATATGCCAATCTTTTATTGTAAATTCTAAATGATTATGATAACCCTATAAGATCTATTTCAAGAAAAATTTGTCATTAAAATTTAACGTCCCGGAGAAACGGAACATATAAAATTAAAAGAAAAGAAAAACTTTCTAAAGAGAGGTAAATCGCGGATCGCGAGTAACACGCGCGAAGAGGATCGTTCGTTCCCCCGTATAGCGTGTCTCTCTCCTCTTCTCTCACCGCGCGTGATTTACGAGCCCTCCGCCCTCCGCCGGCACGGGAGTTATGCAGAAACGTCGGACATACGACGACCCTCGTGGCATCTCTCCTTTCGTGAGATGCTCTCGTGGGTTTAGTAGCGTCGATTAGGTGGCTCTTAGAGGGCTCGGGAGTCGCCCCTGAGTGGCTACAAAGTGAAACGTAGAAAAGAGGCAACCCTATATTCTGTTCTCGGGCATCTCTCCCACTCGCTCTCTCTTCCTCTTTCTTCTTCCTCCTCTTCGTTCTGAGCACGCATCCTCGTTTCTTCCTCGCCATAGTCGAGACCGCTACCACTCGTCTCGAAGAAGAGCGGCGATACCGGTACTAAAGCATTAATTAATAGCGACTGCTCGCTCGCTCGAAACGGTATTACGGTGTACCGGGGCTATCTTCGTTTTATGGATACAGGACGTTTCGAGGATGTACCTTTTTCCCGGTGCGCTCCTCTGGCAGTAAAACTCGTCACGAAGGAAGACAGAAAGACTCGTCGGTGGCTCCTTTCGTTTCTTCCGACCGGCCCGTCCGGCCTTCTTCCAGATTCTCTCTCTCTCTCTCTCTCTCTCTCTCTCTCTCTCTCTCTCTCTCTCTCTCTCTCTCTCTCTCTCTCTCTCTCTCTCTCTCTCTCTCTCTCTCTCTCTCTCTCTCTCTCTCTCTCTCTCTCTCTCTCTCTCTCTCTCTCTCTCTCGCTCTCTCTCTCTCGCTCTCTCTCTCGCTCTCGCTCTCTCTCTCGCTCTCTCTCTCTCTCTCTCGCTCTCTCTCTCTCTCGCTCTCGCTCTCTCTCTCTCTCTCTCTCTCTCTCTCTCTCTCTCTCTCTCTCTCTCTCTCTCTCTCTCTCTCTCTCTCTCTCTCGCTCTCTCTCTCTCTCTCTCTCTCTCTCTCTCTCTCTCTCTCTCTCTCTCTCTCTCTCTCTCTCTCTCTCCCTCGAAGAGTAATGTTTCTGACAATTTTGTTCACGATGTCATCGCACGATATACCGTTCGGATCATCGTAGCGATTCGATCGAGGTTTCGCCAATCGAGAGTAACGTTACCATGGAATGCAGAGTAAACGTATGAGATGATGCTAATTACGAGTGGATGAGAATCGTGAAGGCAGGGAGAGGAATGGTGGACCAATAAAATTTATGTACAAGAATGTTCTGACGAGATATTTCTCTCTCGGCGGAGAAGTCCAAGAATGCTACAAATGTAATAAACTATAAGATAAAACAGGAATTGAAGGTCCAAAGAATTGTAGAAAAATATACAATTTTTAAAGAATCGGAGATTTTTAGCTATCAAAGAGCTAGGAGATTAAGAACTATAAAAATCGTAATTCTAAAATCTTCCAAATTCTCGCGAGTGCGTCACGCGGCGTTTATCGCATCTTCTCACGGAGTTTTCGGCGAAAACGCCGAGCGGTACAGACAGGATTCATCGAGTAACCATATTTTTATTCCCGCGTAAAAACGCGACCCTCCCCCCTCTCGCCAACGACTCGCACGCTCGACTACCCTTTGTCTTCCCCCATCGAAAGAGGGCCCGTCGCTTCGACGGGCGCCCTTCGCGCCAGCCTGATTTCCTCTAAACTCGCAAATAAAAGTTTACATCGCGAGCGGCGTCGCGAGGGTAGGCATCATACCGGGAGAGGCATCATAAAATCGGGATTCAATATCGTAAGCGGCGGACGGGGCAAGGAGTGACAAGAGGGTCTCGGGCAGGGGACGGGGGCACGTACGTATGTGTCACGAGGATGTCAAGGGGCGCCGCACCGCGCCGCGCCGCGCGCCGTTTCGAGGGGCCGTAGATACACGCGCATCGTACACGCAAAAGCGCGCGTGCACTGCACAGATGCGCAATTCGGTAATATAATCGTAAATGTACTCTCTAAAAGTCAAAGAGTGAAATATCACTCAAAACGAGTGAAACAAAAAGTGAAAATTAAGCCTGTGCACTTTGAGCGATTCGCCACTCTAAGGAAGAGTAAAATTGCTCTCTATAAGTTGGAGTGAAATCGCACTCCATTTGAAAGGGCTCTTTTCGAGTGCAGTAGATCAGTGTCCATAGGAGTGAATTATGTCACTCTACGAATTTTGAGTGGAAATTTCACTCTGTTAGAGTCATTTATCAGTCGATCTTTAGTAAATCATGATTCACTAAATCACTATATATAGCTTTAGAGATCATATCACTTCGGTAGAATAGCCGTTCTAAAAATTTAAGTAAAAATTCACTCCTGCCTTATGAGTGCCCGCATTTAGTCAAATTAGAGTGACAACCCCCTCTTTTGGAGTGACTATCGCAATCGCTCTAATATGTTAGTCGCTAACTAATTAATTAAACTACTGCATAAAATTTAAAAGCTACACGCGAAATCGACGAAAAACTCTTTCGCTGCGCGGGGTGATCGACCGTCATCGAGGGATGCCAGTAACAGCGTTGTCCATCGATAGTCTCGCTGTATATCACATCTAAATACAACTTTCAGGCCCTCATATCACTTTAACGCCACGTTTGTGTTGTATATACTTGTATTAACTCGAAATCAGATGGCCACATTTAGCCAAATATGCGGTGAGAATATGGATCAACGATTCTAATTACATATTTAGCTCTAAACGTTGTTGCCTGATTTTCATCTCGTATTCGCATTGAATATAATAGTTATGTTAGGTAAATATATCCGAGGGAAGCAAACGTTTCGCATTTAGCGTAAAATATGCGGAGAAAATACGAATCAGTGTTGATTTGTAATGAGAATATTTAAACAACTCGTTTTCGCGGACATTTTTACATTGAATTATACTAAATATATTATGCGCATATAAAATATATATATAATTATACTAATAAAGAATTTAAAAATTTACCGCCATTATCAAATCACTATGAAAACACTATTAAAATGGATGTTCTCTATATTTTTGAACGGCGTGTTCCAAATATTCTATCAAACTTGAATGAATTTGTGACGCAGATGTACTAATTCTTCCGTCGAAGAGAAAAGATAAAAATGCAAAGTTTCTCCGCTTCTCGCAATATACAAGCTACAGAGACGATCGATCGTGTGTGTCAGTGTTTCGATCTTTTTCTTTCGCTCCAGCGAGATCGCATGGCGTTCTAAAGAGTTAAATCCGCTGAGGAAGAATGACTTCTTACGGGCTTGCACGATCGCGACACTCACACGCGTACACGGTGAAGTTCAACAGGATCGCATACGTGTTGCGTGTCCGTCGATGCACGCGGCATCCTCCTCAACTCTACGCACTCCCTTCTTCTCACTCCCACTATCCCCGCGAGTCTAACAGGCGTCCTCTCTCTTTTTTCCCTGCCTCTTTCGAGAATGCTCGTGTAGGTAGTTTGACACGGTCGTAAAAGACGAGCGTTTTAATACAATTTACAAGAAAGTATCGAGCCGGACGGCGCGCCTCGAGTCGCTCTACTGGGTGTGTCGGGTGAAATCGACCGAGCGATCGATCGGCATTCGTTTTCCTTTCTCTCTTCTCGTTAACCACCCGAGATCCGAATTAATTTTGTCGCGAAAAATGCGACCGGGTTAATTGCGGCCGCTCGGGCTAAAAAAGGCCCAGATTTACGGCCAGAGGGACAATTTAATTCTCGCGATAGACATGAGAATAAGGCAACGTCGGTAACACTCAATTATTAATCGACAGCTGTTGAAAGATCAGTAATTAGTCTGTGATGCTCGTTAAGATACGTCTGCCTTTAAAAATGTTTCTTATGTGGGAATTTGTAAAGATACAGAGGCTAACATTCCGAGAAATCGCAGTAAACGCATTGAATCTTATACTCATTATTAATAACAGGTTTTATAACTTTGTTTTTGTGATGACGAGAAAGAATTACCTATAATTAAATAAAATTAAATAGACTCATAAAAAATACGAAACTTCAAGTGTAAACAATCAAGATAAGGTTATCCTCCGAAAATGCAGTCCTTTCCGACTGATTTTAAGCGACATTCTGCAGCTTTTATCGGGATACGATCATTCGATAGTCTCTTTCTCTTCCAAATTCCGCAACTTCTGAAACCAGTAAAAAGACACCAAGAAGGCCGATCTCGTTATCCGAAACTCATGATTTTCGCGAGAGAAGCATCGAGTGCAACTCGACGATTCCCTCGGGCATTCCCCAGGCGGAAATTGCTCGCCGCGGAGATTAAGAAGCCTCGAAGAGGCCTGGCGAGGATGCTTCGGTAGACGCTTTGATCGCTGTTCTCTTTCTCTCTCTTGTTCTACTCTCGCCGTCCTCGGTATTGTACCAAGGAGGACCGTTTTTAATAAGCGACAATTAGCCAGACGGGAGAGAGCGTCGTAGGCGCCGCGCCGGTCCCTACCAAGCGAAGATTTTTGTACCGCTTCATGGTTGCCTCGTTGTCGCCAGCTATACGTTACCGGGACATCGCGAGTGACTGCCTCGTAAAGCTCATGAAATATTGCATTTGAGCGATTCCCTTAAACGCCCTCCCTCGAAGCTTGTGGGAAGATGATCGAAACCCTATCTCCGTGCGCTCGTGTGTGTACTTGGACTTTTCCTCCGCTCGTTGCTCACGCTATTCGCGGCCGACTTACGACCGTTAGACTTGATAAAATTATCATACCTTCAAGTTTGTACAAGATAAAAGTTGAAATTCATTAAGAACGAGATCCGGATGTTTTGTACAAAACGGTGATATACAAACGCGTAATTGCAGAGATAAAAAAAGCTGATAAGTGCCGTATCGCTTAGAATTAAATATCACAAAAGAATAGAATTCAAAACTATCCTCGCCGTTTTTATCTAATTTGACTGAACACAAAGACACACGATTATTAATTTATAATTAGTTGACAATGGGGGAAAAATATGATATTGGTTGGCATTTTCCAAGTCGCGCGTGCGCGCGCGCGCGCGCATAAGTAACATTCGCTGAATAATTTTCAGCCAGATTTGAAATTGATGAAAGCATAACGGATAACGTTATCAAGCGGGCATTAATGGTATGCATTATACCGAACACCCGATGGAGATTAAGCACAATTATACGCGATCGACGGCGGGTGCGGTGCATCACGAGATTAGCGCGCGAATCCGCAACGGCATAAATCCCGAGGTTCGGCCGGTGCGCAGAGTTTTACTTTTGCCACGGGAAAGATCGAAGAGAGCGCGCGCAGAAGCGCGGACCGCGCGGCGAATTATGGACGATCAACGGAAGCCGATCGCCGAGCCATTCGAAATCAATTAATTATCGGGATAATTAAACTTTCAGCTTTCACGTGCAGCCCGCGGGCGATTAACGCGGAACGTTAATTTCGATCTCCCGAGTTTGTAACCGCGATGCACTTGCATTCAAAATTTCACTGAATTTTCCCCCGGTCGCGCGCGCGAACCGGCCACGAGAGTCAAATAGCGCGCAAAAGCTGATCGATATGAATCTTGCAAATCTATTATTCGCTAAGTCGAAAACTCGCGCGCAGCCAGCGGTTGACGATTTAACAAATCGGTCATCGGTTTGAGGAAAAGAATTCGTGTCGGAGAATAACGGAGCAAAGCGAAGCTTAGAACTCTACGAGAATATATTTTATATGCTACTATTTTACACAGTAAAAAATTTTGTGTCAATGGAAGTCCACTCTCAATTTTGTGTTAAAATAACTCATTTATTGTGTTATTTTTGACATTTAGAAATGTTATATCGACATTTATAACATTTCTAAATGTCAAAAATAACACGATAAATGAGTTATTTTAACACAAAATTGAGAGTGGACTTCCATTGACACAAAATTTTTTACTGTGTACGCGTTTGCACAAAACGACAACTAGTTATATTTTCAACCTTCTATTTTTAGACCGCATATATCCGCTTCCGAACAACTATCGCAACCTTGACAGCCGCACGGTTGATCGAGTACTTAGTGGCCATCATCCCCTTATCGCCGTCGGCCTCGTGACGAATCCGCGTAATCCGCGACGACCTCGCGCGGCGATCGATTCGATAAACCTGTAGCGAAATCGTGAGTGTAGACGTTCCTGATAATTGTCGGCGGTGTGCAGCGACACACAGCAAGTGGCAACGCTCGGGGGTGGTTTTGCGCGTCGGGGGGGTGGGTGGGTTATAACAGACCGCAACGGCAGCCACACATTTCGGTGGCGTTCGCTCGCTCGCGCAGGCCACATTATTTCGTGATTGTCGCCGGGCCGCCGGTGGAGTGAGAAGAATGTGTTAATTTTGTGGCGATGTGTCAATGTGCACCCCTCCCCCCTGTCTCCCGATCCTGCCCCCGCCCCGGCGTCCTTCCACCCTCGCGCGTGTCCTTTTCCACCGTTGCCGGATACCGACGCGCTCTCTCTCTCCCTCTCGCTCTCCCTCTCTCTCCCTCTCGATCTCGTTTTCGATATGTACATACACAGACGCGTGTGCGTGTTTTGCGGCGTCTATCTCTTTTGCTCCGGCCGGAGAGCGGCCGGATTGTTCGATAACAGATCGGCCTCGATATTAATTCAGACCGCGACGAAAACAATCCCATCGACACGTCGATCGCGCAAAATTACGCCTATCGCTTGTCCTATCGGTGATGCGGGATATATAAACTTTTCAAGCGTACTTCGGCAACGCATTTTTTGACAAATTTGGAGTAAACCGTATGAAGCTGTCAATCACTCGCAGAATATTTCATTCGCATTATAAAAATCGAGCTCATTGAATATATTTTCCTAAAAACAGTACAGTGTACATGCGGGCGTGTTCGTTATGTAAAAAAAAATAAAATAAAATAAGAAACCCGTAAATTGTTAAGATTTTAAAATGTAGGAAATACATAATTATTTGCAATAATTAAATTCAGTTGCCTTATTTGGAAAAAGAAAGGAAAGGAGGGTATAAAAATTGTGCTAATTTAGAGCTCGTAAATCCAAACGCTAACATATACCGTTTACTTTAATAAATTTAAATTGTATAGCTGTTAATGAATAAAATCCAAAATATAAACAGTTTTTAGGAAATCCCTGCAGTAACCTCGGAAGGCTGAGGCTACAGTCTCGGTCACAGTTACGTCCGACGTTCGCGGAGCAATTTCGCGGATTCCGCTCGCTCGTGAAAAAGCGGCACGACGATGAGCGGAATTCGTTTCGCGCCGGACAAATTGACCGGCACGAAGTTCGGCACGAATTATTAATTGACCGCGCCCGCCTTTTTACTTCTTCCTATCCTACCGGAGAATTCGGCGAGAGGGAACACGGCGACGCAGGACGAAGAGACCTGTCGATTTATTTATTGCCCCGGTCACCCCTGGCATTCCGCCGCTTTAACCCTTTCGTCGCTGACGACGCCATAATGCAAGACTGCACGCGTCACAAGCATTAGACAATCTTTTTATGTTGCAAATGTATGTTTTTATTATTTTAATTTTATATTAAATTGCATGTCACGCTGCGTTAAAATTGCTATTGATCCGTGATATAAATATTTATTTTGACAAATAAATTTTATCTCTTATATCTTAGCAAATTAAACTAATCTAAATTTTATTTTCAAAAAAGCTTCTTAAAATGAATTAAATCCATTATTACGCCCTTTCTAATTCCTAGTCTAACCTTATTAAGATTTGTTTAAAAAATTATAAATAATTAATAAACTTTAAAAATTCTTTTAAATTTTATAAGATTCTTAAACGGATACATTTGTATGTAAAATACATATTTTATAAATATTGAAGCTTGACGTTTCTTGAAGATTACGCGCGTGCCTTTTAGGAATAGAAGATACCCCCGCACGACGGCAATTATTCATCGAGATTTTATTGCCAATAAATTACCTCTTCTCTACCGCGCGCTTTGTCGCAGTATTTATTTACAACAACGAAAAAAAAAAAATAGCGATTGATCGATTCCGACGCACGGTAACGGGCGATTCTCGCCCACTGATCCGGAAAGTCACGATACGCGGCGGGTCGCAGCCGCCGTGAAAACGAATCGTATCGCGTTTAACATTTTTTTTTTACCGGCCTATCTTCACTTGCCCGCGAGATCTCGATGCGCTTTTATTCAGACTACCACCGTATATCGCGCAAAAATAATATTGGCACGATGCATCGAGTGCGCTCGAGATTAATCGCATTTTTGTCATTAATAAAAAACAAATGATGCGGCCGTTAACAAACCGTTAACGCCGGGAATGAAAGGAGTTTCTCTGCAGCCACTACACCTATTTCATCGCAAAAAGATATCGCGTATTAAAATAACTTGCAAAAATTTAGTGAAGTCTCAAGATGCACCTCTATCGTTCGTAAAAAAAAAAGAAATAAACACCCGTGTTAACTATTAATTGCGTCGAGTGACACGGGAAACACGCGCGGCGAATAAATTGTAAGAAGGTAATTGCACGTATTAAATATTCGCGAAATATCGCGAGACGCGGGTCGCGGTGCGCGACGATAACGATTCATCGCGACCCGGATAAATATCCTCGCAAATAGCTCGGCGCGTAATCAAAGTTTCGTTCGCGGCCGGCATCTCGCCCAGCAGCGTATAAACAAAATACAAATTAACAACGCGCCGCAACAGGCTTTTGCGGGCGTTGTCACTGTCGAATCGGCGCGTATAAGCGTACGGATAACGGAGGAGTATTATGCCTGTATCACACTAGCGATTGGTGATTGCGTCTACGTTTGCGTCTACGTCTTTTGACCAATCAGAACGGAAATCACGAATCGCAATCGCCAGCAGCTACTTTCTGATTGGTCAAGAGACGTAAACGTAAACGTAGATGCAATCGCCAATCGCTAGTGTGATACGGGCTTTACATATCGCGTGTACCTGCCGTTTGCAACGAGATTAGCGGCCGTTCGGACTCCTTGACACGTACAAAACAGAGTAAGTACAAAAAATTGAAGGGAATATTCCGTGGTTTATTTTAAAAAGAAAAGGTCCTATAAACATATGCCCTAAAATGATGCTTCGTTTTCAAAATATGGGGTGTCAAACGTTTATTTTATTCAAATTTGGTATGCGTACATGAGGTATTAAGAACCATTTTCCAGCACCAATGAATCATTTCTAGATCCACCAGGGACATGCGTCTTCGACATCGTGTATTTTGAAAATGAAACAGTTTAAGGCACATGTTTATAGGACCTCTTCTTCCTAAAATAATCCACGGAATATTTCTTTCAATTTTTTGTACTTACTTGGGAAACACTGTATAAATATACGTCATAAAAGCACGGAGTAAGAGTGTGCATTAATTCAAAGCTTTGAGAATTTCTATTGAGGATTGAAGCGTCCAAGTATAGAAAATGCGAGAATCCAACGAATTTCCTGCAAAGTTTGCACGTCGCTATATTTAAATGTGAGATATAAATTAAAAATTTCTACAGCGCGCGACCGGAAATAACGAATTCAATTAATTATCCTAATAATCATCTGCTTCGCAGGCGGATGCCGACTATCGCGTCGCGTGCATATCCGGTGGAAGAACCATAAATAATCCGAGTCGCGATGACGCTGCCTATCGGCCGCGTTACATCGCGCGCGATGGAGATGCGGCCATTAACGGATGGACACAACGGAGGCCTTCCACGGATCGAGAAATCCTGGCGGTTCTGCAGAGAGGCCCCCCCTTCCCCCCGTTAAAGGACGTACAATGCGCGGGGGTCATCTCGCCAATGGTCAGTTTCGTGCCGTTTACGCCGGAAACTGAAACGCGCGGCGCGCCGATAGCACTGTCGGTGGACATTAATTGCGCCAGTATGTCGGATATCGAAAGCGCATGACTAGTAGGCCACGGAAGTGCCTGTAACCGGGTACGATGTGTCGAGCATCGGGACCGGAAGTAGGCCCGAAAATCCAGCGGCGTAGCGTTAAACCCGCGCAGAGAGAACATCCATCAGGGAACTCAAATTAAAGCGATATCTTGTCAAAAAATATTGCGGGTAAATTAAGATATCGCGATTTCGGGTGCTTTATTCCTATTTCTTCAAAAAGAAAAAAAAACGATTAAAATAAATTGTGAGCATAAATTAATAAAAATAAAAGTATTCTGTATAATTTTAAAACAGAGAGAAAAGGAATTCGCTGATTGATATCTTACGGGATTTTGAAGTACGTGGAATCTAAAAGAGAAAGACAAGACACGAAGAAGATGGCGAAAATGGCGGGTGAAATCAACCATGATCCCGCAGCGTCGTCTTTAGAATCCAACTTGACTCGTCTTTACTGCCAATCTCGCGTCTTGAGACGAAACTCTATCGCGTCGTGATTTAAAGTGTCCGGTTTAACGCGCGACAATAAAGCGCGAGACGGCGCCATCAGTCCCAAAAGTGCAAAAATCGATTTATCCCGTTTTATCGTAAATCGTACAGCCGCGCAAACCCACACGCGGGAAAACGTTTCACGTCTCTCTCCTCGTTATTGCGGAATATCGAGGCGAGTCCTCGGAGATGGCCACAGAGCTTCGGAAACGGAATGCAAGATAGTGAAATGATAACCATTCTCTGCTATTGAATTTTTTAAAAATAGACGGGAGGATTAATCATTACAATATACAGTAATGACATTATTCCATTTATCTTATAATTAAACCTAATTTTCTTCTTCTGTGCCTCGGCGTCTTTTCAATGATTTTCTTAAGTGATTCTTTTAACGAATTATAATGATCATCGTGACTCGTTATATCTGATTTAGTAGCTTCTTTTAACGGGATGTCCTCCAGATTTTGCTTCTAATAAACAAAGATGCAGACGCGTCAAAGAGTTAAATAAATTCGCAGCGGCCTGTTATTATTAACACGCTGTCATTGAGGTGGGATAACGAAAGCAGCGCGGAAGATCGACTGGCGGAAAATAAAGATTTTACGATGACGGGGAGGGACGGGCAGGGACGATCCTCGCGAGAGGATGATGATGATCGTTAATGGCACGACCGTTCGAAAGCCGGCAGCTGCCAGCGTTTCGTGATTTCAGCTCTCTCGCGTGAAATCTCCGTCATTCGTCTGGCCGTTATCCATTTACGGGCGTGTTTTATCGATCGGCCTGTACTCGAGGGTCTTGTCGTCGTACATACATCGCCTACGTACGTCGCTCCGTTAACGGACGCTCGGCGCATTCCTCCGTCGTTATTTCCCCGCAAGCTCCTCCCTTCGTTCCTCTCTTCGTTTCCTCCTTCTTTCAAAATGCGCGAAAGCCGACGCTATTATTTGACGCTAACAATAATTCGCGAGATGACTGCTTTATAGACATTCCGGATATATATGTAAGTATATAAGAGTATAGAATTTAAAATTTATAGAAAAATATGAACATTTAACTTTGCACTTGGAAGAGAAAGACATTTATGTCCTAAAATATAATAAAAAAATTTAAATTCAATATTCGGCTGAGGGTACTTTAACTTAAAAGTGATCAAAGAACCTATCATTCAAATTTCTTTCGTTTAAGACGAAAGAATGAAGAAAAGTAGAAAGTATACAGCTAACATATATTCAAGGATGTCACAGAAAATGAATTTTGAAACTCCCTGACTTTTCTATGTTTCGCAGGCAATAATGGAGAATTTTCCATGAAAAATATGTAATTTAAATTTCCATGACTTTTCCCGGTTTTTCATATCTGGAAATCCTGATATTCCATATTTTCTATCCATCTTTTTTTAAGCTAAATTACTTAATTTTTCGAAGGATTTCGTATTCCTTTTATTGGTATCCTCTCTCGCGTGATCGTAAAATGATGCATCTCGTCTTAATCGAATCTACATATTTAACGAAAAATCTTAAAATGAAAGAACCGACGTGGAAACACACATACGAGCAGCCGCGAATGTGTCCGTTGGAGATGCGACGAGATGCTCTCGCGCCGAGGTGCCAGGTCCACCGTGTATAACTCAGGTACCTACGAGACACGCCGGGCCGGCGATTAATGAATAATCCGTAATGAGAATGCGATGTCCAGCTCGTGGCTCGCGACACGGGGCAGTTGCATGATTTAACAGCGGCGGCCGCCGCGCGCTGCGTGGCCTTTAAAATATCGCCGTGGCGAGAAAGAGAGAGCGAGAGAGAGACCGGGGAGGGCCTTTCTCCCTCGGGAACTCGGGAATCTATGTACGAGGCGACGTCGGCTGTAAACCACGTTGGCGTACATGCAACCCTGACACCCCGTCCCGCCGACACGGCCGACATCATTTCTCCGACCGGGGCCCCGAGCCCGGGATTAAGAAGTTTCGCGCGGCGATCAGGTGTGCGCGATCGTTTTATGCGCTTATGCCCTTCTGGGAAACGCACGCAAGCGGAATTAACACGTCCCGCGAGAAACTTTGCCGGGAACCATGTGAGAAACGACGGTGTGCGCCGTGCGATGAGCATGAGCGTGCGTTGGATAAAGGCGTCCTTAAAAATACTTTTCGACGTGGGCATGAACCAGCTGCTTGCGAGAGAAAGATATCCGATTTTTGTAACATCAGAGATAGAAGCAAGTGCAGGGGGATAGAAAAAATGGAAGCTGATCGTGGATGGAATGACCGTGATTACTTATTCCACTCTCTAAATTTCATATGAATTTTATTTCATATTAGATTAATGATTGCAATAGTCACTCCAAAAGAAAGGGTTGTTATTCTAATTTGGAGTAAATCCGGGCACTCATAAAGTAGAAGTGAATTTGTCACTCAAATTTTTAGAGTGGCTACTCTATCGGAGTGATACGGATCTCACTCTAAAGTTATAGTAAATCATGATTCACTAAAGATCAACTGACAAATAGTTCTATATAACAGCGTGAAATTTATTTCCACTCAAAATTATAGAACGACATGATTCACTCATATGGACACTGATCTACTGCACTCGAAAGAGTGCCCTTTCACTCAAATAGAGTGTGGTTTCACTCCAACTTATACAGAGCGCAATTTTATTCTTTCTTAGAGTGGCGAATCACTCGAAGTGCACAGGCTCAATTTTCACTTTTCGTTACACAATTGCATTTCACTGATCGTTTTGAGTGATATTTCACTCTTCGACTTTTAGAGAGCAAGGATCTTAATTTTCAATTTTTACGCTTGTGCAATAGGGTTCAGCCGGGCGAGATCTCTTGGGAGACGTATTACGGCGAAATTAGGCGAAAGTATGCGGGGAAAAACGGGAAGGGGGGCACAACGGCAGTGGTAGTTCTCTCGCGCGATTTCTTCGATTTCGCGGAAGTTCTCGAATTTCGGCGCGCGTGCAACTGAATGCAATCTTCGGCTGGCATCGATACGCCCGTCGTTCTTCTCGCGTATCGCGCCGAGGCATCGCCGCGAAACATCATCGCTAACAAAACGAATGCGTGAAGCGAAGTGGTTCGGCGGTCGTTTCACTCCATACATCAAAACATCATTTCTTCAAAAGAATTTATGGCCGTTTTAGTGGAATTTAAAGTAGGTTCGTTAAAAAAAAGTCATTTGGATACGAGTTTATTCCTCCCAAGATAATATTAGATAGTGGAGTTCAATTTATTCTACAAGGAGAGAGATACTATTTAATTAAGTTTTAATTAGTTATAGCTCGCTTGAAAAGAATATACTAGAAGCTTTTAAGAGAATCTATTAATATGACTAAACCACACGTGTAATCATGTGTAAATGTCAGTAGATATCGCACTATCGAAGGCCGCCAACAAATAACGAGAGGCATTAATAAGTTGCGAAATATACTAAGAGCTTTTAACAGAATGTATTAACATGATTAAGCATGTGTAATCATATGTAGATGTAGATAGTTATCGCACTATATTGAAGGCTACCAACAAATAACATCAAGGCATCAATAAGTTACGAAATGCGTATAATTATGATCGTAGAAATGAAACTATTGGCTTGATAAAAAATCTGTCCCAACTGCTTTCTCGATCGCCTCTGACATTTAATCCCGCAATGACGAATACATTTATTCTATTTAAAATATGGCTGTTGCAACTTTCCATGAGATTTTCACATCACAGAATGCAAACCGTTATCATTTTACGTCAGCTTGCCGTATCGCCCCGGCGCTTTTACGTCAGAACGTGACGTCGACGGAGCCCTTCGCGCTCGAGAATGTCGCGATAGCGATCGGCAGACCAGAATCATGAATCGAGCACGAGGCCATCGCGGGATCAAAGATAATAAGATTATGACGTCGTCATAATCAATTCGTAACGTTAAATTATTCGAGTGCAGCGGCGCGCGAACACGAGGGAAAGTTGGCGATCCTTCCCACCCCCCCCCCCCTCGCGAGCGATTATTCCCGCGAAATTCGGCGACTGTTCTCTTACGGCCACAAAGTAATTCGATGCAGTCCCATCTTTCTCTCTCTCCTTCTCCGGCCTTCCTCTCTCGATCTCTCCCGCTATCTTGCAGCACAAGCTCGCTCCCGGCCGCTCCGTCGCGGCAGTATATCAACAATGATAGTTATACACGTACGTTATAATCGTAAATTAGCCGCGGCAACATAATATATTCGTGGGCTGGTTGGTTCGCGCGTATCTGTTTTATGCGGTTATTATATATGACAGCAGCAGTCATACCTGTATGCCTGCTCCCTCCCCCTCCCCTCCCCGCGTCTCCCCTTTCGCTCGGCCTTTTCCCTCTTCTCGCTCGATCCCTTCTGCTCGTCTGGCCAGCGCCCCAGCCACGACCGAAGGGATCCTCGCTTGATGAGGAAGCGTTCCTCGAACGCTGCCTTCTGCACTTCTTAATGGACGATGCTTATCGGAAGTATCTATGCGATATTAAATACAACGGGGGTGCGAGGAGAACGCGGTTCTTGTTGGGACGTCTTAAATTAGGTCTTCTGAATAATGCGCGCGCTGGTTAATACGTTCAGTGTTATTTATAACGAGTTTATGCGTGTCTGCGAGTATTGCGAATTAATGTAATGGGACGATGATGAAAATGTAATATATCGCGCAGTTAGAAAAAGTGCAAAAATAAAACATGTAGGCAAGCGATACTGTAAAAATAATTTTTCGGAACTATAAAGTGAAAATGAGAATTACGGGATATTTTAAAATTTAAACAGGAAAACGGAACTCCCTATTATAAACTTTGAAATTATTGTATTGTATAATATCTATTTTATTATACTAGACATCACAAATGCGCGCTTCGCGCGCGCTATTTAGCTTTAACACACATTACACAATACACAACTGTCAAATCAAAATATACGAGATGACAGCTGCTCATGAAGTAAGCACAGCGAGAGAACCAAGCGGCATCGCGGAAAAGCGGCAACAATAAACTTCGAGATATGCGAGTATCGACTTAACATGCCTTTTTTAAGAAAAAACTTAACTTAACATGCCTTTTTTAAGAAAGGATCGCTGTGACGCTGCACAGTGGGACATTTTGACGATCTAGGCGCTCAAAAGTCCAAAAATAAACTTTTTTTAAAACATTTAGCGCTATAACAAATGTTATTATTAAGGTTCAACATTTGCAAAAACAAATTTCTTTACGCTTTATGACGCCTACAGCGGATATGAGAGAGGTTCAAACTGTTCACTATCGAGCGAGTGAACCGGATGCTCGGCGCGTCATAAGTATCAGTTGCTTTTATTCGCCGATTTTAAGCAAACAGCTGTGATCATAATTATTACACCTGACGCCATGTGTACTCCATGATTAAAGGTAACTAAACATATATATACAGTTTTGTTTTAGTAATCCTGATGGTTCGTTTTTTATAGATCAAGATACAGTTCAGAAAATGAAAAATTGATATATATCTTGCCTAAATGTAAACTTTTATATTGTTATAGCACAAAATAGCGGATTGATCTTTTCATAGATCGGAAGTAGAAGTATTTAGGTCTTCAAAACATTAAAGACATTTTGCGATTTTTTGCGATCTTTCAAATAGTGCGTGTTTTGTAAATGTATGTGCTTACGATCTGGCAGGCGCGCGCCGAGGCGCACCGTGTAGACTTTTACTTTGTTATACCATAAAATAACGGATTGATTTTTCATATATCGAAAGTATGTAGAAGTATTTAAGTTTTCAAAATATTAAATTTTACGTTATGGCTGAACTAGCTGGAGCTGTACTGCTGCTGTACGGACAGCTCTGTCGCGGAGTGCGACTTAACGATATTAGTACCGTGTTCGGTGTTTCGATGTCTTCAACTATTTCGTCGTATCTATGTTATAATTGTAGGGCCCGGATGTTCGGTCGAACTTTCCGTAAAGATATTGTGAAAAATATCGTGTGCACCTCGGGGCGAAAGCTTTTTCAGACTCGTGTGATTTTCCGCCCTGCCTCGCCTTCGCGCTTCGGCTCGGGCGGCAAACTTCACACTCGTCTGAAAAACGCTACTTTCTCATTCAAAAACGTTTTCTAGTATCATTATTCCACGTCAGCTTGAACGAAAAAAAATACAAACTGGAGTAGATATTTTGTTTCAGATTTTTGAGCGCCTAGATCGTCAAAATGTCCCACTGCAATGTGCGCTGTAGAATAGTGTAGAACAATCGTAATAAATAATAAGTCTATTTTTTAATCTAATCTCTTCAAATTTCGTAGATTTATTATTACCATTACATATCTTTTTCCATTCTCAATTTTTGTTATCAAACTTCTACCTTTTTCCAAAAAGAATTACAGATAGAAAAAACCAAAGAAATGTAATTTGCTGAAACTATGCGGCATTCATTATGTAGATAGCTTTCTATCTTCAAAAAAGGTGTTTCGCAAATACGATATCTTCTTACTACAAATGTCACATAGAGTTATGTTTTGCGTTCTAAAAATTTTTGGCGAAACGGCGTTAACGAAAATCAGATGTTCATTAACAGAAGTGAATAATTATACGTCGTATGCGCCGCGAAAATGGCGCGAGGCATTAACAATAAAACGCAGCTTGCTGGCGCGGGCGGCGGCTGTTAATTTAAAAAGCTCGTTGGTGGGCACCGAGATTATATCCTCATTTAAAGTTACATGAAATACACACACTTTTTGTGTCGCGCTTTCCTCTCCGCGTTTGAAATTTTCTCCTCTTTCGCGACCAGCCGATGCTTATCCGGCGCAAAAGGGGAAAAGAGACATGAACGCATGCGATTCCGAGTAACATCGGGGGTAATCGGATACACCTGGTAAAGTGAGACTTTTAACGCCGTGGGAATTGACGTAGAAATGATCATCCGCGTGATTATCGCGTAATCGTGAGATCTGCTGAATATCATGGAAGTTATTAATATAGAGTAGTCGATTATCGACTATCGCCTCTTCGTTACTATTTAAATATCAATTAAGTTCAAATGTGATTCGATAGTGTTGAAGTTTTACGCTTCACTGAAGATTGTTGAAACTTAAAAATAATTGTACAATATTATCAAGCGAGAGATACATAAATTACATATTTTTTATGTCAAATAAAAAAGTTCAATAATTAACAAAAATTTACGAAATCTAAAAATATAAATTCTTCAAAAAATGAAATCTATTTCTTGCCATCATTATCATCCTATTCATAATTTCATTTTCCTGACGTTTTCTCTCGCACAGATGCCTTCAAAAGTTTCTTTAAAGGACGATCTAACAATATTCTCACTAGTCGGAAGTTTCACTGACAGATTCGTAAGGAGAAAAATCGTTGCCAGTTCACGAGGCTTGTCAAAACAGGAAAAACCTGACCGATGTCGAACCGTCGTTGACAGCCGTATCGCTTTGGTTGAAACTTTACAACTATCCCGCCGATACGGTGCTCTTCTTCCGACAGTTTTTTCTATCGACGGAAACAAGAGGAGAAAGATCAATCTTATCTATAGCTATGGACAAAAATTAATAGGTAAAATAGCCACACTCTAAATCTCTGTTACATAATGATTCCATTTTATGATATTTTATCACGATTTTTCTCAAAAAACGTTAAAAATTTATTTTTTTCAATTAACTTGTATTAAATCACAACAATAATAATTGATTCTTCTGTTTATTTTTTTTTATAAACTTATTTCGGAGAAGAATCAAATTGAATAAAGCAATATCTACGTGTTACACTTCAACCGCATTGACTTTTATTTATAAGAGAAAGAAATTTCCACAGAAAAAGGTTAAAATGATCAGGGCAAATGCGAATATTTGCGATACTTTTTGCAAAAGGGGATCAAGGGAACGAGGTGGAAAAAGGTACCAACCGCTTCTCAATTCAGTATTGACATGTAACTGTCATTCGTCGGAGCTTACAGCTATCCCCGACGATCTTTCTTGCGGTCCCTCTCGACCGGTTGCCGCGCGGAACCCAAGCTACGTCGAATCGAGTCTCGCGACCGCTTCCAATTGCGATCATTACAGCAAAAAGATCGCGCGGCACGCCTTTGGGCACGATTTTCTGATCGCCGCGTCGCGTCGGCGAATCGCTCGATTTTCGCGACGACGATCGGGCCCCGTCTTTTTGCATCGTCGCTTTTTTCCACGTTCCTCTTCGCGTTCTTCCTGTCTCGCGTTCGCCGAGTTTAGCCTTTTTAAGCGACAGCGATAAATCCATTTACGTCTCGTGGCATAGAAAGCTGGTACGGTCCCGTTTTTACGAGCGAGAATAATTTCCGAAGTGAACGTAAAATATATGCGGGGCTTATCTTATTTAATCAAGAGACAAGTAAAAATACTTAATCGTACATAAAAATTAATTTACTTAAATTGATTGTGAGCTTGTTATTTACTACAAGAGTGCAAAAGCGTATAAAAGTGTAAATATTACAACATAAATTATAGGTTTATCATCGGTAAATTATATTTTTTATCGTATTATCGTATTATTTTATTAGAAGATTCCTCTGCGTGACGAACACGGTCAAAAGTTCAAGTCTGAGACACGAGTGCGAAACGCGCATCTCCACAGCGACGCGTTTCGGCGGTCGGTGGCCGCGAGAAGTAGCCATAACGACGAGACCGAGGAAGAAAGAAAGCGAGTCTCGGGCGCGAAGAGCGGCCGCAGGCTATTAAGACGTTCGCGCCAAGATAAAAGGAAGCTGTCGAGCCGGCGGCAGGAGCAGAAGAAGAAGCGCGGTAGTAACGGGGATAAGAAGAGCGAGGACGAAGAGAGGGAGGGAGGGACCAGGACGGGACCGCGGATAAAGGGGCTACGGTAGAATCGCCGGCGGGAGACAAGAGAAACAAATAAACGGGATGAGAAGAGAGGGGCCAAGAGGACGAGATAGAAAAGTCCGAGAAAGCGAGGGAGACAGAAGAGGCCACCATTAAAATGAAAAATGACGTTCTCGCTGACATCCCCGAAGCGACGATCTCACTTACTACGCTCTCGGTAGTTACATCCCACCCCTCCGGGCAAACAAACAGCCGTTCTCTCCCCTTCCCCCCCCCCCTCGCGGAATTATTGGTGATTTTTTAAATCTGTTAAACAGGTCTCTTCGACCGCAGTCCCGTTCCTCTCTCTCACCTCGCTCTCCTTCTCCCGCTTGACGATCCTCTCCGTCTCGCGTTCACTCGGTCGGATTTCACCCCTGAAGCGGCCGCTTTTTACCCCTGGAGCCGCGATGCTCCCCAACGAAGGGCTCGTTCGTCCCCCGGCAACCGCTTAGCACCTTGTTATTTATTTTTCAAACTTTTCGTCTTTCGGCCTGCTTCACCGTACTCCTTTTATATCAACGATCCAGATCCCAAAAATGGCAAGGAGGAACACAGCCAATCTTGAGATACTCAAGAAATCGTTCGTTAGCAAAATAGGCGTGCAGCAAAGTGAAAGAAATATTATTTGAAAGCTTACTCAAAATATTAAAACATAAACACAGGTGTGCTTTTGAAACAATCTTATACAAACATTATTAAAATTAAATACAGAGAAGTGCCATATTCGATCGGGTTGAATTTTGGTAGCCTAATAATAATATTTTTGTGTGAACTTTGTATACTTTTTTCATCTCAGCAAACTGCGCGCCGATTATTAGTCGGTCTTGAAACACAGTGATTTAAAAAGAAGATGCTTATTAGCATCAAACATTAAATTGATTATTAATTTAAGTATGTGGATTTACTGTTCCAACGAAAAACTGTAAAAATATGATATTTAATTTTAAGATTCAAATCGGTCCAGTTTCACTTATTAATTATTAAAATTATTTTGTGCTCTATGTTTAATTATTTCAAGTACACTTTACTTTAAAAAAGAGGGGAAAAGAAAAAACAAGACTTAATTAATTTGAGAGCCAATTATTTGAATATTTAATAGATAGTGCGTATTATAAAAAATTAAATTTTTGCTACAATAAAAGTCATTCACGATCAGAGAATCTACAAGCAAGCAACGATATAGACAATCGACGTCGTTCCACGGATGATCGTATTAATTCGCGCGCGAGCCAAAAATGGCGGCGAGTCGTTTGAAACAATATTCCGGGCCCTCGGGTGATTAAGGTAATACCTCGTCCTCTTTCGCCCCCGCAGTAAAGTTTCCGTCCCCCTCGCTTCACCGAGAGAGAGAGCTCCGTTAGCTTGCTCGCCGTTTAAGCGGCAGGCCGGGCCGGCGAGAAACGTCTCCGGCTTCATGCTCATTCGCCGGAAGATTAGCCACCCCACCTCGGATCTACGGCCATTTAAGCGAGCAAACTTTGCCGAACGAAGCCATGATTGCGAGTCTCACTCTCGAGAGAATAAATTGGCTGTTTCGCCTCTCGCCTCCGTCAAACTTTTCTATGGATTTCGAACTTGCCGCCTTTCGTTTCCAAGAAAAGAGAGACTTGTGCTCTATTCATCTGACATGACAGTCATCTGTGTTTATCTATTTCAGACTTTTTGAAACTGAGCAGAATTTATGTACAATTTTATACAACTAAAAATGAAGCGGGCATGAACATTTCTTTCTAATCCTGTCATGATGATATAATTACAAAGAGACACGGCAATTTGCTAAAATAATTTTATTCTATTAAAATGAGAAATTAATAAAAACAAACATTAATAATTAAATTAAAATAAATATTGATCAAAGGTCAAATAAAAACCATAACTTACGTACACTTTTCTCTTTATACTTAACTACGACAATATTTGACTTTTGCATAATTAGTTGGCATTGCAAACGGTTTATCGATCTTATATACCTACTTATCTATTTGTAAAGCAATATATCGTGCCATAGTTTGTAACTTGTAACAGTGCAAAATTATACTGAAGTCACACAGCACGTGTACAAATATTTTTTGACCGGAAAAAGGGGTCTTCCGAGACCAAGAGAAACTAATTCGACTGGAGATATCCCGGATGGATAGGTCGGGAGTAATGACATTCGGCGAGAGAGTTCGGAGGAGAGGAGGAGGATAAAGAGAGGGAGAGAGAGAAGAGCTGTCAACGCTCCATGTGTCACTCATATCGCTCCCTTCGGGTTCTCTCTGTTGTTCCGTCGCCTCTGCTACTCCACTTAGCCGACAGTCTGACCTGTCGTTCCCTCTGTTCCGCCTTGTAACCGACACCCCGGCCTCTCGTTGTCGTTGTCGGTCGAGGAAAAAACCGGAAACATTTAGAAAAATCGCGTTCGACGAGAGAAACGTCGCGTCTTTCGACCTTTCGATTTAATTAAACATTTGCTTTTAAGCTGATTAAAAAAATAAAAACTGTTAATATTTATATGAATGGTTACGGAGCACAAAAAAGTTCAAGCAGATATATCTTTTCTTATACCTTCATTAAGGAGTAAAATTAAAATCATCTTTCAATTTTCAGGTTTGGATCCGCTGCGATTAACAAAATAGGCAAGTTCTGAAAAGTTCATCAAATAAACATTTTTTTCTGAATGCATGCTATAGACACTTTTTAATAAAAAATCGGGAAACAGAAATAACAATGCTTATATAATATAGCTCAAAAGTTCTCAAAATGACATATAAACAATAAATAAAAAATTTATTTCGATAAATAAAATCAAATACATCGCTATTTTAATAACAAAGATAAAAAATGCGAGCAAAAAAGAATCGCGATTAATTAGAATCATCATTGTCATCGGCGTCGTAGTCGCACATGAAAGCAATCATTCACAGTCGATGCATTTCCGCGCGCGAGGAGCCCTTAATTTGCATCGATCGATCCTCACAACCGCAGACGATAATTCCCGGTAAGTCCCACCAGTTACAAGAACTCGAACGCGAACACATGAGACCGGTTAGGACTGAATACAAAAGAGAGAGAAAGAGAGAGAGAAAGAGAGAGAAAAAGAAACGATATCCATTCGTGTCAGTAGGGTGAGCACAATGGCGGATCTTGTACGAAAAGTCTGATTTATCACTCACCATCGTCCCGGGGTATTTGTATTAGGAGACGTAACGAAATGCGACATAATAGCTCGCAGTGGATCCCCGGTCCATTGTAGCCTTGTAATAGCGCGACAAGACCACTGACACGGGGTGAAACGGGGTGAACGAGGGGTATGTTTGATTTACCATTAATTCCGCGATATATCGCGCGTGATTTCCCCCCGTCAAGGCCGAACTTTTCGATCGCACGGTGTATTTTTGAGCCTCGAAAGAAATCAATTATGATACGCGATACGGGACGATTAGTCGCAAGTAGCGCAATAATGTAACGGAATATGCCAGAATCGCGCCGGATTCTAATTGTAATTTTTTTCGCCAAAATATCTGTCAATTAAAATCAAGTGAAGAATTAGCGATGTTATTTTTAGAGATTAATAATTTTATTTAATTTTATCGATACACTGCTATCGATACTGTATATAACGCAACTATGAAACATTTTCAGTTTGGGATACTTTAAATGATATCTATAAATTCTGGTGAAATTTTGACGAATCACGGTACATCGGCAAAGCGCGAAACGGCGCTAAAAATTGTCGCGTAACAGTAACAATAATTTTCAGGGATAATCGCTACGCGCGAGCAAATCGAGATATTGCGTTCCCGAAAAATCGCATGGCTTTTGAAAACACGATAGTCGCCGCACGTGTAACAGGGATTCGGTATCCCAGTATGCCGTTCCCGGATATGAAAGGAACATGGTAGAATGAAAAAAAAAAAACCATTGACAACGGGGTAGATTACACAACGCGGAGTAAATACCGCCGATATGTCGCGGATCTGTCGCGCAAAACACATATATATGCGTATACAAACCTATATATACAAACTGTTAAACATTATTAAATAATTTTTATTCGCCGCGTGAGCATTCATCTCTTTCAAGATTATTTTAAACGGGCTGCAATTGCTGTACTATAATACAATACCACTTGATTAGAAATACTAGAATTGCTTCAATTAATATTGCTTTGTTGGCACGTTAAAAAAACGTTATATGGCAATTCAAACAATATCATGTTAAAAAACACATTTCTTTAAATTTTTTTTTAAAGGAAATATAAGACATAATTATAGGATAAAGAGGAATTATCTGAGTCAGTTAAAAAGACAAAAAGCCAAAAAGCCGAAAAGTCCCTACCCTAAAAATTGAAAAGCTCCTCACTGTCTCAAAATTTTTTATCCGATTTTTTTCTGTAACTGACTCAAACAGACCTTTCTTACCCTATAAAGAAAGCATCATATTTAGCAATAAAGATAGTTTATGAGTTTTTTTTAGTACAGTTTTTAAAAGTTTTGATAAAGTCATCTATATTGAGAAATTTTAATTTTAATTAAGGATAGTACTGTTAGGCAATATCAATTAAACATATTTGGCAAATTGCAGGGATATGCTTGATTTTACAGAAGAAAATATCTCCTTAGCAAACGCACATATTTGCGGCTTTGACCATCCTCGTCTTCGACTCCACTCAATTTTCTATACGCCTACACTTTTCCACTCCAAACTGCGAGAGCCCGCGATAGCGCCCCGCGCTATCTGACGGACGGGCGTGTATGACTAGCATAACGCGCAAAGCCGCAGCCGTACATCACGGCTAAATCGCGATCCAAAAAATATACAATGCCTGACAAGGGGTGGTGTCCCCGTCATGCCACGCTAACAATGTGTACCGCACCGCTCGGTATAAATGACATTCACTCCACGGTGTAACCTACCCCTAGTGCGTGCGCGCAACCTCCCCGTGTCGCAGCGGCTCCCCTGTTCCCTCGCGCGTCCCGTTTCCCGGTTCGATGACGCACGGAAAATTGATCAAAAGTGTTCCTCGGCTGTACGGTGACAACACGAAATCGCGAAAGGCGAATTACTCTTCGGTTATCATTCGCTAAGAAATCGGCTGACGAGACAACAATTGAAACATTTATTTCAGTATAGTCACAATTGAAGAATGCTATAATTACTGCCTAAAAATTTGCAAGAATAAAGAAAAATCACAACAATTGCATTTTATTTTTATATCGGCGTTTGTATATAAATCCATGCGTGTATTATTTATATTAATAAAATAAAATTGAAAAATTCTTTTCTTGAATAATTTTCTTCTTTTTCAACGTAATTTTTTGCCAAATAAAAATGTGTACCTTTCCAATTTTGTGCTAACGTCGTTATGAGAAGCCATCACACACGTATCAGAAATGAACGAGAGAAGTTTTCACTCTCGAATCAGCAACGAGAATCGCGTGTCGCACTATCTCATTTGTAACCTTTACCCTTATCCGTGTGAACGATGGATTAGTAATTCGGTATGAGATAACACAACGTCGCTTCTTACGTTAAACACGATCCAACTTGAATGGACGCGCTTCGAAAGCGAGAACCATCTTTCCGATTCTCTCGACATTTAACGATTTAACTAGCCGTGCCTGTTAGCAAGGAGTTGTGAAACGACTGTTATATTATTTAATGCATTCTGAGGATGCTGCCGACAAAGATTCTCACATTGATTACAGATTTCTTCAGATCGGGAGAAACAGCTGTTTCAGTCATATTGGTTAGCTATCTTTATACATAATAATAAATTTAATTGAATAAAAATTCCTTTTTTGTTACAAAAAAATCATTTTTTAAAAATCGTTATAAGAATAAAAAAACTAAATCTAAATAACATTCTAATTTTTTCTTTTTTCCCCTTAAATATCTTAAATATTTATGTTACTGATAACAGAAAATGTATACAAAGAAGCATACAAGCTTTCATATTTAATCAATAAATTAAATTTGTTAAAGTTTTTAAATCGTATAAGGGACTTCTAGGCACTAAATAAATCGATAACAATTATACAGATATCTTGTAATAACGAGACAATCGAAGATAGTACGCCGTGTTTCGCCACAAGGCCACCGTCCCTTTGCAACAGTGCGTGAAAATTAGCATTTTACGACGAAGAAATAAATCGCCATTGTTTGTCCATAAAGTGGATCATCAGTCACCGCGCGAAATCACCTCGCAGGCCTACAGATGACAAACGTCCTGACGCGCTACGCTTCTCGCATTTCATTTATCAGCAGCCAATACTTTCTTTCGCGAAAGTGACAACTGCGTCATCGCGTATGCTCGAAATTAGCATGAAAACTCCCGGCGACGACTTACTAGTGAGTACTGTCAATAACGTGTAATAAATCATTAGTTTGGAAGATGATTCCTATCGACAAAATTTCATCCACATATAGGTAACTACGCAAGAACATGGATAACGTAACTCCATTTCCAAAAATAGAACGCAGACTCTGGGCTGAATTATGTTAGAATTCTTGGATAATCATGGAACCAATTAGTTCCTCACTGAATTACAATCCAAGCTATAATTATACGAAGAAAAAGTTAAAATCCTGCCGCGTTATCGGAGATAGGTACTCGAAAAATGTAAAAGTTTAATTTAAAAATATTTTCTCAGTTAGAAAAAATATAGAATAATTTTTTAATACTGCTCGGAAATAATTAAAACAATCTTTAAAAAATATATAAAAACGATCTTTCAAACTCCCTTAGATTTTAACAGATTCGCAAGAAATATGCTGCCGGTGCCCATGCGGGCCCGCGCGAAAAATTCTGTCCGCGCCCACGCAAAAGCGTGCAGCTGAAAGAGCGAGAATAGAGTCGTCGAGAGGCTGGGCAATATATCTCGCGATCTTCCAGCATCCAAGCATCCTTTTCGAAGGATGCTGGTAGTGGAACGAGCTCGTCCCGGGAGCGCAGCGGGTCATGGACATGAGCCAGAAGATGGGGTGCAGGGGGGAAGGGGGACGGGGGCATCAGTCAAGGGATTAGCGGGATTAGCCCTCGAGGGGGACTTGTTAATTGCTCGGTAGGCACGGAGGGAAGAAGCGAGGAAGGGAGGGGAGGAGGTGGACGGTGAGGTGGACGGCGCGGCGTGTGGGTGCACCAGCTCCGGGGACAGAAGTGAGTCCCTGCGGAGGGACTGAGAGGAGAAACGAACGAGCTGAGAGCGAAAGCGGGGACACAAATCACGGTAGAGTTACGGACTTAAGGAGGCTTACCGGCCAACCGCGGCCATCCACGGCCGCAGATGCATTCGCCGAGAAGAACCTCGAGCCACGCAAAAGAGCTCGCAGGACGACGGCGGAACGAGGCGAAGGATGCGACTCGCGAGATGAGTGTTCCGTTTAACGTCTCTCGAACCTGGCACGTGCACGAGGCACATGGATGTCGTACGACATCGAATAAGAATATTCTTCGATTCTTAGAATTTTTAATCTCATTCCTAAAACGATGCGCATTTAATTCAGGGGAAGGGATTTAATTCAAGATTGGAAATTTCGAGATTCTCAGAATAAGTAACTAACAAAACGAGAAGTTAGGTTAGGTCAGGTCAGGTTAGGGTTAGGTTGGGGTACATGAAAAGTTAGAGATCTGCTTATCTTGGAGGAGTCAATGTCTCTCGCCCTTTCAATTGGACCACCCGTGAGAAAGACCACCCTTCAACCGGCGCTCGCCGCACACCCCCGAAGAGACGCACTAATAGCGCAATAATTGTCGACTTAATGTAGACGTCGCCGCGAGGAGAGATTTCGCGACGCGGCCGCGGACAGGGCAGGATCGTCGGCCATAAATTGGCCCGTCGACGTTTACGCTCGTCAAAACGAACAATATGGGGGCGTAAATAACCGCGGCGGAAACTTCGGGGCGCGTTCGTGCGTTCGCGAGAGTTCTCCGAGAGGCGAGAACAGAATCGATTCTTACTCGCGTCGGTCATCATAGTCGCGAGTCGCAAAACGCCAGTAAACACCTAGCTGTTTGTTGTAAATCACCGTCGGTGCTCGCCAGCCGATTGCTTTCGGGATGATTTACTTCCGAGTGCATGTATGCGTGTGTGCGGTGCCTTTCTTCCTCGTTCCTCCTCCTTTTTTCCTCTCTAGATCGTGTCGACTCGCATAAACGACGACTCACGGTCTACGTCGCACTTCGGACGAGCGAATTTGCAAGCGCGGCGCATACACGCGTAATTCAATTCGGACGAAATCGTCACGGAACGCCGTTTATTAATTTAACCCGTGTACAATCCGCTCGAGCCACGATTTTGAAGCGGCAGGACCTTCGCGTCGTTCGATCCCGAATCGAACACCGAATCCTCCGTTTTTTTTTGTTTCAAAGTAACACGCACACACGTCCAACATCGATAACGATTTTTTTAAATGCTTATTAAGAGCTCTTCATGTAGTTTCATGAGTGCTATCAAATCTCTCGTTTGTACCGCGACACTGCTTTTATATTTATTTCAAAATTTGTAATATTTGACAGATAGATGAGCACGTCATTAAAAAAAAAAAGCGGAAAATCATCGAAATATTTCTTTCATCTTCTGTTGATGCAATAGAGAAGATTTTGTTAAATTGCACAGCAGAAAGAATTTTTATTTCATCCGTTGTTTAATCAAAGCGTATTAAAATACGAAACATTTTATCTCCTACTTCACAGCACACAGTAAACATATATCCTCATCTTCGATGAATTGCCTCGGCCACATTTTCGCTTAAAAATATCTTATTCGGACTTCCTCCGTACCGAAACTCGGGATTGTTGGCGTTTCTTTGGAAGTCATTTATGATGCCGAGCATCCGCACCGATAATTCACGACGATACAGGACCGGCGCGGTCTCTCGGCGATAATTTATGATTCCAATTGAGCTCGCGAGCAACGCGTGAAAGAGTTCCAGCAGTCGCGATCCTGCGCAGGAGGATCGGCCATGGCATTTCCTGCCTACTGAATGGCACCGCGTCCATAAACCCCGGTCGACTTCAATGACGACAGTGGTCGGAGCCCAATAAAAGTGATAAAAGGAGAAACTGGAGAACACTCGAGGTGTTGTAGAATGAAGTGCGAGAGAAAGAGACAGGCGCGCGGGAGAAAGAAGGAGAGAAAGAGAGGCCAGGAGTAGAGAGAAATGTTTCTGGGCAGCTGTCCGCCCGTACAAAGCCTAAGAAGTGCGCTCTGATCGAAGACACAATACGTAGGTAGACGACTTCTTCTACGTCGAAATCTCTCGAATTTTATTACCTCGCCGGTTAAGAGCGAGTCGATTCCCTGAAACACTCGTATCTTCCGTAATAATCGAAAGTAAACCAGTTTCCCCAGTGACGGGGAGGAAACTTTGCGCGTTTCGCGGTGACGACAGAAGCGCGAATGTGACCGAGAGGTAATTGGTCAATGATAAAATCACCCGGTGATAAGACCGAGTGTCAGATGGCGGGTGCCAGCGTGAAAGTTAAAACGTGATGTCATATTCAATTGTATAATAAAGGTGAAAGCAAACCTGGAATTTCATTGCGACATAATCTGACGTTAGGAATTTTGGTATGGTGCAATGTTAATAACAACGGAATTTCGATACAGCGCGCTGTTAGTAATTTAAAGTTCTAGTGATGCTTTAATATCTTTAATGTCAATAATTTGTCAATTTATCTGTCACCGTTTCGCTGAAGATGGCTCAAGGTAAAGTATCGAAACGTATAACGATTTATAACTTTGTATTAAATTGTTAATTAAACTACAACTAACCGCATTTGACTCTCAAAGTCCATTTTTTTTGTTAATAGTTAATTTAAAGATCGAGAGTCTTTAGTTAATTAGGTATTCGTTTATTTTAATAATTTATAATGTGTAATTTTAATTAGCCGGAATATTAGTAATTTTAATTTTAATATAGCGCAATGCTAATAACTTTGTAAATCGCGACGACACTTTCGTTATTCGAACGTTTTGCTTTTCATGCTCTCGTTGCGTTCGTTCACGCGATTTCGATTATGGCGAGACTTTTTCGTGATTTTACGACACCGACGATGAAATACTTCGGCAAAAAACGCAACTTGGCATGCGTAATCTATTTCGGTCTTTCCCCCGGAGGGTGGGCAAAAAACAATTAACCGCCGCGGTTTTTACAGCCGCAAGCGGGATATAATAGTGAACGATTTCGACAACCGCAGAGAATTATGCGGGATGACCGCAGTGAATCGGCGGCAGATGGTTGATATCGACGTTTCCTCGTGCGACTCGTCGCGCTAGTCGCGCAAATTGTAAATTAACAGCGACATTAGCTGACCTCCCCCTCCTCGCGCATCCACTCGTGCCGCAGATAAGCGGGATAACCAAGTTTCCTAATAAAAGACGTGAGCGTTCCGACAAATCTTTTTTTTCTTCTGTTTTTTTCTCTCTCTCATTTAGCCTATTTGTATTTCGTGGGGGAAACGCAGCGGTCTGATTCGTTGCTGCCGAACTTCGAAGTTATTACGTCACTGGCTGTCACTGATATGATCAAGAAACTTTGCGCGCAGGAATACCGTCAGAGATGAAAAAAAAAAACCTGGAGAGAATAAAGGAACGAATTTTCGCAGCTGGACAAGATCGATGAAACTGTGACTGATTGGAAAACATATACTTATCTATTCTATAATTAATATTAATTAAAGATATTTTAAAATAATAAAAAAATTATATATATGTATATATTTTTATCTAATCTATATATAATATCTATATATCTTATATATAAATTCTTATCATTTACTGCATATCATGTATTGTGATTAAATATATTTACATAAAATTATTCTTTTATCAAAATTATTTGAATTCAGTTTGCCCGAAAATTAATGTACTTTACGAGAACTGTGCGTCAAAAGCGCGAGTCGATAAAGGACCTCGTTATTATCCCCCCACGCCAGACATTGTCTAAATTCAACCACATGCGGATGATCTCCAGCAACCTCGGCACCATAATCGTATCTCGAAAAATGCGCCGCATCGAAAAAAAAAAGGAAAAAACTGATCTCCGCCGATCAAATAACCGGCGGGAGAAAAAAACCGAGGAGGATGGGGAAAAGAGAATGGGGGAGGAGGGAGAGGCGTACAATATCCCCGAACAAACGCATTCCACGGTGTGACACGTGAATAAAATACAGACCGCGGTATAATATATCGATTATGATGATAGAAGGTCAGAGGGCGAGGGGTGTGGCGGCGAGGTAGGAAAGGCGGCATGGGAGATGAGGCAAAAGGGGGAGAATGGTGAACAAGAGAGGAGAGGCCTCGAGTCGAGGACTGGACTGTTCTCGGTGAGAGAGTGTTGAGCATACTGGGCGGCATATGGTCCACATCGGCCTCTCTGTCCATCCATTCCCCCCATTCTCCCCCTCCCCCCTCCTCCCTCCCGCCCCGCCACCTGTCCGCACCCTTTCACGGACTATACGTCGATAACCCCTGATAATACCTGACTACCACTCAACGTTATGTACCGAATGACCGAGCGGTGCTTCGCCTTTTTTTCGACATTTCGGTACGAGTGCAGCGGACTGGTTATGAAAAAAAGAGGGGAACGGACGCGACAAAGGGGGAGAGGGAAGAAGAGGGCGGGAGCGCGCGGGGTCGTTAAAACGGGTTAATTGGGACGCGATATCCGATAGGAGGCTGATTAAGATGACAGCGCTCGTTACGGAGGAAAGATGCCACTGCGAATGGGGAGATTCGCGATTTTCGAGACTGCATGATAATTAATCACCCGACGCAAGATTTGCCGATAAAAAGTCCTTCCGTATGTTATTACGGAATATAAAAATTTCACCGTAATCCGTAATTAATAGATTAAACGAAGCGATTTTCTTTTCCGTAAAGTTTCGTTAAAATCAAGAAATACAAATACAAATCTTGCATTCGAGCAATCCCTTGCTGCTCTCATTTTACGGCGGTGTCCGTTTTCTCTGGTTTTTATCAAACTAGGTTTTCAGTTAAACTAGGACGTTATTAAGCAATTATGATGAAACACTTGATAAAAAATTACAACTGTGTTTCAAAGAATACATATAATTAGCTATTTTGTCACATACCTATACTGGTAAAATTACCAAATCCTACGGTACTTGAAGAGTTACGAGATAAAGACCACACGTTAGGTGGGTTAAGGGTTAACCTCGAGAGATAAAAGCCGGGGGAGTGGACTGTTCCTGGAAGCGAGCTGAACTCGTTGCCGGTCGATTTAGACCCCGGGTCGTCTTCGGGGGACAGCGGCGCGCGAACCACGAAGAGGTGCTCAAGAGCAAATCGAGCGCGTCTCGGTAGGAGAATATAGGCGTGGAGAGAGGCCAGGGAGGTTTACGATATCCCCGCACTTTTTCACCATCCCCCACGGATCCCCGCCGACCAGTTGTCGACGGAAAGGTAGCCGCGCGGCGCTTGCGGGGGTTGGGAGATCCGCTTCGGGGATAAAAACGTGAAACAAAAAGCCGATTATGTAACCGAGGGATGAAATACGAGGTCGCCGCGAGGGGAGGGATGGGAAGGGAAGGGGAGGGAAGGGGAGAACGGTCGGGCCGTAGCCGACAATAGGGTAATTTTCACGCGAGATTTGGGAGGCGATTTCGCGAGAGAAGAGAACGCGCGGCCGCTTTCCTCTCTTCCGTTTGCGCCGCTCGCGCCGCTGGTCTTCCTGTTCTCTCTTTTCGATCCCCGACGCGCGCTCCCTCGAAGACTCTTCTTTCCTTCCTCCCTTCTATCTCGTGAGATACGACCCGTCGGGGCTATTTCAATGTAGCGACGCGTTTGTTATTTCCTACCAGTTTGTTATTCGGGGGCGGCGAGGCGAACCGCGCCGCGACAAATAGCTATACCCCTCCGCGCGCGTGTCATCCTTCACCGAAAGCGCCGCCAGGAATAACGTATGCTCCACGTCCCGGGCCCTTCATGCGTCATACGTATATAACTGCGTTCGGATACGTGATACATAAGCTGCCTAGTTTCGATGTAATCATACCAAATCATACAGCGAAATTAGGCACAGCTTCTGTATCACGTTTCGATGTATATGATTACGTCGATAAATTTTTTTTATGCGTGATATATGCGTAATTTTAAAGATATCCGATAGCCGTACAAAAGAAACGAAAATATTTTCACCTATCTTTTTCGTCCCTCGTGACAATATCCCAGTTTACAAGTTGAAATTACTCACCAAAGTGTTACAGGCTCGATGTTATATTGGAAACTATCGCAAACACATAAAATATTTTTTTCACAAAAGTTTTATGGTTTTAAACGCACAATAAAAAAAAGTTCGAAAACAAAAACAGATTTTCTTTTTCCTTTTTAAAGGAGAGCATTTATCGTGAGAGCTGGTTAGAGAATAAAGTCCAGTCGCTTTTTGACGGACATTTGACGAATGTATACGCGGAAAATATGTATCGCCGAAAGATAAAAAAGAAAAAAAGAAAAGTGGACTCCCTCGGGAAGCCCCCTCTCTTCCAGATCATCGTCAGGCATCGAGGCATCGGCCGCGGTGAGAACTTACGGGCGGCATAAAAAAGGAGGCCTCTCCTCGCGGGGTCCACTTTCGTATACGGTTATTGCCGGCGCGCGAGGGCGCGGCCACGGCACTTCTTATCGTTCTTCGTCTAACAATAAGACGCACGTCCTACTTACGAACGTATACGCAAACGGCGGTAAAGATAAAGCCGTCGATGAGAGGAGACGCGTTGACATTCTACTACTTTGAGTGGCTGATAGCGCCGCGGCTGCACTTACCTGAAACAAAAGAAACAAAGGCACAACGGTATTAGTGGCGGACGAATCGCAGTGCGGCCAGTGTGAGATAAGATATCGACGAGGAGGGACCGATTTTAACGCGGGTTTCACCATAAAAATTCTCCTCCCCTTTTTTTTGTCTTTCCGAACCGTCGAACGACTTAACTAACGATACTGTCCCCGCGCGATTATCACAATGTTCGCGCGAGAGCGATCTGAGAAACGCGCGCGACAATGTTGCAGCCTGAAACTTACAATTAGTAGATTGTGTGACATTTAACTTTACGACTGTAGAGAGAAGTCCGCGAGAATACTTAACGCGCGCTACGCCTACGGACTTCGTTTTATGAGTCAACAGGCGCTAAGCGTGATAATTAATATCTGGAATGAGACACAACAAACTTTCTAAAGCACACATAATTCTCGAAGAAAAGGAGTTAACGGATCCTGCAAGGAATTAATCTTAATATCAATTATATGAGGGTGTACTTCTTTCTAGAACTAGAAAAAAGACAGACGATGAAGTAAAAATAATTAATAATCCTCTAAATGTTTTTTTTATATACGTTTCACATATATGATACAGGTTCCACGAGTGTGTCACACACATGTATATAATATATAATATAATCTTATAGCATTAATGTTTTCTCTATGTCCTATTATCGATGTGTCGCAAGTTATCGATTAATATTAGAATACGCGAAAGCGATAATGCAAAGAATATGTAATCCCGCGACGAAGAGAAGAGGAGGGAGAGAGCGACAGAGAGATTTAGGCGTGTAATTGGCTCAGCTGGTGTTGACGCGATCCTATCATCAATACCTCATCAGCCGCCCCCAGGAAACCTGTATCCTCCCCGGCGTTCTCTCTTTCTCTCGCGCTCACGCCAACCCCATCAGCTACTCGCGACCCACTCGAAATCGACACGAATACCAAGCAGCCGTTTCCTTCGAAGATAGAAATAGACGAAAGTTAGTCAACAGATTCGCCCCGAGCTCTGCAAATGGCTTTTAAAGATCCTCTGGGAATGCTCGCGCATTCTCGACTCTGCTCCGATGATATATTCGCGAGATTTGAATCTTCCACAGTATTCTACTGTTATTCTGAAATATGTACGCTCGCATGCACGGTGTAACAAAAAAATGTTTTAACAGTTTGAAAGAGTATAGAATGGCATAATGTTTACGTTAATAATATAAAATCTATAATGTGTAAAAGTTAAGTTTCTCATATGTTTCTCACATAAACTCCAAGTTTCTTAAATTTTAAATATCTTTGTTCACTGCT
This sequence comes from Temnothorax nylanderi, assembly GCF_030848795.1. Lineage (NCBI taxonomy): Eukaryota > Metazoa > Arthropoda > Insecta > Hymenoptera > Formicidae > Temnothorax > Temnothorax nylanderi. Next base: position 311,521 of record NW_027249218.1, read on the forward strand.
GTTTATAACATTGTTTAAATACCGTAAAATTGATAATAATTATAAATATTCATCCTTTTCTTTTTAATAATTTTACAAATGTACCATCAATATAAAGAAATCAACTTGTCATCCTATTTAGTAAAAGATTATGACGGACGTAAGAAGGAAGCTTTCATGAAAACCGGATGATCGGGCGGCGGGTAATGGATTTAATCAAGGCGCCCTGGCGAATAACAATAGCCTCTCGAAAAAAATTAACATTCGCCGGCGTGCGGCGCGCCGATTCGAAGAGACGAGAAATATCGCAGATGCGGATATAAGACGAGGAGGAGAGAAATTCCTCGGGTGAGAAGAAAGTCTGCGGGGGATCAATCCTGCGGTAACGTCGACGAGATGCTGGTACCCGGTGGAGGACGCCGGTTAATCCTTAGACTTATGCCGCCATAAGATGCTCAGATTTATATAGCTTAGCATGCCAGCTCGGTCCGCCCGCGCGCGTTGCCCGCGAACGCGTTTAGCACTGTCTACGTTACACCAATCATCCACAGGCGATTCAGCAGTCACGACAACGGGCGATACTTCTTACAAATGCGCGAAATTAATAAGTTCCGATAAAAATAACGCAATAAATAAAGATAAAAACTTGCAGGGTAAATTAAATACCACGCAAACTGTATTCTTGAATATAATAATAAAATAATATTTTTGACATCTGTAAAAATCTCCGTCGAAGAATATGGTTTTAAAATATCAAACAGAAAGTTTCTGAATATTTCAAGACGTCTTGATAGATTAGAGCCAATTTTCTATTTCATAAATTTTTCTTTACAAACTTTATACCATTAGAAGATTCTCATAACGTTCCTCAAAATAAAAGAATGGGACAAAAGATCCCTTCCCCCCTTTATTACAAGCAACATTTTATGGTAAAGTAGAAAACTTTAAACTTAAAAAAAAATCGATCAAATCGATTCTCGAGCGACTTTTGCGAATAGCAACGGCGACATTCATCAAATGTGACTAATTAACGAATCCTTCTCTTCCGATTGATTCTGGACCGATGCGAATCTCGCGAGCGAGTTCCAGCCGTGGCGACTTTATGGCGGTTTAATTATGGAAAATTAGCCGATCGAACGGCTCACTGCCGGAGGAAGCGACGTGATTGGATATTACACTGCCGTGTTTGCGGCCTCTAACGCTCGACCTACTACCACCATTGGCGACCGGCGGCATCATCGCCTTCATCATCGTCATCGGTTGTCATCAACGGTACCGTCTATCGTGCCTTCCCACTTGGAAGGGATAATTAGGATGAACGGTAAAATGCTCCAGGAAAAAGAAGAAAAGAATGAACGAGGGGAGAAGGAACGTAACGTTGAATGATGTTAGTAGATTAGGATTTTGTATTTCTTACGAAGTGTTCTTTATGGTTTTATGTATCTCTGCCTTTATCTTTTATCTTCATTTATATTTAATACTTTCAAAAAATTTGTGTTGAAATTTATCTCGATTAAAAAATGATAGTATGGCGTTAATAAAATTATCATAAAAATTCGGAATATAGAAAATAATAACAGCCTGTTACATGTATTTTTATCTCTTCCTCAAAGTAGCTGTTTCAAAATCAAATTTCTCCGAAGAAAAGTTATACGTTCGTAAAACTCGTCGAATTTCCATGATTTCCTTCGGAAAACTATAAAATATCGAAATATAGAACAAACTGACGAGAGTCCGTCGATTCCAAAGCAGCAAGTCCCGCGAGATCTGGAGCCGTTGTTCCCGGTGCGGCAAGACCGGCAGCTATTTCTTTCTCTTCTTCTGTTCCTTTCTCAAAGGAATCTCATTTCGCAGGCGAGTCTCGTACGCGGAGTAGGATTTGCGGCTTCGATTCGGACCTCGTCGACGAGGAGAGAAGCAAATCCGTGGGCATCAGAGAACCGTTTCTCCGTCGACGAAGGGAGAAGGGGAAGAGGAGAACGGGGCGCGTCTTTGTCTTCCTGGGGGTGCGAGCCGCACGTACAATAAACTAAAGTCTCATCATCCGCGAGATTTAGCCGCGATAACACGGGCCGTCATCCCCCGGGGGGGATGGACGAGAGAGAGGCCGGCAAGTGGCCGACGGTCGTTTCTCGCCGCCACCGGACGACTACGGTGACAACAACGACGACGGAAATAATGATGGAGCGCGCGCGTGATGACGGTGGTGAGAGAGTGACGGTAGAGCCGGTGGCGAAAGAACCCGAGAACGGGGAGGGTCGAAAATGGGGAACGGCCTGACCGCGGATCAACGGCCGAGCGCCTTTTAATTTAGACAAATCGTCCCGATTAGCATAACGGGATAAATTACGCTCGAGGACCGCTCGCGATATGGGGTGACGACGGATGATCCATCGGTACGTCCGCAAGCGCGGACAGGACCGCTTACACGGCCACCCTTACCGCTGCTCCGAGTCTCGGGCCACCACCCCGCGGTCGGCACAACTCCCGTGACCGAAACACGGCCGTTTTTGCTCAATCCGCTTCTCTCACTCATCGCAGCCATCTTGAACATTCTAGATTAATGCCAACAGAAACTTGTTCACCATTAAGCGTTTGTTGACTTTATCTTAGCGAATTATTATAATGAAAAGAAATAAAAAAATATATTTTGGTACGAATTACTTTCTTATTTTCTTTCGCGATCTTAATTGCACTCAAATGACATCTCGTGTTATCCTTTTTTTTTTTTTTTTTTTTTTAAGATAATATTGCTAATATGTTCTGCTCTCATTACCTTCATTATTTTTTCTTTGTTTAAAAAAATTTATTGTTAGACGTGTTCGCACGCGTGGAATTCTAAAGAGAACACGCACTCGCTTCCAACTGCATTAGAGAGAAATAAAAAAATTAACGCTTAATCTACTTTTTATTCCATTGTTTTGTCTTCCACTTCAACTTCGCCTGCGAAAATTCGCGGCGTTATTTCTGAGGCTATTGTCGTCGTTCGAAGTCTTCTCTCTCGTCCCGGCCCGAACATAAAGTTTTACAACCGGCCGATAAGATTTAGAAAGCCAAGAGGCCCTTTGGGTCTGTTCGATCGCGACGAAGACGAGACGAAGAAGTGGACAGAGAGGGAAAGGAAGGAACGCGACGAGGCGAAGAAGCGCATTTTCTGCGCCGAGAGAGACGCGCGTGTCGTTGTTGTCACCGAGTTTACCGGGTCGATCGGATCCCGCGATGCGGACGCGCCTTTTATTATCTTCGCCGAGGACCCCGCTTAAGGCGATGCCTGGGAACGAGCAGCGGGGCCCTAAAGAGAGCCGGGGTACCTGGCCGACGCAAATAAACGCAGCGAGCGGGCGCGAAAGCTCGTGCGTGTACGCGCACGCACGCGTGTGCGGGGTTTACATGCGAGCGAGCGGGCAGGGGGGCCGCGGAACGATGAGGGCCCACGGCGTTTTACGGCTTTTTGACGGACCACATCTCACGCCGACGAACGACAAGCCGGGGCCCGTTTGTGCTTAACAACAAACTTGCAAATTTGCATGCGTGCACGCACGCAGTAGACCAGGCGAGCTCTTTTCTACCTCGACGGCGACCATCTAACGGGTGTTCCGCGAGGAAATCGTGTTTCACACTCTGTTTAGTGGAGACGAATAAACAGTGGGATCGAAGATGCAGTTTAGGTGCATCGATGACATCGAATATACAAATTTAGTGTGACAAAGATCAACTTCCTTGGGAAATTTTTTATATCAGTATATAGATATACTCTAGCGTTGTGATTGATTAAAGCTTTAAAATGGGAGATAATTGATATTTTAAGTATGTATCTCGCGCTTAGGAAAATTCTGTAGAGAAAAGATCAATGAATTCTTTGTATTTTACTTTGCATCTTATTAATCGCATATTTCTCTATGTATGAAAATTACATAAATTCTATTTCGTTCATGTAATAGAAGAAGATTTTTCATAGACCTTCTATTTTGCTTTGAAAATAAGTATGTATCTACGTAAAAGCGGCACGCATATTTATTTGTTGTATCTTACAGAATATAACATTCTTTCGAAAAACATTCTTGAAGATTTATAGCTTTATTGCCAACCGGTTTGAAGTAATTCATAAATTAATTTTTTTTTATAAAGTCAATTTAGAGAGAGTTTATACATATACATATTTGTAACTCTTACAAAATCAGAGTCACAAAGATTTATCTCTAAACCAATGTAACAATTGACGTTTGGAAATTCACTATATATTATATACCATCCCCCCTGTGTATTTTCTCGAAGTCTTTATTTAAAATCGACGTCTTTATTTAATCCGAGCACAAACCACCCACGTGGAAGTCAGTCTTCGCCCTAGTATTGATAAGAAAACGCCACGGAATATGTGACAGCGAAAGACTCTCATTCATCCACTTCATTTTCTCTTGCTCGTCGTTGCAAAGTTGCAAGGAATGTTGTCACCATATGCCACGGAAGAGGTCGCTAACTAACTTGAAGCGATAGCGTACGATCGCGCAAAGCTCACATGCCGACGTTAATCGATGGCGATTAATTAAGATTCCGGTCTCTTGTTCCTGCAGATTACGGCCGCGACATGTGTATCATCGTTTCGTAGAATGATCATAGGAATTCACCGGGGCAAACCTCCCTGCAGGAGGATTTCACGATTATTTCGGTGCCATCTCGATAATGAGTGCTGCGCGAGTCAGCTTCTTCAACCCGGCTGGCGTAAACTTCTCCTTACGAATTATTTATGAACCGTTTCATGTGAATTGAGCAAGGTGCAAAAACTTCGAGGAAAAAAATGACCCACTGTTAATACTCTTGCGATTAGCTTCGTGCGAGAAAGGACTACGAACACAAGTTATGGAAGACAACGAATTATTAAACCAAATGGAAATTATTTTCCAAAGAGAAATAAACATATTGTGCAGTCGTTCAATCTGTTAATTTAAAATCTGGATTAAGAAATTGTAAAACAAAATACAATTTATTGAAACCAGAGGCTTATTTCTATCACTGCCAAATCTAAGTGTTTTATTTAATACACTTTTTGGTAGTCACTTTTTAAACGTTTAAAAACGTATTCAATATAAAAACACAAAGCGCTTTTTTTTCAAACAATCGACAAAATATTGTTAATGTCGATAATTTAATATTTCCGCACCCTCTTTCTGATTTTAAAATTAGAAATACAAGGTTTATTCCATTAATTAATCATGAGCGGTGTGAATTTCTTGGATAAATTAAATTGTTATAAAAATTTTAATGTGTTGTCAAATTTTCAAAATAAAGTAACATATAAGTTAAATAAAACGCTTAAAGTGTATTTTCTATAAGTGGATTAAGCGTTTGTTACTTTAAACGCTTTTTCGATTAATAAGTGTTTTATTTTAACTCGGTTTTAGTGTTTTATATTTTGTGTGTAACGCTTGAAAACGCTTTATGTGTTTTTATATTGAACCCGTTTCTAAACGTTTAAAAAGTGACTACAAAAGTGTATTAAATAAAACACTTAGATTTGCAGCGTACAAGACAATTTTCATGTATGTACAAAGAATTTGCAACTATTCTTTTAAATTGCTACTTCAGAATTTTTGCAGAGACGTGATCTCTATATTTTTTCTTAAAGTCCAATTACTTTTCTTTCACGTTAATCTATTATATTAAAATACGACCTCATGTAAATTTTAATACTGCTGCACGTTGCAGCCCAGTTTGAAATTTGAGGAAAACATTGCCGCGCGCGGTTGCGAGGGCATTAAGGGAAATCAGAGCCGAGCGTATAACGCCATAAGGCGAAGCGTTTAAATCGGAGCTTTACGATCGGTCGTGGAGGTTTTGGGCTAGTGATAAAAACGATACTTGAACTCGTAGAAGCGAGCTTCCTACCTTCGTCACGATTATACGTTCCACGCATGGTTCGTTTTGCCGAAAAAGCACATCAAACAAGATTTTGCAGTGTATAGTAATCCAAACAGTTAAGAAATAATCTATATACAATTTATAAACATAACACAAGTTTTCAAAGCTAAGTGCTCGAGAAATACGATAAAAATGTATTAAAACGTGTTTTCAATAAATTCATATATTGTGTCTCTATTTTATGTTATAAATACTTTTTACATTAATTGCTGCAAGAAAATTAATTTTATAAATCTATATTTAAAAGAATAAATAAATATAATTGTTAAATTTATTTTAAGTTTTAACAATCTATAATATAGGCACACTCCGATATAGAGAGAATATACTACTAATTTCGAAATATTTTTAATTACATGTTTATTCGTCGTAGATCGAATAAATTTCTTTCAAGGCTCTGGATACTTGAGAGAGATTCTGGCAGATTTCTCGGCGAGAACGACGCATATTATATTCATGTAATAAACCCGAAAATCAAGTCGCAATTAAATTTCGCGTAGAATGGCCGCGCGACTCACCTACATTGTGAAAAGCACGTCTACATTGTGAAAGGCACAAGTCTACAGTCCGCCGTCCTGTTTGTGGCTGGCCGCAGAAGGATCGAAGGACCTCCGTCGCGTATTGGGTCGCCCGCCTTTCAACCGGGGAAGGAGGGGAGAGGGGGGGAAAACCTCGCTCCGATCGATCGTTAAACCTCCCGCTTAATCGCCGTGTCAAACCAGTGCTGTAAACTTATATTACCGACTTCTACTACTTCCCCAAGCTCCCGACAACGTGTCTCGACAACGCAGATTTGCAAAATTCTTAAATTGCCTCGACATTCCTTCATGAATAATAGCGCGTGTAGAAGTCTACGGTTCTTGTCGTTACATATCGTGAAACAGGCGACGAAACGCGTGAAACAAGGCGGAGAAACGCGCGATAGAATGCACGCGAGCCGCAACGACAAACTTATTTGACGTACTCACGCTACGAGATAATCAGAAAAAGATATTAATCTTTATATAGTACTTTAAATATCTTAAATTAAAGAGTTCATAATTGACGTAGCTGCACTGAGAAAAATCTCTCGGAAAAAGTTAACACAATATTGTAGACCTTATTTTGTCAGATAAGTAACTTTAAATTGTAATGTAATAGAAAATATGAAATACACCGATTAACTACAATTTTGTAGCAAATTTATTTTGTCACATGCAAACACAAAAACTGTGATTCTGTGAAACAAACGCGCGAATTAATATTATAATATTTTACAGTCTTAAGCAGTTTGTCAATTGATTTCAGACAATCTGAGAATAATTTTTTAGAACAATTTTTTAGACTCATTTACTACAATTTATCCCTGTCCCTATTTGTACTATTATTTGTAGAAGAGATCTTCACAATTGTACTATCTAATGCTACACTTTTTTCTGAGTGTGTTATTTTAATTATAAACGTTCATATCCACGAAAAATATGGAAATAAACTGTGTTTAAAAATATGCAATACATTTTTTACTTCCATTATAATAAAATGTTTTTGTTAATTAAAAATATTGCGTCTGTTGATATTTTCACAGAACGATTAGGTTCTTTATTTAATTTTTATCACACGAGAACGTTAACTTCTCGGATTCGTCCAGGAATTGGAATCAACGCGAAATAGCCTGAACAACCTCGTATATGATCAACATCTACCATTTAATTTCTTCGCAAAGTATCCTACCAAACGATACTTTGTCGAGACGGCGGGAATGCCTCTCGTCGTCGGACGTTAAAGTCTCCACGGTGGCTTTCACGGCGAAATCCTTCGCGTTAGACGAGAGAAGAGTCGCCTCGGGCCTCCGCTGCAACTTTCAAGAATCGTTAAGACCGGACTATAATCGCCAATCCAGTGCTGTAAACTTATATTGCCAGCAGGCCGACTAATTCGCCCCGAGAGAGGGACTGGATCGTTTCGCGGCCGCGATGTATTCCGATTTTGCAACTAACTAACGATTCCGCGCCCCGTCCGCGTCCCCGCGACGGGATCCCGCAACATTTACAATCCTTCCACGATACGAGTCTTTCGCCTTGCCGTTCTTCTCCAACGACAGTAAAATCCGCGACGTGTCCATTTGTAGAACAGCAACTTTGTATCATCGAGGAGCGTGTGATTCGCTGAGAAATAAAATGTAGACAATTGTAAACCGCAAGTTGAGAAATGGCCTTTTCAGAGAGATTTGAAATGTCGCTAAAATATAACAATGGCGTGAATAAGGGGAAAATATTATTAAAGTGATCATGTGAACAAATACGCCTACATAAATGCAAGAAATTTAAGAAATTATATTTTCATACATAACACGATAAGATCTTGAGAAATCGAAGATGTCGAGAAAAATTTTTTGAAATCGGCAAAATGGCTTGGCTGCGTTTAAAGATTGTACAGGAGAAAAGCATAACACTATAATTCCGAAGAGTATGTGTGTTATAAATTTGATAGTCGAATTTTTGGAATGTGACATGGAAAAACGTTCGAGGAATGCAATAATGCGAGGACTGCGATAAAATGCTTCGATAAATAAAAATAAGTCCCCTCACGTTGTTATAGCTCGAATCTGCGATTGTTCCGTCGGATTTTACGATCAACGCTGGTAATGGCGCCAAACTCATCTCTGCGGTTGTAGGAACCGCCACTTCCTGCAGAGATCCGCGGAACTGCGGACGTATTGTGTCGCATCGGGTCGCCGATCTGTTACGATCGGAGGACTCGAACGACCGAGGAAGGACAATGATCTTCGATACTGGTTCGACAGGACGATCGAGGGCCCCGGAGTTTAACGACCGTCACAACAACTTTGCATTGTAGATACATTGACCATCACTATACGTAAAAGATCATTTTTTCGATAATGAATAATAGACCATGCAGCTTCATGAATAAAAGTAATTAAATTGAAGCAGAGTTTAATTAAAGCAATCTCCTGTGCTCTTTTTGGAAAAAAAAAACTATCTAAATGTATTATGGTAATACTAAAAGCCGAGAGTCATTTAAAATGCTGGAAGTAATAAACGTAGAACGAGAATTAAAAATTAAAAGCTGTAGAATAAAAATCGGAAATCGAGTACAGATATTTGAAAATAGATTGCAAAAGCAGAAAGCGGAAGATTCGAGAGTCAATGGAATTAAGTCTTAAAGATGATGGATGAAAATTAATAATCCAAAATTGGCAATAAATCAGCAAATCACTTATGATTAAACTGAGAGTAAATACATATTCAATAATTTATGTTTCTAAGAAAAATAAAATTATTTCATAACTAAAATAAAAAGCAACGTAAATTGTAAATGTTAGTTATTGTATTGACCAATCGTGATATATAAAAATAATTATAACTATTGAAAAAATGTTCATCTTTTGCCTTTAGAAATTTCTTCAAACTCTCGTAACATGCAAAATCTCAGTAAGTATCGACGCTGCCTTCACCAAATCAATCGTTAAAAGGGTGACTCGATATTTCGGTGACATTTGGAACAAGTTCTTTCCTTTAAAATTTAAATGAGAAGACTTGCTCCAAGTATCACCGAAATATCGAGACCAATCTAGTAAAGGCATCGAGATTCTGTATACTGCGAGAGTTATGATTTGTCAATTTAATAAAACGTGTATACATTTCATGGTATGCTGCTTTTGATTTTAGTTATAAAATAAATTTATTTTTCTTAGGGGCAGAATTTATGACACGACTATGTAGATATCTGAACCTAGTAATTCATATCCACTTTCGTTATATCCACATTCCACAATCTTGATATTACGATGTGTCCAGCAATCTTCCTGCAAGACTTACGACAATCGTCGTACAATTTTACGTATGACGGAAAACGCGTTTACAAATAAAAAAAAAAACTTCAAGGACGCGGTTTCACTCATCATCTTGAGAAGCTACAGATCCAATTATCGCGCGACGATCAAGCGGTAGGAGCGCGCCTTCCGACGCAACGAATGTATAATTCAAATGCAAACGACGCGCCCCGAATCGCAGGGTTTTATGCCTCCTTAAAGGTTGAGGGATCGGCTTCGTTTTCTGAAGATTGCGACTGCGAAAATCGCGGGCCCTGACGGATTTCAGCGAGTCAATTAAGCCCCGTCGCGGATCCCGGCGCTCAATTTAATCCCGTTCAAGCGCACTCGTGCGCGCTCGTAAACGCGAAGTTGTCATAAGGCGGGGTACAATCAGCGTACGGCATCGAGATCAATTTGTGAGCGAGCAACAGCCGTTCGATACGAATCATCTCGATGGCCAAAGTAAAAATTGCCGACTAAATGACACATTCGCTATGCGAGATCATTTTATTTTACAGGGAATGCAATTTATACGACATTTTATTATAAGCATCAAGATTATGGATTACTCATAATTGCACAAAGAGAAAGTATTAAATTACTCAGCTGATTAGTATAAACAATAATTTAAAATTTAACGAGTTTTCTTATTAACAAAGAATTGCCGGTTTTAATTATATTAACGTGGCCGAACGTGGCGTAAAATATAAACAATGCAAGCGTAGTTTAAAAAAGTATATTTCTATCATATTTAAACGAAAACCTGGCTATTAGAAAAACGCTGGATCGAAACGTGTCGCGAGACGTTGAAGACGAAGATGCCATTCTCGAACGGGGGAACAATGTATAGGAGTGTTACAGACACTTTCGATGCAAACTATGACGGCTCCGGATACGCGATCGAGCCCGATCGGTTATTGAATCGTTAAGCCGCGCCGGAATAAAGAGATACGCGACGAAGAGATCGACCCCTCCGCCTTGTATCTATTCCTCCTTGCGAATCCGACGATGGACGCCGCGACGAAGGCGCGCGGCAACGGGGTGGAAAATAATATTTCGAGGCGCTAAAACGTTGTCAGCCTGCTGATCCCGGCTGACATTTGAATATCCAGGGGTCGGAGAGTCGCGGCGCAAGGCGCGACAGAGATATCACCGCCCGACAATATTTATAAAGCTTCCGCGGATACGAGCGCCGATATATTTCCGCCGCAGCTCACCGAGGCCGCGAATAAAATTAAATGGTATGTGCAATGTTGTTCGCGATATTGCCCCGGCTGTGGTCATTCCCGCGACGAGTGTGCGTATTATGAGTTTGCGGACGTTTATGGAACGCGAGATCGATATTTCTGACAGCTCTCCAGTCCCATATTTAAGATATTTGATGGCATACTCTGGGGAACGAGAATCGAAATTGATTGGAAAAAAGTATGTTAATGCGTGGAAATAAAAGGTTATTACAAATTCGGTATTCAGTTTATCGAAAATTGTATATTTTAGGAATTATCGATTCTTTTATATCACGCTTTCTGCTTTAATTGACATTTCATTCGGATAAAATAATGTTGATCCACATATTTTAATCGAAAGTAGCGAAACGATCTTATTGCGACGTTGTTAAAATATCATTCAAACACACTTGAATCTAAAACGACACATATAGGATAGCGAAAAACAATAATTCGAATCCTTTATGATCTGTTCCGCAGAAGAAAAATTTATATAAAGTAAACAAATTAAAAAAAATGTGGCATATGTACGAAAATTTTCGAAAGATCTTTGGTAAGTTGCTGGCTATCATTTTTTTTATCCCTCGTAATTTATTTTTATCTGAAATTGTATCAGCATCTTTCGCTTATTCGAGACGCACACATACAACAATGATCGATTCAGCGATCAAGTTGGCGGTTTGATACTTGGCCGGTTTGACTTATCGCGCGGAAATCTCGGCTCTCTTATGAATGACGCGGCAAAAAGCAAAGGGACGTCGAGTTGGATGGAGGGTTCAGTTCGGACTCGAGTCAGGGTGATTAGTGCGGGCATCAGCTCGTGTTGGCCCTTCGACAAGCCTCATCTACGAGCGCGCAACCCTGTCACGATCGTCATGCCGTGCCGGTGCGCTGACCCGGCAGCTGGCCGCTGTCTAATCTTTCCTCGATTACGCGAGGCTGGATGTAAATCAAATCTATAACGCGCTATACAGATACTTCGACCATATACAATATATCCCGTTCGTCCTGAGTTCGCGATAGGGAAAAATTTTTAATGCGCCAAAACTAACACACGAATTGTACATAACGCAAATAAAAAGATCTAAAAACTGCAATATTATTATTTGAAACACCTGTCGCAATAATTTTATTTCGTTAGACTGTCAATCGGAAATAAATATTAAAAGATAAGAAAGATTATAAAACTTTTCTGAGATCTTGGAAGCATAAAAGAAACAAGTGACAACTTCGGTGGTTTCGAAAATGCAATATATCTAGCTTCTACAAAATTTGATACTTTATTCAGGCTTAAAAGTTTTAATATACATATTAATTTATATGGGTTACATGCGAGAAACACATAAATTCTTCCACAAACAGAGGATAGGAAAGAAAGTTTGTTTGGGCGAGATTTCCGCTCCCTAGAATGTGCAGCCCCTTTAATTTCGGCCGAGACAGCATAGCACTCCATTACAGCGAGTATCGATGTTGGGAAGGAGATCCGGCCGCAAAACAAGTTAATCTAATCCAGTTATCCAATTGATCGCCCTTCGAGGAGCTATTCTACTAATTGTCTGTCCTTCCCTTAGAATTTCCCTTTCTTCCCCCCTCCGAACTGGTCCCGGGTTTCCTCCGAAAACGATCATAGATCAACTCGAATTTACTCGCGCCGCTTGGCCGCGGCGATTTACCTGCGGTGAACCGCCCTTTGCACGACGCAATAACATTAATTATAAACGGAGGTGGATGTTTTGATTTCATCGCGCGGCAATTAATTCGTAATCCGGATGCGGCGGTCCGGCCGCAGTGACATTATACGATTCGCTCGCACGAAAATATTAATGCATCGAAATACCGTTACGCGTAACTGGATTCGTCCCTCTCGTCCACTCTCTCCCCGTATATCCCGGCAGCGTTCGCGGTAACAGGGTTTCGGGGGATGAAACCCCGCTGACATTTTCAATTCAAGATACGATAAAGCGACGAAAATAATTTTTAAGATGATAATTGTCCGATCAAAATTTACGAAAATGTATAACGTTTTTCACGTATGTTGCTTGCACATAAAAAAATATGATATATTAATAAATTGAAGAAGTTACATATATTATTTACCATGCTCCACATCTTACAGTTTACTAAATTCAAGTTACATTGAATTCAATTAAATCGCATGCAGAAAGGTCTTGGAAAAGTTTCCGGAAAACTTTCGAAATGAGAATAATCGCATAGTGCTGGCAGAAGAAGAGGCAGAGACTCGATTCTATCGACCGGATGGCAGTTCGAAGATGCCTCCGGGGCAAAAACGTCGCCGAGAAGAGCGGCGTGGAGAGTCCGTCGTGGCGTGAAACGAAACGGAGGACGAAATCCGCCTCGGGAGCGCTCGAGGAAGGAAATTCCTCTTTCTGGTGTTAGGCGAGCTTAAAAATACGCAATCTCGCCGCTCTGTCAGGCTGAAGAATTGAGATACACGTATCTCCCGCCCGCCCCTTTGATATCGTTTACCCATATTCATTTAATTTTCCCGCAGCGTCGCGGCGCCGACCGCAGAGAACCTTATCCTGTCTCTTTCTCCGGCGAGGATTTCCTCGCAGGAAGTCTTTTAGAAGACACCCCTCCCCCGCCTCTCGACCGCGTCGATTACGACTTTCCGCGCCCGCTTCGCCTCCTTCGGTAGCCCTTTAGCGCTTCTTCTCGCGCTTTCCGTTCCGGGCGAATTCAGCTTCGGTAGCGGTCTCTCGGGAAATTGCGAAACTAGGGGATAATTAAATGCCGTGGCGCGGCTCTCGAAACGATATTAACGAGGTGTAATGGCGGGTTAAATATTCCGAGAGTCTTGCCTTTTCAAGGCACTCGCTCGTAAATACATCGGGCAATGCGCGGGCTATGTCAACGATTACCCGCGTGTGGCGTAACGTTCTCGACCGTTCGAGAGCGCCGGTAAAAAATTTGGCCTTTACCAATTTTACTCGATATACACGGCGGACTCTCCCTTAATTACGAATCCTTTCATGTTGATTTTATCTAAAGAAATTTTGTGATTGGACATAATTTCTCTTCCCGTATTCATCCCACTAAATATCTCGATAATTGAAGGACGTATTAAAAGTCTGGGCATTAAGTATTCGGGGATTCGGCGTGTTACGAGTTTCGCGGAGGAATTTTACGTCGATGATAAAATAATAACGCGCAAAGCGCGGAATGAAAAATTTCGAATATCTCGCTACGTTCGTTTCGCATCAACTGGTGCCGCTGATGCCGAGTACTCGATTTTAACAGCGCTGTACTTGAACTGTACTGCAGTGCTGTTCCCTCTGATTTCTCGCTCGACCCCGGGAGAGCCCGGCACATCCGCTCGCGTGTAGCGCGAAAATGTTGCGATGTAAAAAGAAAGTAACACGCCGCTCTTCACTGTTCTAACAATTTACAGATATCGTCGTAGACGCGTAACTCGCCGAAGAATTACGAAAAGTAGCGGCAGATCTAAAGAAATTGTTTTCCTCATTGAGTCCGTTATCGATCAATTTTTAGAAGCCTGCTTGCAATAAACGCAAGTCATTATGTCGATATAAATTATCAATAACAATTTTGAATTAATCTTTAAGAATAATAATTAAGAGCCAAGCAACAATTTATGATAAAATCTTATCATCTTTTTAAAATCAAAGAAAAGATAATGGTAACGATAAAATAATTTCCTGCGACATTTTTAATATCCGTTTACACTTCCAAGTTTGAATGCTGAAATAAAATCGGCAAGACATTCTTATTCACCGCAAAAGTCTTGAATTATTGCCGAGCGAGGAACGATCGCGAACCGAATGTAACGATGCAAATTCGGCGACGGTACAATACCTGGGCGAGAGCCCTGTATTGGCAGGAGAAGAATACGAATCGCGGCTTTCGCGGGACATGGGGATGACAGACGAACAAAAGGGATGAGATTTCGAATCCGCCCAGCCCGAGAGAGACAGATAATTCCCCCCTCGATAGAATTTATACAATATTCTATTACATATTTTATACATTTTACATTTCCTATAATATTTCAAAAGTATAACGCGACATTTCGCGCTGTCGAAATAATTCATAGCGTTTTTTCCAGCCCCAACCGTCCGTCCAAAAAAAAAAAAAAATCCGCCCAAAAGAACCAAGTTCGGCGACAAATAGAACAAACAAAAACCATTCAACAAACCTTTTTTTCGGGCGTTCAAGATCCGCCTAACGAACGTTAGCTGTCGTTTACGAGAGTCCACGGATATAATGATCGATCGCAATTTCCAGCATTCGTATGCGACAAAGCCAGTGCGTCGGGTGGATTAAATAAATTCCATAATACTCTCTCCACTTCGATCCGGTGAATAATACGCGCGCGTACTCTCACTCGGCGCGTATTTATTTACTAGAGCGGCGCGTGTGCGAGAGAGAGAGAGCGCGCGCGCGCGCGCGCGCGTACGCACACGGGAAACACGCGCACGAATTTATAAAGCCATCACGTGCACCGCCATGTCGATCATCGCTCGTATCCGACACGAGTGTGTATACCTGCACGATGTGGCCGCCGCTTAAAAACCGCGAAAGCTCCCCGATTCCGCGCGTTAATAAATTATCCGCCGCCGTTATCGACATCGAAGACGATGTATTTATTATCCCGCGATGATCCGTCAACTTTTTGATCGCCTTGGAAAAGTTGGCGAATTATCACCGTATATAAATCGGGTACTCAAACACACCGATATTTTATCCGACGTGAATTTTCGGGCTCCGCGCGTCGGAGCGAAATTTTTCGTTCCCATTTTTACAATACCGATTTGTATTTTTAATATCAAAGGTTTTCGGACGACCTGTGATCGATGACCCTTGATGTAGTCGGTCCCTCGATCGGTTCGACGCGATTTTTTTAGAGCGCGGGATAAATGTCAGTAATGGTATCAATAACTTTGAAATAAATAACGAGCTATACCCCATATAAATCTTTTACAGGATCAAGAGAGCACAACGTTGAAAATCCGATTGCATGTGTCCTATCGCGCAGTTTCTCTCCTCGCCAAGCTGAAAAAAGGGCTTCTACGACTACACGATTTTCAAACATATGATTGTTCTATAACCTGAATCTTAAGCCAGTTGAGAATTATTTATTAATTCTTTCTCGTTAGTTTTTATTTTAATTCATAATTAAATTTCCTCTCGGCTATAATATCGAGATTAATCGCAAATGTCGTGATTGCAGGAATTATAGGGGCAGGATATTCGCGTGATCCTTCACGAAGGACACGTGTCCTCGAAGAGAAACTTCGCAACGCAATAAAGACTCGCGCGCGCGTCCCGGCGGGGGATGAACTTTCGATGACGAGGTTGTTCCCGCCAGAGGCTCGGAAGGAGCATCACGGCATCATCGCGACGATGCCCCTTATACGGAGAGGCCCCGAACGAGGGAGTGATTTAAGTGGCACGCTAACGTAGTAACTTCCTAAACGTGCACAGATGCGGCAAATCGACGGAACTTGTGCGGCCAGATCGTAAGAGCGCCCGCCCGGCTCGCGTCTTCGTCCTTCTTGCCCGTCGATCTCTTGCCATTAACATGAGCCAACAAACTTGGCACATTCACCGTTATGTCTTGACAAAAACCGTGCTTGACGTATGAGCGAATTTTGGGAAATGACAATTTTCAGCTAAAAACACATTATGTACGACATTTAACACTAGACCTACCGGAGATTAATCTATATTTATTTCTACCGAAGAAATCTTAGAAAAGAAAAGAGAAAAAGGGAAAACAAATTAATAAAATTAATCATCTATGTAATTTCAATAAAAGTCAGGGGAAATTTCAGAAATTAAGATATTTTAAAAATAAGTAATAAATTATTTAACCTCCTTGATAGTTCTATGTGTTAAAGAGAGTCAGATCTTACATTGAAAACATAACACTTTAGAATGCATGGATAAAATAAAATATCAAATTATTTTACATTCAAGAGTCAAGACAGATTCTAAATAAACTAAATTCTTAGATTAATTAAAATTAAATAGACTAATAATTATCTTCCATCAGTAAACATTTTTATCTATAATTCGTTTAAAGCCCAGCAAAGTTCCATTAATATTCTATACCTTTTATATTATAATATGTTATTATACTATAATAATCTAATCAAAAGAAGCGCATGATACTGCGTCCGAGACACGATTTTTTTTACGAAAAGGAAAGACAACTTGTCCTCAATCATTAAGACAGCATGAGGGCTCGATATAAGAGGCAGATTTGGCTTTCTGGCAAAATATGGGACGAATTAAGCTGGGATTTTTTCGTTTCGAAACATTCGTTTTTCTCGACTATCGCACCGACACGTTTCGTTCGTACAGCACATCGACAGTTTTAGATTGCTATTGGTTAGTCCCACGCGTTCGCGAATAACGTCGCGAATCCTGAAAAGTTTTAATTTGCGTAGAACGCGATTTATTCATGGAATTATACCGCGCGGGAGGTACGTAATTCGCCCGAGGTGGCGGACGATAGTCCCGCATAAAGCGGTATTCGGGCGTTACCGTTAATTACTAATAATATTCAGACACTCGCTCGGAGAAAGAGAAGACGAAAGGGTTTGGGGGAGGGGCAGTCGGTATTGTAAAATGTACACGAAGCGGGGGTTGGCGAAACTGAGACGGAAGAAACGGGAGAGCAGCTCGCTCCGGCGCGCTGCATTTGCATAGGCAAACAGACGGGATCGCTATGGTTGGCAAGAAAAATGAATAAAATTATGAAAAAGAAGGGAAAATTTCGAGTGGAGATGCAGGCGAGCGGCGGCGGCGAGGAGCGGCAGGAGAGGGGAGAGGGGAAGAGCGGGGGCGGCCGCGCACTGTCAGTCGTCTGACAGCCAGGGGGATGAAACGTGGCGGAAGAACGAGCACACGAGGGGCTTTGCTGTGCGATTTTCGCGCGGAGGGTGCAAATCGTCGGTGAGAAAATTCTGCGACTCCTTTTTCCCTCGCGGCCTCCTCGCCGCCCACCGTCCTCTCCGCGGACGAATCGCTTTCGTCTACGGATACACGTCTGTTATCGCAAGAAAACTTTGCCGCGCGCGAAAATTATACGCGGATAGAAGCAAATCGAATTGACTTGACAGTTGACACGCCAGTGTCACTGTGTGTCGTCAGTCGTAATGTCAATATCTCGAAAGAATAATAACCGAATGTCACTTGAGAAGTGAAAGAGCGGTCTTCGCTTCTTCCTGCTTTCGCAGGAAGATAGTAATTAGAGGAATTATTGACATTTGAAGCGACATAGTTGCATGAAGGAAATGATAAATAATGGAATAATATAATATAACGCATACATCTCTTTCGGAGACAATAGATATAGCAAAATTTGATATTTCCCAACGGAAATGAATATCTCATATAATATCTCGCGCAAGCAATATTTGCCAAACGTCATATTATCTAGCTGAATATCAATATATTTAGATAGGTCCAGAATTTAATAATTTCTAAAATATAAAACTCTTTTAGCACACAAAACGTACGTGCTACTATTTTTCCCATTTCCTTCCGTTTGATCGCTCGCAAGAGATCTCATGAAAAAAAGACAGAGAAAATAAAAAATAAATAAATAAAAGTGGAACAACTGGTTCGAGCGTCGGATGACAATAATTAAGTCCATGTAAATCCATGTAAATGGTCAGAAACGCGTAGCTCGCGGGCAAACATGATTGAATCTACATCGGCGACGAGAGGCGAGTTATTGGATTTCCGATTAATTCTACGTAAACGTATGCTCCTCAACGGTTTTATTCGCGTGGGCGCGCTCGGGCGCGCGAGCGGACTTGAACCCGGGTCGCGCAATAAATGCTCTCGCCCTGTGACCGGTAACCAGCCAGCAACGTTGTTGTCCGACAACGGGGCTTTAATATTTTTAATAAAAATCAAACGAAAAAGCTAACGGCAACGCCAGCTCGATATCTTGTTGCGGGCGAATTTTGTGTGGCGGAGCTGAGGTGCAAAAGGTACACTCTTAAGCATGTGTTGAATTGTTCAACGCGCGGGCTGTTCGGATCTGTATTTTAGAAGAGAAAGAGAAAGAAAGAGAGAGAAGGAAAAGAGAAAGAGAGAGGAGGAGGAGGGGGAAGGGGAAGAAGATGGAGAGAGAAAGCGGAGATGGAACGAGGGACAAAGGGGTAGAGAAGCACCATACGGACGCGCCATTTAAACTTCTCACCCCCGAAACCACACGCTTGTCCGCATTCTGACTTATACCAGGCATCGTTCACCCCGTCGTCAAGCACCCTTCCGCACCCCACCTCTTCCTTCCTCCGCCATCCTCTCTCTCGCCCTTGACACTCTCGCTATTATACGGGCTTGATATCCGCCACTTTAACCCTCCTCAACGGATCGGCGCGCGTCTTGATCTCCACGGAACACGGCGTCGATCTCCATGGATCAAATTGAATCTCGATGAGATCTTCGTCAATTGTACGAAAGAAGCGCGAGATGAGTTACAGCTTCGTGTGACACGCCTGATTAAAAAATCTCATCTTCAAAATAAGAAATTTTACTTCTCTCACATTCCGCAAGGTAGCTCAGTAGGTATTATACGGATATCTATCTTTCAATGACCGTGGTTTTCTTCGAGAAATTGATACAATTTCTTTTCATGATGTTGAGTAATTAATTTCTCGCGAGCGAATTTTGTAGCAAGGTATTTACGTGTGATCGAATAACGAATCACGGACTATATACCGAAGCGCGTCGTCGCGAGATAGAGCCGCGCAAGCAAAATTCGCGGTATCGTTACCGCGGTTTTGCAAATTAGCGCGCGCGTCTACGAATTACACGACGCCTGGGCTTCAAGCAAGGCGCCGCGTAAAAACGACATGAATAATTTTTCCGCTGTTTTTACATGGCGCGCAGCAATTTCGCGCTTGCGAAATCGGCGTTTATCCCGCGTATATTTCACGCGATCTCCCCCTCGGGGGTAGTCGACAGAATATTATCTGTAATTAATGGACGAAACACACGCACACACACTCACACACACACACACACACACACACACACACACACACACACACACACACACGCACGCACGCACGCACGCACGCACGCACGCACGCACGCACACACACACACACACACACACACACACACACACACACACACACACACACAGAGGGAGAGGGAGAGAGAGAGTACGGATCAACACGGAGTTTTGATCGCGTTCTTTAAACCACGTCGCGGCGGATTTCGACTTTTCTCTGTGGCAAATTTTCGAATATATACCAAACGCCCGACGAGCATCAAAATCCCCCGCAAATATATGTATTCCACGGCATTAAGCGCGTAGATTTATAACGTCGGTTATTACACAAATAATTGTAGACGACATAAATGACTTACGCGAAGGCCGCAATTTTCCATCGCGGTAACGCGATAACGATAATGAGAGCGCGGTCAAATTTTAATCGTGCAATTACGCGCGGATTCATACGTTTATTTCTACCCCGCCGATGCGATTTTACACACCAGTCCGCGTTATTTATTTTCCGCATTATATTTGCAGCGATCCTCGTGCAATCCGCGTCTACAGGAATGATCGTCTCGGAAAAAGAATATGGGAAAAGTGAGAATCATAATTATAAAATCGATATCAATAAGCGTGGGGGCGTCATCAAACTTTCGTGAATTTGTCAATAATTTAATTAAAATAATAATAATAATGATAGTAGTAGTAATAAAATATTCGTTTAAAATATAACAGAAAATTAAATAATAACGTTGTAACTTCTATTATAAATATCTATAATAAGAGTGTTTCTTTTACTTATATAAATTATTACAATTCTTTTCGCAATCAAGAAAAATATTTCATTTATAATTCAGAGTTTTACACGTAACTCCAAAGTTTTGATCTTGGAACTAAAATATTTATGTAAAATGTTGCGATATATATGATACAGACTTAAATCTTTCTTTCTTTTTATTATATTAAATCATATCTCTCTTTTTTTCATCTACACATATTTTAACAAAATCTATTTGCTCTAAAATATTATCGCGCATAAAGTAATATTACCGAAAGCAGATGAAATGAAATAAGATGTAGCGCAATATTTATCAATCCGATATTATTTACCATCCAATCCATATACGTGTTCCTATTTTCCATTCGCTCTGAGCAGTACGAAATTCGACGTGGATATTCACAGCTGAAAATCCGCGATATGAATAGGTCCTCGTCGACGGGAGAGTGGGAAAGAGCGACCGGATTACCCGACAGGAATATCATTTTATTTGATGTTGAACTCATTCCGGGATACATTTGTTATTAATTAATAAAAGCCAGTGGTTATCCCGCACAGAGCTATCGGATTTAAAGCAAGCTCTCGACACTGCCTCTTTCTCTCTCTCTTTCTCCCTCTCTCCCTCTCTCTCTCTCTCTCTCTCTCTCTCTCTCTTTCCATTTATCTGTCTCGCGGTAACCGAACTCTGCTTCTGGTACATGTGCAAGCGCGAACGTTGATTGACCCACGAATGATCGTCCGGCCGCAAACGCAAACGGACGGCTCGGCCGCTCATTTTCCGTCCGTACCGGAAAACGCGAATTTTCCCGAGATACGCTAATTTCCAATCTCGCTCCTTTTTCCTGCTAAATCTTTTCAATCCTAATTTCAAAAGCACACCCTTTATTGCGTCTTCAATAATTACTGGACTCTCAGGAACATTATACGTCGAAAGCAGACAGTCTAGCTTCTATTTCATAGCAAAACGGAGTAAACATTCAATACAGCTAGAAATTGTCAAAATATTTATAGGAATTTAACGTGTAAAGTTTTGCAGCTTAAACTCTCTGTTGATAAATAATACGTTGACAGAACTATATTTTTATCGTAGATATAAAATCTTGAAAGAGAGATGCGCGATCGCGCGACGACGAGTGACAAATAGAAAAGTATGTGCCGTGTGAAAATGACAGGAGGATACATTAATATTTCATGTTTATTCGTATCAGCCGCTTTCACGAAGATTAACTGCATTTGTATTTTATGTGTGCAAAGATACAATAATGCGGCGCCCGACCTTTCTGGCGGGCATACACGCCAGCCAGGCCGAAATATCCGTTATATATTGGAAAAAAATATCATGACAATTTGGCGCCATGACGGCGATATGTTTTTTTCTCGTTCCGACCCCGAATTTTTTTTGTTCTTTTTTTTGGCGATTTAACGTATTTCACACTTTGCAACAGCGAGGTTCAGACATCCCGCATGCCAATTCTGACGATTATTATTTCGTGTATTTCGCGGAATATCGAACATATATGAATATCCTGGATATTCTCAACGAATATTTGCTATTATAGTTTATCGTTATAATATAGCTGCAGTAATATAAGCAGTTCTAAATATAGTGGAGGATATTATAATCAGGATATCGCGCGAATGTTCGATGATTAAATGACCATTTTGACTATATGGTTAAAATGTACTCGTCTATTTCAATCCGCCAACTTTGTGTAACTTTATAGCAGCGACGAATATCGCGAGACTCTCATTAGAAATTCATTATTAGCAACTAATAAATTGTAAATAAATAAAAATGTTTTCGTCCAATCAGAAAATTCCATAAAAAATTTGATAATTTATCTAAATTCATGCTTTTATATTCTAATGCTTTTATATTCTAATACTCAATATATAATTACATAATTATTTTACAAAGATTAAAGACACTTTTATTTAAAAAATACCGAAACATATTCGACACACAGAAGCAACTTGCTCACGGGACAACTGAACAAACAGAGATAGATCGAGATTCCTTTCGATAGATTTCGCATTCAAACAAAAAGTGAAAGAAGAGAAGATAAATAAATTCGACGCGATGAACGAAGCCAGTTACAGGTAATAAGCGAATCAATCTTACAATCTATCTCAAACGAATTCCATTTCCGCGGACTCGCGCGCGATTGCAGCCCGCTCGCTCGGCGCGTCCCGTCCGTCGCAATCGCATTAAAAATCCCACCGTTAAATGGCGAACGACGTAACGTCGTTACAAGGTTTTCCATACGGTGGCGGAATATCGAAATCGTGTTTCGGAGCGTTGCGGCCGGCGATTGATACGCGTGGCGAATGAAGTAAAAAAAAATCACCCAACATCCACATAGAATGAAAGAGAGAGGGAGAGAAAGGAAAGGGATGGAGAGAGAAAGAGAGAGGGAGTGAGAGGAGGGAGGCAGGTCGCTTCGTCGACACGCGACACGTCCGTAGAATCCGAAAGGGACGACGAAAGCGGCACGTACAGGCGTATCCGTACACGCAACTCGCATCGGTCCATAACCGTTTCGGAATAACGTTGTCAATTGAAATATCCGTCCGGCGCGGCCGGCCGACCGACCGACCGACCGGCCGGCCGCGCCGCGGCTGTAATTTAACCCCGCGCTGGATTATATTTCGACGAAAGCTTTTGCCGAAAGTATCGAACGTGAGCGTGAGCGTGAACGAGCACCGTCATACCTGGCCCTCCGGGCTAGGTGCGAATTTCGAATGTCGAAAATCTGATACACGCGCGGGCGCGCGCGTCATCGCGGATAATATCGAGACCGTTGACGGCGACGGCGACTGTCGGAAGAGTCACGGATTCGGTGCGTGTCGCATCAAAGCGGAAAATTCGAGCCGGGTCCCCGATATACGCGTGACACTCGGGGCGATCATGCGATCGCTGATATTTATTGCGCGCGAAAACGCGGATATAATGACGGGCGGCCATGGATGTGGAGAATCCGCGAACAAGAGTCAGAATAAGGGAGAGAAAGAGAGAAAGAACGCGTGGTGGATTAACTTGTTCGAAAAGTAATTCGTATCACGATTGGAAATAATTAAATATTTTATTACAAAAGATGCACGAATTCAAGATTAATTGTGGTAGAAAATCATAAATATATGCTGGAATATATTTAAATTTGGAAATAATCACAGATTATTTATGCTACGAAGACTGAAATGTGTTTTTGAAAGCATTTCGAGAAACTAAATATTGAAAAAAAATTATAACTGCTTTTGCAAAAATATTAGACTAAAGTACACTTTTAGAATGTTAAGATGTTATCCTATTATTTGTTTCTTCTAATTATAAAATACTGATATTATTTTGACACCGCAATGTTTAACATAATTGTAATGGAACAGTTTAAAACGGAATATATCCAAAAATTGTTTCGTGTACTCTTTTGAGTTTCGAGTTCGTGTGCTGGTATCTATTTACGAGTCAACTCCCAGTTTCTGAAAATAGAATAATGGGCTAACTCATTCTGTGGTATTCCACTCGAAAGCTGAAACTTATTTTCGGTAATTTGAGGGAACGAAAGTAATGTGACAGGATGTTCGGAAAATGTGAAAGAAATATGACTACGACCTTGCCTATTAGTGACGTGGAAAGAGTCGAGCAAAACAGTTTACGTGACACTCCCTTCACTTAGAAAACCTGGAAATTTATGTGTATCATTCAAGACAAATCTAGAAAAATGCAGAAAAAATAACAGATGCATACCGAAAATGATTAATAACATTAATGGAACAATTACGAATCATTTTGACTTTATCGATTCCGATTTTATTATTATAAACGTTAAAATAACGTTAACCCAACATTAGAAATAACTTTTGTACATTATAGTCACTTTATTTCAAAAGACTGATATTTGCTCGTTCTTTAATTTGGTAATTTAAAAACTTATTTTAAAAATCTGTTATGCATATAGATATCTCTTGAAGAATTCTTATAATTATTTCCATATAAAAAATATAAAATTAATTTCTTTGCTAAACATCGATATACTTATTAGAGCCCGTTGCTACATATACATTTCTCTCGTTTGGTTTACTCGAATCATTTAAAATGAAAATCGTAGATAGTGCGTATTACTATCCACTATCCGCGACATAAAATTTGAAATGAGCGAGTACTATCACCTCGCATTCGATTGTTGTCATTCGCATATCGTCGCTAGTCCCACATTTCTCCGGAGGATCTTTCGGTCGCTCTTCCGACGTTATACGAGCGCATCTCGTAAAACCTTGTGAAAGCGAGAAAAAAAATGGAAAGAGGCATCGAAAGCTCTCGTGAGGGTAGCACGAGTGCTACGAGGGCGTCGCGAGGGTTGGTTGCATCCTATCGAGGATGAGATCGCGGAGGAGTTTGCATAGCGATGTATACAACGCGAGAACACCGCGGGGGATAGCGAACACGGAGGAAAGGAGGTGGGCGGGGGTTGTTCATGTGAATAGATGCTCCTCGTAAAAGCGAGAAACGAGCCGACAAATACAAATTTCTCGTCTTTTTCCGGCAGTCGGGTTACGGGAGTGTTAAACCGCCTTTACCGCGGCGCGTTTTAAACCTCCTTGCATATCCTAGCTTCTTACGCGAGAGCGCGATAGAGAACGGTTTCCCGATTGCTTGCGCGAAAGTATTTCTGAGTAATCGCTTTTGGAATTCTGCAGTTTTAATACACTATTATGCATATGTAAAGTAAAATTAACACATAAAATAAAAATATATACTTAATATATTCGGTTAAAATTATTCGGTGTGTTACGTATCGTGAGTTTCTCCTTTATCCAGCAAAAGAAATGTTGAGTGAAGACATCGAAATTGGACTTCGAGTTTGATTAAAAGCAAAATAAACTAATGCTGCAATTCCAAACAGAATCGTAAGACTCGTAAGAAATTCTATGCGTATTGTATGTCATACGATCACTCGTAAATATATACGATTTCTCGTAAATCTTACGACTAGCTAGAAGCTGTTATAGTAAACGGTTTACGAGTTTCATAATATTTTCAGTGTTTTTATTATACATGATAAATCGAAACATAAATATATTATATTCAATGGCTTAATTGAAGAAGAATACAATAGATATAAAAAACACATATTAGCTTTAAAGTCACTGACCATAACTTACTTTTTATAATACATGCGTATGGGTAGAAGCACTAGCGGATCCTATAGAGAGTGGAGGGAGATTAAACCTCCCTTCCAAATAATAAAATCAGTTTTGTTCGATTTGTTTAAAAAATCTAGGAAAAATGCATTAAACATTAAAGCATAGGAATAGAAGTTTCATCACGTCCTCGTTGTTGATCCTGGAGTAAAAGCTAAGCGTAATACTAACAATAAGAAAAATATTAAACCAAATAATTTTGCTGAAACCTTCCCCATTATCGACGTCAGGATCCGCTAGTGGGTGAAACAAGACAGGTGAGAGATTTTTCAAACCCATTTGACATTCTTTCTAACCTTTCTTTTATTCAAAGCTCTCAAATGACAGCTCATTACTGGACCCTATCCTTAGTCGCTCATTAATTGTAACTATGGATATATAACGATGAACAGTACAAATGCTGGTACGGAACTGCGGTTTACATAAAACTCTGAGCTTCTTGCGATTGCTTCGTAAGCTACGACTTTACGATTTATTCATACATTTGCTTAGAATTGCAGTCTAAACCTTAGTAAAATAGGTAAACTTTGATTTACATCTTATTCATGCGATTGTTTAAAAGATTAGGTACTATAAGAAATTGACACATAAAAATCATCATTATTATTAAAATTAATCTACATACTCAAACAATCGTTATCTGCACTTAATGTCCAATACAGTTGTAAGTTTTCTTTCTAATTCGCTGATACAGAAAAAAAAGAAACAAATCGTAAACAGAGAAACGCGAGATCTCCGTATATGTATTATAGACCGCTGAAATTCGACGGCGCTCTTCTCGACCAAAAGCAACGCAAATATTTTCCGAAACAACACCGACCGATCGTATTGTAATCCAGATATTACATGCGCGTTATATTTTCATTTTTATTCGGCCACAGGGTGAGAAGCCACGCGCGTGCTCTTTCGCATTGCCGCGCGGTTCGCCCGCCACGGCCGCCGGGCGAAATGTAAAATTCGGTCGCGGAACACGTGCTGCCTTTTTCCACCTCGTGACGCGGGGCCGATATGACGTAGACCCCCGCTGAGAGGATTATTTCTCCATGAAAAACTGATAGGCGCCGTATTAATCGTACGCTCTTGTATGCGCGTATCCGCGGCAGGGCCATTACCTAACGATTCGCTCTCGCGGGCGCTGAAAGATACGCGGGTATGCACGCCGCTGCCGAAATTACGAGGACGTCGGCGCATTAACTCGCTCTTCGATCGAAAAAAAAGCAACGGTTGGCGGTAAATCAACCGCAATGCGGAACATACGCATCAAACCAGATAGAAATTGTATCCTGTGGCATTCAAATCTCATTCCGCGCACATTACAACTATAGAGATAGCTAAATTTCGAAAGACCTATATTCAATATATTTTTGTTTATATAACATCGGCGTTGCACAATTTCAATCATCAATTGCACTGTTGTATCCGTTCTCCGAAAGAGTTAGTACTTTTTAATCATTATCTTCTTTTTTTCTTCGAATTTTCAGTTTTAAAAGACAGATTTAGAATATCGTTTATTCTGTTTCTATTTTTCGACATTACCTATTAAGCTTCTTTTATGTCCTAGTTGGGATCATAATATTTAAAAAACTACTGTGGTTTAAAATCAAATTATTTAAAACACTAAAAAAAACCATTATACAATGTTTCAGTAAAAAATATAAATCATGTTGTTTCATGCGTAATGCGATGTTACAAAATATACTTTAGGGTAATAATGAGCGGTATAAAACATTTTATTTTTATGAAATGTTATGGAAGTATGAATAGGATATAAGTGAAGTATGTATTCCGCTTGCAAAAATTTTATAAAACTATGAAAGATACATTACGATTATATTACATCTCACGCGCGCAAAAAAAAGGATATAATAAATAATTGATATTCTAAAAATACCGATGTTTATATTTTATATGTCGTGATAAAAATTTTAGAGTGATTTGATGTAAATGAAACATCAAGCTTTGCACGATAACGGACATACATAATTTTTTTGTGGTAAAAAATACTGCGCATCGCACAGAGTAATAAATAGCACATAACTTTTTTCAGGCAATGTATCGCAAGTGGAAATTGTATTTGGGCCATCGATGCATTAAACATTTTTGATTCATTGTACATTTTACAATATTATCAACAAATTTTCATCATTTTAACGAAACTCCTAATTCTAAATTTCCTTCTATTTTGTGCATATTTAATATATTACGCTGTGAATGTTAATAATTTATACAGGAAAGTTGGTAACTGTTGGAAATGATAAAATTGAAAAAGATAATCGAATATTTCGGGAGAGAAATTTCGAGCGCAAAGAAACGTTCATTATGCAACAAAATTTATTTTCATCATCACTATAGAGGAATCTCGCTAATGATTCCTGTTTTACGCACACACGCATACACACGTTCGTCGTTAATATTTTATTTTAATAGACGCGGAATGGAAAAATGGATGGCTCAAACATTAAACTCATACGATATTCAACATCACTATTGGTTATTACATTGAACGTAATTACGACATTATATTATTAATTATCACATTAAATGCATCGCCCGCGAAATCGTTATTGTTTTTGCTTCTCGCAAGACACTTTGCGAGGTATCCTTGTAAGACGATTGTAAATTGTATTTAATTGTCGCGTATTTAATTGTATTTGTATTTAATATCTCAGTTTACAACGAGTTAGATATATATATAGTAATCTCAGTTACAAAGAAGTAATGAAATATATTTAATATTATAATCATTTAAGGGTTGATCTGATCGTCATTTCTGGCTTTCTTTGATCGATGTAACCGATGACCATCCCAGTCCTTAGCGTTCGTTAAAGTAATGCCTATAGCTGAATATATTTCCTTTTGGGTAATACATTTTCCATGCTTCTCAAAAATGTTTACAACAACATCTATATACAACATATAATATATTAATTATTATGTATAAAACTCTTTATCTCTAAATTAACATAGAATAATTACTAATAATAGTAATATAGAGAAAAATTGTATTTTCTTACCAATAATGCAGTCGCAGATCGGAGTGTCTTTTAGGACAATTTTGGCATCAATTTTTTTTTGTGCTGTACATATTAATGCAAGCTCCCTTGTCACTAATTTTTTGATTATATTTGTGACACTTTTACTAATATTTAATTGTCGATCGACAAAAAATATAAGAAAGCCTTCTAAACATTAAAAAATATATAGAAAAAATGTATAGAAAAAGTAATAAAATTAAAAGTAACAAAAAACTTACAAAATCGTGACGGCAAATGTCGTTGGTTTTTAACATTTCTTGAAATGCATTTAAATCGTCTTTTGTACCCATTGGAAAGCAGATATTATATTTATCAGTAAATTATTGATTATTATTTGCGCCAACGCCGTCTTTAATCACTCCGGATGCTTCGAGCAAGTCTTTCATTTCACGTTGGTTCTTCACTATTTACGTTTAGCGCCGTACTGCATGGTGTGAGATTGGAAGGTCTAATGGCACAAATGATCCGACAGATTTGTTAGTATTCACATATGTGATTTGGAAAGGTACATGAACATTATTCTCCGCATCACCCATATAGTGAAACCATTTCAAAGGAGTACATCTACTTGCACCCCATTCTCCGCACATTAAATCCAATGCTAACTGCCCCGTACTCGGCACTGACACCTTATTGCACGAGTTAAACGTGCCGTCAAGATATTTATTTGTTATATATACACCTATCCCGTTAATATATTCTACACCTGGAAAGAGATTCAAAATAGTAAAATGCGTATCAAAATGTTATAAACATAAAATATTAAATCTTAAACATATTAAATGATGAAATATAATAATTACCATTTGCTTCGCCTTTCTCCGTAATGTTGATAAATTTGCTTTGGTTAACAGCGCATGTAAAATCGCAAAAATGTTTCACTAAATTATCTAAGCAACTAGGGCATCTTTTTAGAAAATTTGACGCAAGCTTGATATTTGAGTCTAACGTAGCAAGCTGAGTTGTATCGCAGCAGGTATTAATTCCTTTGCCATCATCCACCAACAAATGTGGACAATGCTTAGCCAACAATTTTTGTCCTTCAGAATTCAATGGCTTCGGTGGTCCATCGTAAGGACAATACTTTTTGTGCATAGCTGCATCCGTGTAACATACTCCGTACCATATACAATGATCATTTTCTTGACTGACAACCTGTAATTTTGCATACATATATAAGGTGAGAGAAGTAAGCACGGAAAATCGCAGTCATGCAGTATTTACAATAGAAGTACTTACCTTTGAATCTATCAATAACAGGTGGAGATACACCCCAAGGTTTAATAGCTTGTGAACTTCTTTGTCTATCTTTTGATATTTCCGCGAACTCGGGATGCCCTAGGTACGTTAGGCCCAAATTCCGTCTCTCGGCAGTCTCGGCGGCGAAGAAAGCGCGACGGGGATCCGTTTCCGCGACCCGGCACACGTCACCCGAGCGAGGGGAGGCAGTCTTCCGTTCCCCGAGAAGAACGCGCGTGGCGCACGCGGTATGCGGCACGCGGTCGCGCGGACAAAGCAGATGCGCAACACCTACGTGCCGCCGTGTCCGCGTGCACGTTCCGACGCGCGGCACCTACGTCGCCCGGTCGTCGCGACAATCGCGCGCGGGGTCGCCGATGACGCCGCGAGTCCGCTCGGCCCGGCTACGTATCCTCGCGCGCGCGGAAGCGGTCTGAACGGCGCCGCGGATCACGCGGGGGGAAAGAGCGACTACTCACGACGCGGGCGGCGGTCGTCGGAGCCGTCGCGTCGGAGGGCACCAAGGAAAGGAACTGCGCGGATCACTTCCCCCTTTCCCCTGCGGCCTCAACTCAACTCACGCGCGAAACGAAATGCGAACAATGCAACAATGGCTTCTTAACCACTAACCATAACCACTATTACATGGCAGATGGCACGCGAGACGTGAGATAGAGACGCTGTCGTCGCCCGCGGCTAAGCGCCGAAATGATAGCGTCGCACAAACAATTTTTTCCGTGTGCAACAGGGTTGACAGTTTGATACAAGCCATGATTATAACTTGAGTGTCGAATAACTTTATGAAATGTTGAATAATTTTACATTTTACTTAGATATTATTTAATAATATTACTTATGTTAAATATGACTATTATGATCCTGCCTCACTGGCCGGGCGCTAGCTAGCCCCCGGCTGGATTTCCCATCTTGGCACCCCCGCACAATTCTGTCTAGCGCCTAGATGAAATACTAGGCAGCGCCTGGCTAGATTTCCGATACGGGCGTGCCACGACATTCCCCACGGGGCCCAAAATAGAAACTTGGATCGCCCAGACACATTTCCACCCGGGATTCAATGTTTATCGCGTTACTGGATGAATTCGTTTCCGTCGACGATTTCCGGGACGGGCTGGAAAAATGCAGAATGTATTCGAGATTCAAAAACGCAAAAATTTCTCTGTATTATTTCATTTATATATTATGTATACTTTTATTATGTCATTAACAAATTCGCAATTTTAATTAAATTGAAATAATACATTAAATTTTAGTTTTATTATTAAAAAATTACAAGTTTTCATTGTATTGCTTCAAAGATGAAAATTGTTACAAATTTAATAGCAAGAGAGGAACTATTGAGAATCCTTTGTAAATGTTACGAGTACCGCAGACGTCTTAAAAATGTATCACCCGGTATTTCTAGTGTCCTGCCTGGAGAGCGGCTAATCTAGGGAAGTCAGCCGCGCTGGTGCCTGAATGCTTCAATACTAAAATCGACATTCGAGGTAAACTGCCAGGGAATGGCGCGCGTTATCATCAGGTGTTACCTGGCCGGCCATTAGCGACAAATTGACAGGCAAACACGGAATTGATTTTAGCACCGCAAAACTCGGTTTCCGCGGTGTCTCGCCACTCACACTTAACCGTTCGCCGATCGTTCGATTTCCGCGAGCTTTCGGGGAGAGAGCCACGACGTAATAAATCGATGTAAACGCCGATGAGGCTGAAGAGGAGAGAAGTCCCGCGATTGAAAACCATCGAGATGGTTTAGGATAGGTAGGTACGCGAAGTGGAACGAGAGGGAAAGAGAAAATTTTCTGGCAACAATTATCTGCTGATATAGAAAAACAGGGAGAATGAACAGAGTTATAGAAAATTAGAGTAAAAGATAAAAACGCAATGTCGAACGAGTAATTTAATTGTGTCGTAATTAATTCAACATTTTTATGCAAAATTATATATTAGTCATAATAACAATTATGATAACTATTTGCTGTAAGAAATTTTCTTTTGAAAATTGGATTTGTTCATTGTTTTATATATAAATAGAATAACTCGTGACAAAATATGCTTCTCTCACTTCGTTCGTTTTATCTTTCTCTTATCGTGCAAAGCTTGATGTTTCACTTACATCAAATCACTCTAAAATGTTAATTACCACATATAAAATAAACATCAGTATTTTTAAAATATCAACTATTTATTATATCTTTTTTTGTCGCGCGTTCGTGGGATGTAATATAATCGTAATGTATCTTTTGTAATTTTTTAAAATTTTCACAGGCGGAATACATATACTTTAGGTACTTATATCTCATTAATGTTTCCATAACATTTCATAAAAACAAAATGTTTTATACCGCTTATTATTACCCTAAAAAATATTTTACAACATTCATTCATTTCATTCATTCAATGCCGCAACAGTCCGAGTCGGCCTCCCCCAAAGTCAATTTTACAACATAGAGAAGTAAAATCGCAAAGATAATGAAATTTACGCAGACCGCATTTTTCGGAAGCAGACAAGACACAATGGCCCAAATGATTTACGCGGATATAAATACACCGATTGCCGCTCGATACCTTCCTATTTTCCTTCTCCTTCTTTTTTTTCGAGCTGACCGAGCCGCGCGGATACTTCGTTCCGACGGTTACAAAGAAACAGGGTGGGCCCCTGCGGGAAGACGCAATATCACCCCGTTATGACAGCCCCGTATTTTAGTAAGGTGCCGCTTCGGGGGTGAAGAGTGGCGCGCGTCCCATTGGCCACCCCGGCGTATCGCGTAACGCGCGGCTCTTTCTCTCTCTCTTTCTCACTCTTTCCCCCGGCACGGTACACACATCAATCACCGGCATTTTAATATCGGGTGGCGCACAATACCGCCGCCGCCGCCCACGGTATTCCGCGAAGCTCTGTCGAGAGTTCGACCAGCAGCCCTCTCCAGCTTCCCCTTCCCCTGTCCTTCCCCCGAAACGGTTTTTATGGTGGAATTCTTCTAATTTGTGAGTGTCCACCCCCTGACGAACGAGCATCCGCCGCCGTCGCCGATGCATACGACGTTTAATGCGTCGCCGCAATTACGGAAATCACCCTGGCAAAATGTGCATCGATTAGCTCCTACCGGGCGGATATCACGGATGCCCTTTATGTCGCGATGGCGATAGGAAAGAGGGAGGATGGTGGTGTCTCTCCGACCGCGCCAGAAGTGTTGTTGGATTTATAGCAATATATGTCGTTGAGATCTACGTAATTTTCAAAGCAGAAAACCATTCGAGGTTCTTAGCTAATCGTTAATAAGAGTTTAGAGATTAGACATTAAACAAAATTGTTCTAACTTTTAAAAATATATAATGCAATATTTAATATTCTGAAATCCATCAATTGTATAAATAAATACAAATGTAATTAATGAATAACTCTCGTAAGCCGCGCGACAAAATATTGGCAATCCGCGGACTCTCCCATTCGGTGGGGGACATCTTTTCTGATTATAACAGTAAGGAATAAACCCGGCATTCCGGTTAGCAGTCGTGTTACTAGTATTATCAGGCTGGAATGCCGGCGTAATAAATGGTCGAATCATCCTCCCACCCTAACAATATGGCGCAAACAATCCTCGACCGCGATTCACCCTTATATTGTTACCCGAACAAAGAGTCTCGCCACGGCCGACTTGCGCTATGCGCTTTATATCAACCAGCCGCCCCCGGCGCCACCCCTTCGCGCGACTATCGCGCACCCGAAAGTCGCTGTGTATATACGCGATCTCTCAGAAAGGGATTTCATCAACATTATTTTTACAACAAATTTTGTGCAATTTCCCTTTTTAAAGATACCGAATAAACCTCCAAAAATATTCAATAATGTGATACTGATAATAACATATCAATAATCAATAAGTTTTTTTTCTTGTACAATAATCTTCATTTTCCAAAAATAATACATGTTATATATGAATATGTAAAAATATACTTATTTTCTTATTAATAAATCAATAACTAATTAATTAACCAATTTCGATGTAAATCTGCTAAAATGCTTTTCTAAAACAAGTGTATCATTCGTTACGCGCTATCATCTTTGAGATTTTTCAACGGCGAGCAGGTTAATCCGCGCGAATATCGAAGGTAGCGCCGCTTACACGAGGATCGCAGCAAGCATGAAGTACTATCCTAGCTGTCGCGTGGGCGGCCGCTTTATATCGCTTTAGTGTCAGATTAATAAGCCGCACGCACGACCGGGCGACAGCAACGACGGGACGCGCACACGCTCGCATGCACGCACGGCGCGTACATCACGCGGATTCGCGCGTATGCGAGCACCCACACACACACACACACACACACACACACACACACACACACACACACACACACACACACACACACACACACACACACACACACACACACACACACACACACACACACACACACACACACACACACACACACACACACACACACACACACGCACCTCGCGCGCGGGGAAACGGTACAGCGGAAAGCCCTTACTATTTATTTTATTTGGCTTATTCGTTTCCGCCAGTGGCGTTACATCGCCGTTTGCGGGAATTCAATCTACGCGAGCGCGTGTGAGCGCAGCAGGGCCGGTCGGCGTTTGATATCGCCCCACGAGGACCACGTTTGCGCGCGCCGTACATACATCGAAACATTTATTTTATCGGAATATCAAACCTCAACTGTCGCGATAGAATTGGAGTAACGTAACTATTATGATCGAAACAATAGCGCGGGAAATAAATAATATCTATATTGACGAATTGAAAAGCGATGTATTAAAGTCTTGATTGACTTCGATTCGATCATAATATCTTATCGTAGGATACATATACATAAATCCTATGATAAAATTTATTAATTTTAGATCTTAGAAATTAACTTGAGTAAAGTAGGCATCGTGTAAAACGTGATTAATTTTTGATTGTAGAAAATGAGAGCTAAAGTTGTTCAATGTTTCTTTGCACAATAAACCGTTCTGAATTGCGTTCCGAGATATGCTGAATAAAGCAGGCCCAAAATGATCTCGTCCACTCGCGAGCAGCGTGCTCTTTTGAACGTGTTCTCCTCCATCCACCCCTGAGCGTCGTGCGGTGTGTACGTACTGAAAACGGACGGGGTGTGCAAACGGAACGAGAGCGGCTGACTCTCTCTCTCCAGAGGGGTGTGCGTACCACCCCCGGCCGAGTCCGCGGCCCCGCGCACCCCCGTCACCCCCCGGCATGACATATGATCTTCCATATTGCCGTGGTACACACAAGCGACGTATGTACGAGCGAATCGCGCTCGTTTGTGTGCGAGCCGCAAAAACGCAGCCCCTCACCCCTGCGCGTTCGCGCGGCAGGTAACGCTCGGGGGTGATTGTGGAGAGAGAGAGAGAGAGAGAGAGAGAGAGAGAGAGCACGGGATAGCGAGCGGACGTTTGTCATTGCGCGGTTTGCACGGCTACATAATATCTCAGGGTTACAGCGGGTTGTTGCTTCTCGTGTCGTCGTAGTCGACTACAAATAGCGCGCGGTGGTTTAATAAAAAAAAAAAAAAAGAAAGAAAAAAATGTGAAGGGACAGGGGTGGTGGAGAGAAGTTATGAAGCGGTGGGAAAAACGGTGACATGGGGATATACGTCGTGCTCTGCCTCTGGGGTACGGATAAATCTCGAGGAGTTTTACTTTTGGTTACGTCAACGCGAGATATTATTTAAGTTCTTTTGGGCCGAAGAAGAAGATGTACCATGACGTCGCAAAGATAGTTGTATCACTCATAATAGACTAACGTATACTTCATCTAATAACCTAAGATGTTTGATCTCATAACCATCGGTAATAACATTCTAATAATTTATAATTTTCAATTTCTAAAATCTGCCTAACTGTCCTAATATTATAATAATTAGAAAGAGTGACAATACTGTTGATATTTTCAATTCTAATAAAATTATGGTAGTTTTAGTAATGAAAAAAAATACCGCAATTTAATTTACATTAATTTTCACTGCTGTTTCAGAATTCGTGCAACAATGGCTCAAATTGCAACAAAGTCACGAAGAAACATAGCGCAAGCGGAATAGTAAAAATTTAGTCGGCTGAGATTGGATCGTAAATACGGTGAAACAAACGACACATGATTTTTTTCGTCAGCCGGGGAGATTATCGATAACGAAGCGACAGTCGAGATCAATGCGCGCTGAAAATGTCGACGGGCGCGATAGCGTTAAACGGACCCATTCGCGTGAGCTGCTCGTCGTAGGAGCGTCGCTGTAAACCGATTGTCAAAAAAGGATGGCGGAGCCAAAAAGCGCGGGCAGAAAAACTAAATCCAGGCGGATCTTCGTAGCTACTGTTGTATCGTTATCGAAAATCGGAAGGAAGATGACAATGCCATATTTCGAAAAAAGAAAAAAATTGATCGCTAGATGTATAATAGGTAAGCAACGGTAAAACGCAGAATTTTAAATTTGTTCCATATTGTTCTTGTGTCTAAAAGAAAGAAAATTCATTAAATAAAATAATAAAATAAATGTAAATGTGAAATCATATCAATATTCAAAAGTAATCTGTGCTAACAATATTCTTTATTAGCTCATTTATAATTTATACAATAAAATTTTATTCTGTTTAAAAACAAAAAATATTTAAGAAAAATTTATGTATTGTCAATATCATGTAAAGAATTTTAAGAATCGTGCGAGATGTACCGATTAGTATTTCCTAAGAACTTCGAATAAAAATGTAACTGAAACGAAGATCGATTTAAGATTCGACCGATCAGTCGTGCGGCAAATTTCATCTCTCCTCCGGAAGAACCCGCGCCTTTCGTCACTGACAAACAGTAGAGAGGAATGGGGTGGCGGAAAAACGGTGGCGAGAGGAAACTAAATCAGTGAAAATCCCCGGCAGTGGCGTGCACATACGCGCACGCGGATTTAAACGCACGCTCGCGGCCGTGTTTCTACGTTATCACTTCGAAAATCTCTAAACAGCTCTCATCGCCCCAGCCGGCGCGGCGCGGCGCAGCGGCTGCCCCTATCCGTCAGCGCTATCTTGTCGCCTTGCGCGGGGGTCGAGGGCGTACGGTACGACGGGGTTGTTTCGCCTTTATCTCCTCGCCATCCCGGCTGTCCGCGCGCGCGGCATCCCTCCCGAAGATTTTAAAGAAAATCGGCGAAAATTTAAAGCGTCCGTCGTGCTAGGGTGGCCCCTCGTGACGAGGAGTTACCCGGAGGGGTAGACGAGAAGCGAGTGTTGGTCGCTCGCTCTCTCGCGCGCGCGCGCGCGGAGGGTGCGCGCCGGAGGGATGCTTTTCCGTTATCGGCTGGTGCTTATCGTGTGTGAGGGGCTTACACGCGGATCGCGCGCCCGACAACCACCATCCGATGTGGTTTGCACACACGAATCCGCTAGATATACTCTCTCGCCCGACCACGCCGCGAGCTAACCCTCGGTTCTCTCTCTCTCTCGTCCCTCCGTCTCTCCCGGGGGGAGGGGGTGGTTGGCCGACCCGCGTTACGAGCCGACCGACAAATAGGTAGTAACACGTCGCGATTATACCGCGTTTACACCGGCGTTCATCAGCGCTGAAAGATGACGTACGTTTTACGCAAACGGGTGTGCGACAAAGCCGCGTGCAGTTTGCCGCTGTTTAAAGCCGGTCGATTTAATTGTATGCGAGATGTGTCGATAGCTACGTGTTTTCTTCCCTGATTGAGATTAAAAAATTTGAATCCGATTTATCAGATAATAGAAACTTAATTAGACACGTGTTATAAAAATGTATGAGAAAATGTATACAGTTATTTAAAAAGAAATTCAATGTAAGCATGCAAGATTGAAAATTATACAATGCTAATAATATGCACAGATGCATAAATAAAAAGATTTTACTAAAATAAATTTTCTTGTCTATTGCCAATTTGATAATAGTACTTAATTATTCTCACGTCCATCCATTATAAAATACTGGAGTATAGTTGATTGCGAATTAAATCCGGCAAGACCGAAAGAAATGTTTCCCATTGGCGACTTCTTATCTCTTTATTCCTTTTCTCCTCGTCGACGTTCAAGGGTTGAAACTATGTACTACTATGTACAAAGTATCGGCCCCTAAGATTCGCGGCGTGTCACAGAATATTTAATTAGTTTTTCCAGCGGCACTCGCCCGCGCCCATAAATGTTAATTGCAGATGAAGTGGCAATAAGAAGCTGTTCTCTCTCTCTCTCTTTCTCTCTCTCCCGTCGTCTCGCTCGGGTCGAGCCCTTCTTTGCTGCTTTAATTCTTACGGCGCTTAACGAGCAGCCGTGAACGTTATCCCGACTGCGAAAGCCGCGATAGATACATTCTTCCCTCGTTACGACTCCGCTGACATCTCGCCGCGCTTTTACCCCGCTATTAAATGTAAATCATCGCCGATGATATTATTCGGCGAACGCCTTGACAGAGGAGGTAATGATAGCGAGATACTTTAACACGTGTAATGAGTCCTTCTAGCCTTCCGTTAAGAGTTTAAGAAACATGCTATATGTATATACTATATAAGAAACTTATGATACACGCGATATATCTATCACAAACAAACTACAATCCGTTAATCTTTACAATTAAAACATTTAACTCTTTTGTTTACAATAATTTTAATAAAAATTAAAACGGATTCTCAATAAAAGATTAATTCAAAACTTATTTTCCATTTTTTAACTTTTAAGCTATTGAAATGAATTGATATATAGTAACATATAATAATATAAGAAAACTTATCATATCAAATAACATATCATTGGTAAAATTTAAATAAGCAATACAGCTAAAATATGTTCTTTGAAAATATAATTTGTGACCGTTCCAGTACTCTTGATTAAAACAGATTCTCAATCAAAGGTAAATTCAAAAAACTTCTTTCCAATTTTTTAACTTTTAAGCTATTGAAATGAATTGATATACAGTAATATATAATAATAGGTAAGTGCGAAACTCCTCATATAAAATAACATAGCATGAGAAAAATTTAAATACGCAATATCAAGGCTAATATTGTTTGAAAATATAATTTGTAACCGTTCCAGTACTCCTCTTGAAAGTTTTTTAAATCCGTCCCTTTCATTTCGGAGGGTATCCGTCTCTCCCGATGGCTGAGATCGTCCACCGAGAAAAACCGTTTGAAGCTGCGACGACGGGGCAAGAACGGAGCGACAGAAATGGGAGGAGAAAAATCAGTGGCGATACAGCGAGTGACGCGTTAGGAAAAGGCGGCATTTGCTCTAGGGAGGAGAGGGAGGGTGGTTAGTCGATGGTGGCCGGCCCGAAAACGAGGGGTCGCGCCACCAAAGGCGGAAAGAACGGAATTTAATTAAGTAAAATTACTGTCGCGCGCGGAGAGGCGAGAAGCTTCTCTCCGGCTGGAGCCCGACTGAAAAAAAAAAAAAATGGTGATGCAAGACGTCACGCGGAGTGGTGAGGGAAGCCTCTCGCATAATGATCTCATCCCCTGATAAAAACAGAGTAATAGAAAGTAAACGAATTCGCGCGGCGGCAGTTTCCCTCCCGCTCCTCGCGATTAAATGCATGCTTAGGATACCGTGGCGGGAATATTTACATGACTGGGTAATTCCAGTTTTCGAATGATCCGCCCGGTCTTAATTAATCCTTAATTACCTTGGGCGAGCGATATTAGGTATCATGCTAAACACTATCGCGTTCGATACTAGAAATATTTTGTATCATAATACCGGAGACACTTGTATCATGTAGTTTGAGACTGGGAAAAAGTTACGAGTTTATCTCGAAAAATATCGTTGGGAAAATAGCCTCGTATGCGGCCTTTTGTAACTTTCATGAAAGCGTAACTAGAAATCACCCTGTAGATCCTACATAGAGTGGATCTTTGTTCGCGTACTCCTCCAAGGATCCACGCAATCACGCGAAACGGCCGTTTACGCCGCGTTTATGAAAAATAATATCTCTGTTGTCGCATGAGCGAATTCCCGCCAGTCGTTTCCACTGAAATGATCGAGAAGATCGAGACAGACGTTGCCTCTAGATCTACATTTCGCCTCTCTTCTTCAAGATTACTTTTTACTCGATGTACAAAGACACATCGCTCATTTCTTATTCATCGGCTTTTTAACGAGAAAAAAATAGGAAACAGCGTGACGCAAAATAGCTACATGAAACAAGAGATCCAAAATCGCAGTCATGCTTCAATCAAACGGTCTTCAATCGATATAATAAAAAAAATTCTGAAAAAAATATACATTAAAATTCTTTTCGGTCCTCATTTTTTCTTTAAACTTAAAGCTGATTAAAAGAATATTAAAATCTCTTCCTAACTTGCAGATCCTTCCTTGCGAAAAAAATCGCCTTTGTTCAAAATGCACAAACTTCTATCGAACCCCACCGCGATATTCCCCCACGCAAAAGCATATTTCAATATCCGGCCTACTTCGACCTCCTCGCCGAGAATACGCATTTCAATATCCATTTCCTGTAGAGCGAGTTATTTTTTTTTTCTTTTTCGGAACTCGTTATCAGGTATATCGGCCCGGATAAAACGCGTATGCACCGAGCGCATCTCCGTTGCGGTCCGTATAACAACATGTTTTTTGTTGCATGTCTGCCGCATTGTGCCGGTACTGACCCACTTAGCGGCTCACCCCTATCTCTACCGGGGGTTCTCCCCTCCCCTTTTGAAAAAAAAGATCCATTGTGGTCCGCGCTTTTTCATTTTCCCGTCCCCGCGCACTTCGGCAGTTATTGCTTATTTGGGAATCTAAAGAGTCCACCGGCATCGAATTGATTTATTGCCAACGGTTATTTATGAAAAGCGATTATTCGTCCGGCGATGCTCGACTTTTATCACCCGACTGCCTGTCCCTCTCTTTCTCCTTTTGTCTCCTACTTTCTCAAATTTTTCATTGAAGATGTGTCAGTTTAATTAAATTAATTTATATAAGTTCTAATTCGTAACTCACAGCACGAATAGTTAAAAATACGAATTATTTGTCTGCAAATAAAAGAAAATAAGTGTATGGATGTGATAAGAATACAGAATAAGATAAGAATCCAGAAATCTGATTTGTGCTTTGATCGCACTTTTAGCAGATCTCCTTTCTTTCGAGTTGGAGAAAGTCACGTCATTTCTCGTTCTCATCACGATCCGTCACGCTGACTCACGAAAAAGCTAATTAATCCGTAATAAAAGGGCTGGGGGATACAAAAGGGAAAGGAGCAACTTTCGCGATGTCCATCTGGCTCTCGCTGGTCGTCGTCGTCGCCTTCGTCCGATTAAACGAATCGAGATATCGCCTCGTGATGCGATTACGAGTCTCCACCATCACATCCCGGGGACACGCGTGTATCGATCGAAACGACGTGTCACGCGTATCCTTCCGGGTGGCGAAGCGTTTTGCCTCTGCCGCCGGGAATTAACGTCACTTCTGCCCCTCGGACGTCGGGGGTGGACTGAAAAAGTTTTCGTTTCTCCCTGGATTTTCTGAATGAACGCGCGCCTAAAAGATTTCAACGCCAGCGCAAAGCGGATGAGCATAAGCCAAAATAATCTTGTTAGTATTATTACACGATAAAGAAAGCAAATAAACTAAGTACGACCAAGACTATATTTAACTCTAACAGCAACAATTTGTTAAAAATTTTCAGAATAACATATATGTATTTTTTTTATACAAGATAAAGGGAACAATTGATTAAAAAATATAATAAATGCAAGCATCAGTATATAATATTCAGATCGTTTTTCGCTCAGAGATACACTTTCGGAGGGGGTGAGTTGTGTCTCGGGGGATAAATTCGAGCAGACGCGAGAAGTAGCTCGATATTTTAATAAAGAATATTACGAAGCGTCGCTCACTTACTTAGTCACACCGAGCGATTACGATAAATTAACAGCAGCTTATTTCCTTCCAAGAGAATATCCAGAAGATCTCTTCGCGCCGCCCCCGTTTCCTTCATCCACGATCTTTCTTACGGCCTTTAATTATATACCGATTTAATTAGTTGGACGATATTCTATCGCGGGATTGTCAATTAACTGATTTTAATTTCAATTCGCGAGACTCCGGCTTAACCTCGACATTGTGGGTGACATTGCTCAGGTAATTAATATTTCATAATACGTATCCTTTCGTAATAACAAAATTTCGTCCCAAGAAAAATTGAATTGATAGAGATATGACGAGATATTTTTTTAGCCAAGGTAAACATACAATATATTAAAATGTGCGCAGAGATTTTTTATTTCGCAGTAAAGAATCCCGAGTATGTTATATCTCGCGTTCAAAATTGAAGAATATAGACGGTGATTATGTTTGTTTACGAAATACTTGCGGCTGAGCTTTAAATGTGCGAACAATATGCACAAGAGGGTCTAAAAAGCGCCGTCTAAAATATGCTGAAATGATACATATATTATGCATCCCGTGATAAAATATGAATTTATGCGCGCGTTGAAGTGGTCCGGCAATTCCGGCGAACGCTCGTGTTTCTGTTTTCTTGGGCGTAACACATGGTTTCTCTACTTGTTCCGGATTTTCGAAATACGACGCGGTTGCGAAGAAATATCCGCGAAATGTGTTTCAATTGATAAATGTATATCACGTTTTATCAATATTTTTTTTATGTTTACTATTACAATCAGCAATATTAAATAATACAAATATAAATTACATTTTAAAACGCAATCAGTAAATTTTATTTTCGTAATTTTTATTACAAATTATGTAAATATAATACAATTCGATACATATTCAAGCACAATTATTTCATGTGAATCACACCATATTTTACGTAATTTGTAACTATATTGAATATTCCAGAG
Source organism: Temnothorax nylanderi (assembly GCF_030848795.1). NCBI lineage: Eukaryota > Metazoa > Arthropoda > Insecta > Hymenoptera > Formicidae > Temnothorax > Temnothorax nylanderi. The sequence goes on from NW_027249218.1 coordinate 354,554, forward strand.
CCCGCTTTCCCACCAGTCTTCCTCCAATTTTGTTTAAAAATTTTGAATCTCTTGAGAGACATTTAGTAAAGATATTGTTCATCGATGTTTCTCAATTCTTAAAAAAATTGGCGTTTAAACTTTAAATCAATTTGTTGTACCACGTATATTGTATAATCTATTTGCAATAAATACTTTCATCATTCGTTTTGTTTAAGGGATATTTCCACAAGTGCTTTCAGAAAGAAAACCGCTCTAAATCCCTTTACAAAATCCCTACAACTGCAAAAAAGAATATGGTCACGCATTTATGCTGCCAGTTAAGGGTTAAAAGTCGGTTTTGGGGAGCAACGAGATTTGATTACAAGCCGCGAATGCCGGTCGCCGACGACGATTATGAGCGGGAAAAAGTACCGCAAGAAGAGGATCATCGCTGTTGTACTAGGAAAGGCACTAACTTCCGACCGAAACTGGCCCCGCGCGGGTATTAAGAAGCGACGCTGGTCGTCGTTAAAATTTATGTATTCTTCCTTGGTTCGACCGCGAGCCATTCGTAACGGAGCCCTCAAAATGTTGCCGCATTCTGAAAGACGCGCCGCAAAAGCGGTTTAATTGGCAATCGTGTCGGATGCTTTGGTCGTACCGAAAAATTAGAGCTCGCGTAATGCGCAATGTATTATTTTTCAGTGGAGTCAGAAAGTTGGAAAAGAACTTAGGCAATGCGTAAGATATTTCATTTCGTCGCCAACAAAGATAATCAATTTGAGAACTTTCGTGAGGAAATTGTTATAAAAACTGCTATATATTTCAAGCTGTATTTTTATAACACCATTACTAACTAAAAAAAAATAGTAGAGTGAGTAGTAAAGTAGCTGAAGAAGATATATCTTATACAGATGAATAGCATATTATAGCATGTATTATCAAAAAATAAAATAAAACGATTTATGTCCATTTCTACTAATGTATATTAATTTAATCTCACAATCAGTTTAATTTACTTTTTATTTTCTAGTTCTAAAAACTAGAAAGAGATGAAAAGTAAGTTAAACTGGGACTAAAGTTAATCTACATTGGTGGAATTGGATATTAGAGATAAAAATACTAAAAACAATAATGCCGCATTGGAGAATTAGGTCAATAATTTATCATTATTACGGAAGATTTCTAAACGTGTACGAGATATTTCTAGACATTCGCAGTGTGACGTCCAAATTAGCGTCATGTCATAGCAGCTTTAACAAGTTCGCTAAACCGACAGCAAACACGCACTTTTCACGCGGCAATAAAACTAGAAATTAGGACGCGTGTCGTGCGCGCGTGCGGGGATGAAAAATTTGGAACATATGTATCCTACAATATTCCGGACGTGTCACCGTTTAACTTTCACCATTAATTATCATTCTCTACTTGCAGTGGTATCTCGATCGCGCTATTGCAAACCGAATGAATGGCGACGATTAAACGGCGACATGTTAACGTTGTATGCTTTTTTTATATGTAAATATGTGAGAATAAATACATATTCGATAACGCGATCATTAATTTTCCCGATAAACAATATATCCGAGTTTATTTTTTATACTGTATATTTCACTGTTGCTATTAATAATACGATTGTTATAAATTCCTCGTTGCAAATAATGTTTGCAGTATCATACATGTAGAATAGAATAAGTCCTTTCCTCTTTCCATACGTGTGATAATTACAATTCGCCCTTTACCCGGAAAACTTGACAATGCGGCTGAGAGTCACTGGCTCAAAGCGTCAGATACCGGTGCATTCACCTTATGAAAGTCATTAATCTTGAGGGACGCGCAGAGCCAGGCCAATTAACAGGGCGGAATCAGGGAATGGCTAAGGTAGATACTGATTCCGATCGATTTCGGGCTTAAGTCCGAGGGCCCGGCGCCGCGGCGCGCCGCTGCGGCGAGTCAAGTTATCGATCCGTTTGTCCGTTCTCGTTCTCGCGCGAATTCGGCGTGCCATGCCGGCCAGCCGGTCGATGCGACGCGACGCGACGGTCCATCGATCCCGCAAATCCAGCTACTAGATCGACTTGCGCGTTTGCACGCACTAAGCCCACGAGATACGATCATCTTCCTGTCCACAAATCTCCTAAGACCCGCAGTAGCGCGCCCGCCGCCGAGCCTTTCGCCAGCTGCGTGCCCGACGCACCTGATGCGCCAGTGCACACGATCGCAATTGTGCATCGCGTTGCGACATATCGTTGCGATACGGTAACAATCGCGAACGATAACGGTGACGAAATCGGATAAAACCGCCGCTACAAAAACCGCTTGTTTGAGAAGCTGTAGTTCATAAATTTCGATCGGATATAAACCGATATAATTGTATATATTCAAGATTAAATAATATTGATAATCTGTTTTAGACCATTCGTCTTGAGATCATGAATCTACGAGATATTATATCTAAAGCTTCATCCAAGACCAAAAAACATTGTCGACGACATTGCTTGTAAGCAATATTGTCAGCGACACGATGATGTCACCTTTCACCTACACTCAAGTTGCTTTCAATTTTATCGCACTTAACAATAATGTATACAACAATGTATCCGATAAAATGTATAATATATCTGATAAATGTATTCTACAATTTCTTGGATTCAAGATTAAACTTTGTTTCGTTCAGTCTGGTGACAAATTATACCCGACAATTAATATTTTAAAAGATAATATTTGTATTACGCTTTTATAAAAAAAAAGTATAAACAGTTTAATCTCGTATAAAATAAATAATAGAGATTACTTACGACTTCGAACGCTATACGCCGCAGCGCCGTCGCCCGATGTCTCCCCGGACCTCCTCGGGCTTGTTTTGTGTCGCGGCACAAAACTCTCTCATATTCATCAAAATAAGATTAATTACAATTACGGTAATAATCACCACCATACTTTGATTGCGCGATACTTTGCACGACGCGCACTTCGTACCATGGCGAAAGAATAACGCGAAAAGAATACGTTGCACAAAGTTTACGATTCACAACATCCGCGATGTTTTTCAACGGAATTATAAAATTACGAGATTATTAATTAAGTACAGTGCGATGAATTAAGCACTGCTCGACTCTCAGGAGATCTATTTCGCGACATTTTGTTAACTGAAGAAAATTTTGTTTGCCGAAGAATTGCCGGAACTAACGTTGCCATTGCGATGGATCGCGAAGAAAGTCCACTTCGTTCCGCTTCGTTTCTTACTAAATGGACGAACTGCGTGAAATATCTATCTCAATAGCCGTCGTGTCAATACGTTTACGAATCGCGGTGGCTAATTAATTGCATAGGGTAATGTGACCGTTGGAGTAATCGCAATCTCGAGAGGTAACGCGACACACGGAATGACTCGCTGCGTACCGACTCGAGTAACACAACACCACACGAGTGATAACGCGCGTGACCTTGCGTAAACAATAGCGCACCGCGCTAAGCCACAAATACAAACGCCGCGTGCCGTGAAATATTCAACGGGCACTGCTAAGTAAACGTACGTCAAATATATATTATGTTCCTTACATTTTGAATAAATTATTAACGCTTGGTACATCGCAGCTTCTCGGCTATTATTTAACGTTGTCAATTCGAATAGAAAAACTGTAAAGCGCGACACGAGATAAATTCAAGTATTTAAAATATACATAATAGCCGTTTCAAATGTCGTTTATTTACATTTTCAATTTTCATCGCTATCAATTTCTATCACGTGATTTGAATTAATAAATCGCGCGAGATATCTGCTTTCCTAATACCTGCCGTCTCGAATCGTCAATCGTGAGGTAATTAATCGCATATCAGTAATAATTAGTCTTTACGGAAGGTAATCGCGTTATCTCTCGGTTCTCGCTCTTCTCACATTTTGAGAGATAAAGCGCGTCCCATGACGCGTAGAACTATACCAATCAACTACACCGAGCCACGTGGGACCGGGATAGCTCTGCTATTGCTCGCAGTTCGCGGTTCATGGTTCGTTCTTCCCGTTGAAAGTCAGTAAATAGGCCGCGAGTCAAAAGACTTGTCGAAAAGTGTCGTTATCCATCATCGCCTTTTGTATTTTTAAATGTTTTTAAAATTTCTTCACTTAAAATAATATGCATTGCTGCACAGACCACGATCTTTTCTCGTTCGCTATCCATTTCGAACTACTGAAGAGCTGAAGACCAGCTGAAGACGAACTTATGCGAGCCACGAACCGTGGGACCTATACGGCTTATAGCTCGTTGCTTGCTAATTCGAGGCGAACTTATTGACAAGCATAAGCAAGCCACGAGTCGTGACGAATCACACCGTAGGACTCCGGCTTAATGCGAACACACGCGTTGTTGCCTGCCATCAAGTGCCAACCGGATCTCGATGTGCGAACAACACGAGCGGCGGTCTTGCTTCCGCGCCGGCATGTCGTAAATCACAGCAAATACTAAGGTCATGTACTAGTTGTTATTGTCGCCTTGAAAGGCTTAACGCTTTAATCTCAAATAGTCTGTTTCTTACAAGTTAAACTTTGACGGATATTATATAAAATCTGACGTTCATTTGAAGAATAAATTCATATAAAAGCTTAATATGTTATTTTTTCGATCAAAGAAATATTTATATAAAATGATTTATCATTTTTTTTCAAACTTTTACGCGAGAAGAGTGAAAATTGATGTGATTTCAATGAATCAGAAGTTACAATTTTAATCAATCAAGAAGGTGAAATTAAATCGCCGTAGAAAATGCGACTCATTTCCGTGATTGATTAAAATCGCACAATTTCATACTCCTTTGAAGATACATATAAAAGCTTGAAATAAGTATAATAATCAAGTATAATAGAAAATGTGCCAATGTACGGTTAGAATGAATCTTTTGTGTCTAATAATATTTTTCGCGGGAATTTATGTAAATATTTCGCTTCGCAACCCACGCGCCGTTACTATCGGTTTTGTTAAATTAATCGGTGCATGTTGTTAAATTAATTATTTATATTTAATTATGTGATTGTACTGTTCTAACTTTAGCTTAATTCAGACTGCGTTTTCAGAACCCGTGATTTACGAAGTGAGAAATATACATAAATTCACGCGAAAAATATTATTAGTAACAAAAGATCAAGTTTGACCGTATATTGACGGCATATTTCTACTTGAGTATCATCACTTATGATTCATTTAACCCTTTAAAGCTCAATATAAGAAAAAAAATACGTTTTTTAAAAAGGCAAACATTCATTACACATGCATATAAATAAATAAAAAAATTCTTTTTAAATAAAAATGAAAAAGACTTTATCAGAGACCAGAATGTTCCACAAATCAAGAATTAAAGATGATTTTGTTTCAAAACTAGGGAGTCATTCGGTGAAAGTAATATGAAATAGTGGTTTTACAGCAAAACCACTAGGACGCAAAGGATTAATATATGAAATATATAATAATATAATAATAGATCGCAATTTATACAGGCATGAACGCGTAAATTATATCACTAATCAATTTTATTGTTTTTAACTGAAAGATATATCTAGTAACTTGGAGAGATATTTTTTATCTTAGGACGTTCTATTTTAATTAATACCCAAGATACGCTATTAGAGGCCATCCTATGTAGTGACTACAAATAAAGTAATGTTAATTTAATCAAAATAATTCAGTTGAAATAACCTCATAAATTTTAATGATTGTGATGAAACGGACTAAATTGCAATCAATATAATTAAATTAAAATCACTCTTACCAAAATTGCTTCGATCAAATTACCTGTTATTATTATTTTTTCATTACGCGATTCGCCGAAAATTACCGATGCAACTAGACGCTATTTAACGAAAATTAATTATGCATTTCGGATCTGATTATCGGTGCAGAGCAGGTCGTTCTTCACGTTAATTATGCTTTCATTCGTCCGTCCTTGCTCGGGGAATATTTGACCACGGTATAAGTCGAAAATAAGTTTTCATTTCGAACGAATTTGCAGTCGCGCGCTGATTCTTCCTCATTTGCGTTTAAACGAGATGAAGCAGTCACGCACAATTTATGTACCTGCGTAACGTTCTTAATCTGACACATAATCTCGCGTGTATTTTTCGCACGAAGAGACGCGCGATTTAATTACACGGCTAGCTGCACTCGCGTATAAAAGTCATTCTCATTAACCCTTTCGGTTCTTATGCCAATTTCCTTGGCAAATCTTGTTTTGTCATTGGTGTACATTTCTTTTTCCGGGATTATAATACGAATGAAACAAAAGTTTCGCGGGAAAAGAATTCACCGAACGGATGCAAACACGAAAGGGTCAAAGATACACGACTGCCGCGGCAATGAAGATGGCTGGTGGGCCTACCTTGGTCGAATACAAGGCAGCGGGTGGTCTTGGCAGCGAGTCCCGGGGGCAGAGCGAACCTGTAGGCCGGGCCCGGCGACAGCCCCAGCCCCAGACCGAGCGCCTCCGCGCCGCATCGGCCCCCGAACACAGGCCCCACTAGAATCACCCATATAACAGTGGTCATCAGTCATCGTCATCATCAGATAAGCAGACACAAAATTATCATCAATTATAGCAAGAGTTTGTCATGCACGGCGGAAGGCACCCGACGACACTTTCAGGCTGCTGCGGACACCGCGATTGGCGATGGAATAACAAATCGAAAGCCTTTTGTCGAAGCCTGAAAATCCCGAGAAGTCCTTCGCTCGAATATAATCATGTTCGATTAGTGGAGTCTTTAATGAGTATTATCAATATATTCGATAGATGTTTAAAGTGCCAAAATGTATGATTAAATTATTATTATTTGTTATGCTGACATGGCTTAGTAATCAATATTAATGATCATCAACGAACAATAAGACTAACATAGAAGAAGTCGTGCAATGTAGGGTTGAAAAAACGAGTAGGTATATTAACATTTCAAAGAAAATAAAAAAGAATTAGAAAACACAATTGTTATATAAGAATCATTTCGCACTTGCGTCGAGACGGTTTTAGCAAAAAATGTTACCACATCGTGCATTAGTCTGCAAATGCGATTAGTCATCTTCCAAACCGGAGGATAATGATTAAAACTTCACAAAATTTCTGTTTCTGATTCATCAATTAATTAATATTTACAATAATTCTCCGTCCAAACGTATTCATTATATTTTTTTATTTGATGCTGGACGTTCTCGGCATTTGCAGTTTTTCAATTATCAGTCGCTATAAGATTCGCGAAAGGTTCATAAAGCTTGCCGCTCGCTCGATTCAATTACGCGTCGTGCTTGTGCGACTCGTAGATCCCTAAATATACGTAGCGAATTAGCGAGCAGGATCAAAAGGTGGAGCACCAATATGCCCTCAAAGGCCCTCGTCGTTTTGCCTCCCGGTGGCTTTATTATGATCCCATATAGATATTACGCGTTGTCATTACGAGATAAGTTCCCAAAGGAGTTTATTGCTTTTTAGTATACATTCAGCACGTGCCGGACCGTCGCGCGTCGGCCGTCGACAACCCCCTTTAACTCCTCGTTGCGATCACCTACATTCCTGTCCCTCCTTCTCCGCCCCCCATCGAAATTCATATCCGGATAAATTGACGTTTCAAAATGTCAGATAATAAAAATTTCATTGGATTTTAATTTCGAGTCTATTCCGAAATTGAAAATAGAATTTCTGACCACGGAAATTACAAAAGGGAAGAGATTTATAAAGAAAAAAATTGTGATTATAAGAATGCTGCAGCAAAAAGATTATTTTCGATTTAAATTAAACAACTTCTATATACTAGCTAACAATTAGAAAATCTATTCGCATAAATAGTAAGCGAAAGAGAAAATATTTCAGAAGAAACGAGTAAGGACATTAACAAATTCGTTCACCATTATTTTTAATTTATGGCTAACTTGAGCAAAAAACTTTTCTTAGTCTTTCGAGAGAGTGAGCTAAGAAGTGGCTTCCACACAGGTTCTATTCGAATCTCGCGAGAGGAAGAAGGGAAAACGGCGCACAATACCCGGGCCATAATCTAAATTCATGTCTGACGGGATCCCGGGGCGGATAAGTACATCGAGCATAATGGCGGCGACTTAACATAACATTTTTAAATTGCGCCTTTGAGATGCAGAACGTTGGCCCACTGTACGCGCGGAGGTGGATCCCTTCTCTCTTTCTCGTTCACTTTTGGCCTTCTTGCCTCAGTAGCTTACACGCTGATTAAGACACCCGATACAATTAGGCGGCGAAAAGAACCTCAAAAGACGCGCGTGAGGGGAAGCCGCCAACCTTTGCGTGCCCACGAACGTAGAGATGTGTAACGGGTGTTCACGGACAATTCATTACCATCTTATTAGGCAGTGAAGAAAAAATAGTACAAATATATATTTCCTTTCTTCACATTTGTCTCAAAATTAATTTTCCACTGAATATGTTAAACTATATTAACTATCGCTGTTTTCTTTAAAATAAAAGGTCAAAGAGGTTACTTTTTTAGTTAGCTTTTTAAAAGTTTACAGCATTTTTTGTATATCAAATCTTTCTTAAACGAATCCCTTTTTGAAAGTAGATTTAACTTTCGATATTATACGCGATATGTACGAATTACGCTGTTGGTTATATCGAAAGAGTTAACGCCAAAACGTTTATATCGCGCGTTCAGTCGAGCTCGTCAAATAAACGAACGACGAGCAGCTGCGGGTTTCTACGTCATGAACGATGACGGACCAACGAGCACCACCTCGAAAAAGGTGATGCGCGTCATTCCACGCCGATCGATCGTCATTCGGTTGCGCGTTCGCGAAATGATCGCGCTCGATGATCCGCATTGACGGCCGAAAAACTTCCACGCACGTCGAGCACGATGCAGCCATGATCGAGTATTATCCGTCGCGTTCACGTCGCTTTCGAAAATCATGTAATTTCGACGAGTTCATAATGGAAGTCTTGCGAACGAGTGATTGGAAAATGGTGAAAATTTATGAACTACCGTACAATTGCAGTTGACGAGTAAATCGAAAAGTATACCATAGAAAATGAAGAAGAAATAAAGAAGAAACGTAACGTTTTCGAGAAATTTTATATTTGCTTGAAAAATAACATTCTTTATCGTCGAGCTTTTATATTTTACTTCCTTAATCTTTGTAACTAACACATTTCAAATGACACTAAAAAGATTTTAACGTAACAATAATATTAATTATACTGCACGTTTCTGAAAAATACGGAGAAAGCATGAAAAGCTTTACGAAACGGACACCCCGTAGGCGAAATCAGGTGTCAGGCGCGACGAATCGGCTCGTTTAAGCCGCGCGAGTCAAGTCGGCAGTGAAAGCCGCGGGACTTTGTTAACGTTAATCCTCGTGCGGGACTACCGTGCATGCTCGGCTTCACAGCCGAAAGGTTCGTCTCGCCAATTACAAGCATGGAAATCGTCATCTCGAAGATAATCGGGAATCAGCATCACCCGTCGCGTACAACACGCCATTAGCGTCCTCGCTTACGACTCGGCGAACGTCTTATTCGCTCGTTACGAGATCGCGTGATTCTTTCAAGCACTTTACCGATGAAATATTATTAACCGACTCGGTAGAATTCTTGGACGTGTCGTAAACGTTTGTAAAGTGAAAGAGCATATAGCTTCTCAGCACAACACTGTTAAAGGATAAAATTTTATCCTTTAATATTAAACCAATACCGTTAAATAATGTTTTATTATTTTTAATTAACACGTGTTTCGAAATTTATTATTGTTGACGACTTGTTATATTTTGAGAGGAGCAGTGGCAACCTGTAAGAATGGTTAAAAATGACTCAAATTGAGTGTAATTTGACATTATGAATTTAACGGTGAATTACTGACAAAGTACTTCAAGAGACAAGCAATGACAAATACCTACTCAATCATCTTATAATAAAAGTAAATTTTTGTTTTTCGTATACGCTGTAATAAATAATACCTCGAACTTATGAAACTCAACATATTCGGGATCTCGCGACTTTGTCGTAACTTCAGGATCTGATTTCCGAAGCGGTCCCGGAGTGCGTTCAGTGCGTATGTAACATCCGCTATACGTTTGTGGCAGCGCGCACTGAATATGGTTACGCATCGTGGTCAAGCTTGACCGGAGCCTGACTCCAAGTGTCTCTACCTGTCTACCTGGTGGATCGACGTCGATCGGAAACGACGGAGGCAACGCGCATGAATGAAGAAGCGAGGACGCGGACGACTGCCGTACATGGCAGAGAGACCGGCGACGACGAGCCCGGGAGCCGTGCGATCACCGACGAATCGACATCGTCGCAGCTGACAGCTCGATCCCTGCGATCTTAATCTGGCCGCTCGCAAGAAGGGAGAGAGAGAGAGAGAGAGAGAGAGAGAGCCGGCTGGAGGAAGGCCGGCCGGGGTAAAAAATCGCAGGGCACCACGGCGATCTCGGGCGAAGTCCGGAATCCGTCTGTCGGTCGGCCGACCGGATCAAGACACCCTGAATAATTCATCGCCGGGATCGAGCGCGCGGGGTCCGACGACAGGCAACGTCCCTGCGTGTTTGCGCTGCGCGTATTCGAGAGTGCGCGCCTCTACCCTTTTCCCTCAACGCGACACGAAGCGACGGCGAGAGCAAATTTACACGCTGTATTTTTGATGATTGTATCCTGAATAAAGAAAGAGAGAAGCATATAAACTACTACGTTTTTCCGCGCGAGGACAAAAATAATCATTCGTAAGAAATAAATGGAAGAAACTAACAATAAGTCAATTTAATATCCTCGTTTATTTTAACGATTATTCGGGGCGAAATATGCAATTAGCATTTATCTCTGCGCTAGTTAATCGAGATCAGTCTTTATACGTTGTATGATAAAAACTCATCTCGAGATGCATAAAAGCACGCGGCCGTCCCGCGCGCGCGCTAGCACGTTGGTTGCGAAAAGAGGAAAATGAGAAGGGTAAGAAGAGCGAGAAGACTCGAGACTGAAACGGGAGAGAGTGGATTGGGTTGCAGCGAGTTAACCGGCTCAGTACTCGGCGTGAGATCCTGTTAGACAACGATGTCAAACTGACGATACGACGCACGAGACGTGAGACGAGTTGGGAGAAACGAAGGAGAACCACAAGAAGGAAGAGAGCAAGCTCCTCCGAAGTAAACGCGATTATTAAAGTCAGTTTTAGGGAATACGACGATATAATTTCAGACAATCGTGTGATCCTACGCAAACTTGTTAAATCTTACTAATTGACCTGCATTATATACTGAAAATTATTTAATAACAAGAGAAATAGGACCGTTACGATATACAATCAAATTAGAATCAAAAGCCATATGATCCAAGCTTAGATCTTTGACAGCCTTATATTAGTTTTTGTGTATATATATAGTATATATATATACATATATTTTTCCAACTTATTTAACTGCGCGCCGATTATTTGTCGGACTTGAAACACAGTTATTGTTGGAATTAAAACCCTTCCCTCCCCGGAATTAAATCGACTCGATTTAATTTATCTAAAAACTGTAAAGAACTTATTGCAAAAAATGAAAATTATTTGTGCAATATTAACTCAGCTTTCAAACACAAAGAATCAACAAGAAATATGATTCTTCTAATTTCTTTAAATACCTACATGATGACATAAAAAAATTTGGAGTTTTGTATGAAATTATATGTTAGATTCCAAACCTCGCGTGCTAATTTAACTTTTAATAATATTATTTAATATCAATATTAAACGGAAAATTATATCGATATAAATAATTAAATCCTTTTCAAGATTCGATTATAATAAATTATTTTAACAAATTATCCAGCAATACGTATGGCCATTACACGTTCCATAAAAATAAAATTTGTAGTTAAAAGACAAAGAGAGACGAAGAGAGCAAACGGGAAGATGGAGACGGCATGGCAGAGAGCCACCGCGCGATAATCGACATCGATTTCCAACGTAGCAGCCGGCGTGTATCGATTGTGGAAAGACTAATGGCTAACGCGGTTAACCGTATTATCCCACAGCGGAAGTCCACCGATTGAAACGGGAACATAAATAGCGGCGAGTCTCGAATCGTCCAATTCGATATTAGTTTAATAATCGACGGGATGGTCGATATTCTAAATAACTCGATCTGCGGGAGTGTCATAGATAATATAAATAAATTCATCGCGCGAATAATGTGTGTGAAAGAGAGAGAGAGAGAGAGAGAGAGAGAGAGAGAGAGAGAGAGAGAGAGAGAGAGAGAGAGAGAGAGAGAGAGAGAACGAAAAATGTGTGACATGTAATGAAAAATAAATCATATCAGACAGCTGTGAATTTTATCATTTCATCATATCCTCTCTTAGAATAAATTTACGTTGAAAATAACGTGAATGTGCAACGTAGGTATATTGCATAAGAGATTTTGTAATGCAATATCCTCGATATTAGGTTCTATTTTTGATAATGAAAAATGATATAAATTTAGTGCTACGTGAAAGTATTAATTTCTTATTAATAGATCCAATTATATGATTTTGTCGCTCGATAATTCAATGCAAATTTCCGACGGAAACTATAAATGCTGCGAGAATGATTTATAAGCCAATGTTTTTCTTATCCCCCTACGTCCTCGAGGATGTGCAACCGCGGTCGATTCTCCGAGAAACTCATCTCGATAGTCTTTATTAATTTTACAACTTTTCGTAAAGCGAACGGGCCGCGCGGCCGGATCTGATGTAGTCGGTCCGCATAGTTCACCGCAACGTCGATCTTCTTCCTCCTCGCTCTCGCCACGTCTGGTCAGCGAAGTTTATGCCGCTCTTTTCGGGGAAGATTCTCAGGATTTTTCGTTCTCCCGCACGTTCGGGGGCCGGGGTCGTCAATCGAGCGAGTGCCGGAGAGAGGACGTATACGAAGTTTCTCAGGGCGTTCAAGTTTCACGGTGGTTGATATTTCATACAGAGAGGGTAACGGTGTACCCCCGTCGTCGTTTCACCGTCCACCACCGTACAGCGTCACCTATATAACGCTTTCCCCTTGTTATTACGCTCCCGACCTATATACACCCCATTGAGTAAAGTGCGGTTTAGCATCCGGCTTGCGCGACACGCGGGGCTTCCCTCTCGCTATCTCAGCATCATCTCAGAAGACCCCGAACGAGACACTCGACGTGCAAATTTTGCGGCGCGGCGCATAAAAACAGGTCGGTCTTTGCAGAGTGAACTTCAAGTTTAAACAGTAAGTTACCATAGCTATCCAAGAGTCCAGGACATCAGGATCTCAAAATAGTAAAATCCCAAGATCTCAAAATTATTGGCCAAGAAGATTGCGAGACTCGAGAATTGACGTTTTGTTCGAATCTAAAGATGACTGACGTCATCTGCAGAAATGGATGCAAAAGCGGGCGGGTTCGCGCGGGGATAAGAATCGCGAGAACGCGGTTCACGCGGCGCGCGCGCCGTATCCATTTATTTAATTAACATCGGATTTTTGCACGTGTCCGGGGGTTCTCACGGTGAGAGACAATAAGGACATTCATTCGTGTCTCCGTACACCGTGTCCGCCGGGGACACAGCGGTTTCTCTTAAGTCTTAATCGTTCGGCACGGAATGCGCGTTTAATGCAAAGGAGGACACAGCTCGCCTGTGTTTCACTTCGCCTGTATTTTCTGCTCCTGTCGCGCCGACACCGCGTCGGCTCTGTTTTACGATCTGTCCTCTCGGCTCCCCGCGAGGAGGTTCTTCAAGATCCCGGTGATCTAGCGACTTCCCCCGGCTGACGCTAATAGCGCCCGTGTTTCGCGCGATCTCTTGATCTCATTACGATTTACGCGGTCGTTGGCGAGCTCGGACGCTGCCTTAAATTTTAATTATATTCCATTAGCAGCTGTACATTCGTAATGCAAAATATAATAGAGATTGTAGAATGTTGATAATCCATAAATCTCGAAAATTTTTGTATAAAATAAAAATAGATTTATTATAATGTAGCTGTCACATAAATACTATATTTTATTAATAAATCGTCATATACAATATTTTTTAGATATTAAAATATTCTATGCTTTAGAATGGATTATAATAATTCTCATTGGTACATGTATGGCGAATTTTCTGAAGGGTCATACGTATCATTGGCGATATGTAGTAACATGTAAAAGCAAGTTGTTTAATTCTGTACTCAATGTTGGACACGATAACGGACAAATCGATAAAAACCAGTATGAAAATTTAATATTCAGGGTACGTCTGTGTATCGCAAAATTGTACGATAAACAGTCAAAAGCAATATTTCGCAACAAGGACAATTGCTTTGGAATTTAAAAAGAAAATCGATACCAGCACGACGCGAGTGAGAAAAAAGAAGCAAATAACGCTGCTGCGTGCACGTATGACTCGTGAGATTGAATCTGCAAGCGACGAGATCGGGTAATCGGAGAAGAGAAGCCATATTAAGAATGCATACAGATTATCTCTCCATCGTATTAAAATTCCGCTATCGATATTTCGGTTATGCATTAAAAAGCGCAAGAGTGATTGCCAATAATTCGAATTTTTGATATCGATGTAACGTAATACGAAAAAATAAGTAATCATCGAGAGAATTTGTTTGTTATAAAAAAAATGTATTTGTTCTAATGGCAGCTATCCAATATTCGATATCTAACTTAACAGCCAACATTAAATCGTGCAAAATTTAATGTTGCGTTGATTTTCTTAACATTTTCTCGCGTAAGAAATTTCGCAACACTCTCTTTATACGGTCGCAAAATTAATGCGATACAAAATATTGGAAAAAGATTACCAAAAATCTATTTATAAGAGGTAATCAGCTAATCAAACGAAAGGTTACGCGCGAAATTATACGAGGCAGATTTTATTTCTCGGCAAACTGGTATAAGCTCGGTCAGGGGATGGGACAAAACTCCACGGGACTGAAAGGAACGGGGAACGCGAACGCGACGAAGAGGGTGAAACGGCCTATCGGAATTATTCCGACCAGTCATCGGGACTTATGCCGCTTATGGGATTACACCGGCATTAGCTTGGTGGAGCTTGTTCTCCACCGTTCTGTACGAGATCCGCGATAAAGCCGGGTTACAAGCAGCATTTCTAGCGAGTCGGCCTCGGAAACTTCGCAACTATTTAGAGATCTGTTCGGTAATAATACATTTACGTTCCCCTCCCCCCCCCAGAACTCGGTATGAACGCGCGCTTACATATGCAAACGTTTTCACGTCCTAAATGTCTAGATTTCTCAATTTTTAACATTTCAACCGTTTGCAATTTCAAGAGATTACACTATAAAAAGATTTAATATTAAAATAATACAATATTAAAGTAGATTAGTTCTTTAATTCGATCTTTTAAAGATGTGACAAAAATTGTGCAAATGGGCGAGACAAGATGTCCTCTCATCGAGGTACCTTTAATTTGCTCCAAGACATGCACAGGCAAAAGAGGCGTACGCATCGAGTAAATTTACCGAACCAATTTGAAGGAAGGCTGATCTGAAGAATCCATGGGGATAGAAGAGCAAAGATAGGACACACTAGAACGGGAAAGAGAAGATGAGAGAAGAAGACGCGAGGAAGAGGAGACTACTTAAAATCTCGGCGTTTGAGGCGTATAAGGAGGAATTTTTTCGACGAGCATTCCGCTCCTTTAGGATCTCCGTCCGTTAGACACTTGGCTGAGCGCGCGCGCGCGCGCGCGCACGCACGTATCCTTCTTTGCCCTCTTGAATAAGGGCGGCTGGCTGCCAGGGGATGCGCGCGGATCTTTTCCCTGTAATTAATTTAAGAGGGTTCGCTCGAGCTACTCCGACTCCCGTGGCGTCTCGCGGATCACCGAGAAGACGAGGAGGGCTCCTCGTTTCTCCTTGCTCCCGTTCTCCTCCTTCTTAACGCCAGTTTTTCGCCCTTGCACACGCTTTTCCGCTCGATGAGGATCAATTCTCGTCGTTCGCGGAAAAGAAATAATTTTCCGTTAACAATAAAAATATAGTAATAAAAAAATAATTATCTCACGATATCATTGCAGCTTGTTTCAAATAAGTTTAAACGTTATAGTGTTGTCTGAGAACTGTCGCGAGAGAGTCTCAGTATCTTCTTAAATCACATAGATTTCCGTGACTAAGAAGCTTCAAACTCTCCAATTATTTAATCTCAACGTCTTCGGTGGATCTCTATCTATGGAAATGACAAAAATAGTTTCAGAATTCCACGCGTTAAGTCTACTATGTTAACAATCTACGAACAATAAGACTAGCAAGGTTCGCGCGTGACAAAAATGGGACGAGAGTTAAAGTCAGATTTATGTCTCTAATCGCTCATTATAATACAGAGCTCTCGCGTGCGATCTAACAGCGTCCTCGAGGTTGTAAATCCAAGAGTACAGTAGCATGTCCGCGAGTCCTTCTCGATCCGGGTGTAAAACGGGTGCTAAGCCTTGTGTGTCGCCGGGCACAGGGTGCGAGAAACGAGAAGAGAAAAAGGAGAGGAAGGAGAGGAAAGAGAGGAGGGAAGAGTTGAATGTCGTAGACGGAGAAGAGAATCGGGATGCCGAGGTGCTACTACTTCAAGGAACAAGGCCAGGAGAGAGGGAGGTTAGGGGGGCGCGCGTGGTAATCCAAGATTTATCTCGCAGTCTGTGACACCGGGACTGCTGCTTCTATTGCTTCAAGGGCTACCGGATCTCTCTCCGCTTTCGCGGGCTGGAAACGATTCGCGCGGGCGAGGCAAAAGAAAGACTTCCAGCTTGATTGCCTGTGCGAATCGTTAAAATGCAACGCGTTTTTAAATACACATATTGAATATACCAGACGAGGTCGAGCATCTTTATTTGTATATTTCTTTCATTTTATTTGCAATGATTTGAATTATCGAATAATATTGGCTGAGCGATCAGGGAGGGTTCGATAAGAGCGAAACGAGATACATAACAGTAATCGATGATTAAATATTGTGTGCAATGATTAAGAAAATTATCTTTCTTACGATTATTATACTTTTACGGAGATATTTTTAAAATAACTATCATGTTTTCATGAAAATTTCAGCTCATTGTTTGCATTCGTGATTTAGAAGGCGGGAAGTCGCGGAGTCGTGAGAACGTCCCGCAATTACACCACGTCGGTACATACATCCTCGGCATTATAATCTTCTGCACGGAGGTGAAGAAGCGAGAAGAGAGGCGGACGAGCGGTCCGGTCGTGATAAATCGTCGCGGCCAATGGTAGCCAGCCGATCTTCTCGATTAAAGTAAAATATATGGCAGCTTTAATTACGAAGAGATTTCGGAACGCGACTCCGCTCGGTCTCTCGCGCGAGAAAGCAAGATGGAAAGAAGAAAGAGAGATACGAGAGAGAGAGAGAGAGAGAGAGAGAGAGAGAGAGAGAGAGAGAGAGAGAGAGAGAGAGAGAGAGAGAGAGAGAGAGAGAGAGAGAGAGAGAGAGAGAAATGGAGAGGAGGGAGGGGGTGAGATCAAGTATCGAGGCGGAGAAGAAGAGGGGTTGGAGAAGGGGGCGACCTTTGAGATGCATTATTCATGGGGTGTGAGAAGATACGATATGATCCAATATGTGGCCCGCCCATACCTACTAACCGCCGACGAAACCTGCGAGAGAGAAAGAGAGAGAAAGAGAAGAGGGAAGGAAAGAGAGAGACAGAACCCTCTAAGCTGCTGAAAATTGGTCCTCGAATTTTCGCGTAATTTAGAATACAAGGGATGCCGCCTCGCTAGTTTCCCTCGTAGACTCGCGGCTGCGAGTCGGTCGGAGCAACGTGTAATCGCGCCTATGTTATCGAATCTGTCGTTTCCCCCGTCCGCGTCTACCGTCGTCCATATGGGCTTCGCGAGTTCTGAATATTTAAAGAGATACGCGACTCGTGCGGTTCTTAAGATGATGCAAATACGATCGAGAAGCTCGTTGCGCGAAGCAAAAACGAAGTACCAGGTAAGAAATAAGGTAATCAATGGAATCAGAAGCAATTTGAGATATACTGTTGGTATTTTAATCGACAATTGCAAAATCTTTGCAGAAAAACTAGAATAGTTTTATATTACATAAAAGAAATACGCAATCTCAATAAAATTTAAAGCATAACAAAAAGTAATAATAATAGAAAAGAGGAATTTAAAAGAGTTTCTTAAAAATTATTACAAACAGTTTAATGCCAAATTATCAATTTGCTGACTCTCGTTCCAGTTCTCAATTAAATGTAAGAGACACTATCTGATCGTGAATATAAATACTATCAATCGACTCTCTCTTTCTAATTTTTTTTACAAAGTCTTTGATTTAAATGAAGTTTAAGTTTTCGCAAATCGCTCAAAGAGAATTCTGACTGAGAGAACGATCTAGAGTTCACGTGGAAAACTTATGAGATCTTTGAGGATGATTGAGGGAACGTGAAGAGATTCTTGGCGAAAGTAAAAGGCGTAAAACGCCGAGAGTGGATGTTCAAATGGTTTAGCATTCGCATCTCTACGCGCCCCTACGCACCCTTTACGTTACGCAAACGGATGCTCGAGAGTCCCGAGCTCTTTCGGCACGCACGCCTATTTTAACGATACAACGTTGCAAGGATAAAGTCACATTTACAACGATCGAAAAAATTCTCGAGACGTGCGATCTCACGATGTTTGAAAGAAATATCGTAATCTCAAAGAAAGTGAGATGTATTTTTAATCAAAGAATAAATTATTTGCAATATGGGATTAAATGTGAGTTGCACAACATTCCATTGTTCACACGTATTACATTTTTAAACTATACAAAATTAAGATTCTTCTTCAGGGAAGGAGATGTTCTCCGACTTTTCGCAGCAAACGTGGGAACCACGAACACGGGAACATTACTATTATCCTCGTACACCGGAATGGGCCTCCGCGATCAAGCGAATCGCGATGTGAGCACAACTTAAGACCGTACCATCGCCGCATCGCCTCGTGTGTTGCAGTTGCAGGCCGCACGAGCGGTCGGTCGAGCGAGCGACGCGGCGCGGTGTATTAACACACAATGAGATAGTTTTGTTCCATCGCTCCGAACGCGGGACCGCGCTTGTTCGCCTCGATGTCGGCAGCCACGTTTCATGCCACGGATACCTGATGCACCGGGTGTCCCGATAATTCGCTACGAAAAAAGCGTCGCAGCAGAGAGAAAGAGCGAGCGTGCGTTCGACCGTTACTTGTCGACGAATTATACGCGTCGCGTATATGCGATCATGTTTACGAACGAGGCATACGGACGTATGTACAATCGCGCTTAACAATACAGTCGGCTCTCTTCTCCTTTGGGTTAGCGGAAAATGCCCGAATCGATCGCAAGACGATTAGATCGCTGTAAAATTGCACGTGTGACAAAATGTACTCGCGTTAATGAAATATACGTTCAAAATATCTCTAAAATTTTCTAGATAGATTCAGCAATTCCAAAAACGCATTTGTCGTATATTAACCCTTTCGTTCGCAAGTCCTATTGATAGACGAGAAACAGCTGAACCCAGCACATATACTACTCGAATGATTTTTAATTGCTATTCCTTGGTTTACGTTTAATAAAGTGTTTTCTTCCAATCGTTTTCTTTCTTTTAAATTTTACACGCTAAACTATAAAAATCTTGATCATTGATGTAATCAGTAACGCGCGTAAATGTTTATGAAATAGAATGTAATATGTAAAAGAAACAGAACAACAGAAAACTGGTCGTTTTCCGATGACGTTATACAATGCAAAATTCTTTATATACTATATAATTTTGCGCTTATTCTCAGAGGGAAAATGGCTGCAACTCTGGCGAGCTACATCAAACGCATTGACGCGAATTATATACGCGAAGTCAAGCGCGGCGTATAAAAATGCGGAGCGGGGCAAACACGGTGCGTGTTGCTGCGTTGCGCCAAACTGTAAACTCCCGACGTTAACTCACGCACTAATGACTCGCTATAGAGTCCGGATCCCAAACGAGTGAATTAAATGAAATCGCAGTTCCGCTGCGACGGCGGTCGTAAAAAAAAAATCATCATCCTGCGCAATCCGCAGAACCGGCGCGGGAAAAATTAAAAACTGCCGGCTGCCCGCGCGCTTATATTTAAATCGAATTATCAACTCCGCCGGTTTTTAACGGTCGCCGGCGCTATGCGCGCCGGCCGTTTCCGCGATAGTTTATTCGCTAAACCAAGCGACGAGATCGTTAGTCGCCGGTTTTGTAACCGTTGATTCGACTGCTACAAAGAAACCGGACTGCTGGCTGCTAAATGGCCGCCCCGGGAGTATTAACCGGAGATCACCGATCGAAGCCGGCCACCAGGCAGATAATCAGCAGATGGAATACGGTGTCGATCTGCGACGTTAGTGCTTTATATTACCGACGTATACCGCTAATTGGAGGCAACCTCACCATCGAGCTCTCGTCATTCGAAGTCTCAATGCTAACGTATTTAATTATAATTAAAAGCCGGTACAAACGATTAGTGCAAATAGCGATTTCCGAATCGCCGAACAAAGTAGCAGCCGTCGCCTCTTCATGCTGGTAGCAGCTTTAAGAGGACTAACACGGCTTACGTTCTTGATATGCAGAAAAGAGTACATTGGATTTGATTAATCCTTGAATTTACAGACGAGCTCGATTTAAATCTTGTATATTCAATCATAATAAAAATTATACATTAAAAATTTTTTTTACATTTATTATGTTATTCCCCAAAAGTTTTGTTAAAAACCATATACATATAATTACAACAACATATATTGAATTTATACTTATTATTATTACCAAATCATTCAACGTTGTAAAATAATGCAAGGTTAAAATTTGCAATAAAATTTCGGCACATAACTGTTACAAATATTGTAAAATAGAAATCAGAGACAACTGTGAAAAATATTTATTAATATATTCTTATTGTTTAGATTAAGAATACTGAAAATTATCTCGGTGTTTATCGCGATCGAAAAATTTAACACCTTGCGGATGAGTATTTCGCAGACACCGTGTCGCGTGTTGCGTGCGAGGCTCACAAAGACAGAGCCATTCGCGATTGCTCTCGTACCATTGCGTCCGGGCCATTGTGCGCGGACGCTTTGATAAATTACCGAATAATTGTCAAATGCTAGAAAACGACGAAATCGAGAGCGATTTCGGAGCAGGAACCAGCGAAGACACATGAGAAGGTATTGACCTTCTCCGTTTCATTCTGCTTCTCGTATAAGACTGGTCAACTTGTACGCCAATCTAACTAGTACGGATTATCCGACTGCCAAAAAGTTAGACAAGCAGTGTCCTAATAAAAACACAGTCGACTGTTTTTAGTAAATCTTGATTAATAAAGGAGTGCTTCATAACGTTATAAAATATTTATCTGTGTTGGTATTTTCTAATTGCCACTGCCTATAAAAGAGGGCAAGAAGAAACTTGGAAATCCATTTATTACTTTTATGAAAAGAGAAAATTAAATTTATTATAATTTTGCGGCGATGAGAAATTATTAGAATTATTACGCACTCAAAAAAAGTTTTGCTGATGTAGATTTCTAGGTGTCACAACAAAAATTTATCGCTATTTTTCGTATCTGCTAGAATGTTGTTTGCCACATATAGAATTTATAGCAGCAACATTCTAGTAATATCTTCTGGAAAATTTAGGTTCCATTGCCAAATTTTAATCACTGCATTGGATGAATATGAGTTTCGATACTAAAGCTAGAACGATCTTTGTGAAAAATACAGCTGCCGATTATAACTGTGGCATCGAGATAATATAACAACACATTCTAGATGTCACAGCTAACTTATTTTTGTAACTGCAGCCATAATAATTATATAGCTTTTTAGGGTACCTATACTAAAAAAAAAATAATTTATTATTTGCAAGAAAATAGATTTCTTTGAATTTATTTTAAATTCAGAGAAAACTGTTTTCTTAAATGTACCCAATGCTTCTTTGAATTAAAGAAACCAAATTCGAAGAAATCTATTTTCTTATTTACAAATAATAATTTTTTTTCCAGTGTATAGTATGTATAGTATGTAATGATAACCGAGTGTATTTAATTTAGAAAAAGAAAGGCGCGTTGGCCAACATAGCTATCTATTTCTATTCACAAATGATGGAAAAGGTCGAATTACTACGGCTATAAGCTGAGAACTTCATAAGAATACTTTTTTATTCGCAATAATTTCACGAACACATACGCTGTCCACTAAACACTGAATGACTGAAGTAACTGACCGGCACAGACTTGTACGCGATAACTGCGTAACAGTTGAGCGTGAGATTTTTTTAAAGAATTAGACGTATTGGGCGCATTATACGAACTATGTTAGGTGTGAGGATCATATATTCATTTTGTCTCTCGCCGCTAACCTTTTCTGTGTACCACAGTCAAACTTCATAACAAGTATGATTATATTATTATACAGTGGCTTTAACATGGATAGGCGCCACAAAGAAACTTTCTTTCTAAATTTCACAAAGTTCAGATATAAATTATGTCTTTGTCATATAGATTGATTAAGTGTAAAACATAAGCGATATCACAGTATTTGATAATCATTTATCTACCTTAGCTAATTTTTTGCACCCAGAAAATTTTTGCTATAGGTGTAAGATCATTTTTTTGTGTACGCATTTCAAATTGCAATAAAAAATAGAAATAATGAAAGGCAGATCACTGAACCGTTTTATGGCTGAACTGCAGCAGCGTACACGGTTCAATGCGTACACGTGGGCGGTTGAGCGGAGCAATGTGCTAAAAGGATAAATGTCTCGTTGCTTGTAACCAAACACGCTTCTTCTTTCGATTCTCCCCACTTTCCCTTTGCCGTGACTCCAATCTGTTTTGTTCGCTCTTCCTTGCCGGAGTCACCCTCGTATTTAAACGTCAAGTCTTTGCGGGAAGTTTGTTTGGGATCATCAGTCGTGTAACTGATGCACGATTGAAGAAAAAATTGAATATCGATCTATTTATTTGTGAAAGAAATATATCACCAACCGAATAGATCATATCTTTGCAATTTAGCTACAATTATGCCTACATATTTTGATATATTAAGACTTCACAAATAAATTAAAGATCGTTTTCTCGTATCTCACACGTTTAGATCATACAGTTTCGAATTTTCGATAAAATTCTTCAAGACAAGTTTGCATTTGGCTAAGATGCGAGTTACCAACACAAATAAATGCACAGAGAAAAATGTGGGTATTTTCGATGATCGTCAAATGAGAATCGGGATTTAAAAGAAGACACGGCGGATGGGCGAGAACAAGATTCGAGACTCACAAATTCACATCACGGATAATTTATCGATTTAGGTGAACCGAGATAGAGGGACGGAAAAAGAGCGCGGCACGGGCTCTTCATCAGCGATTTAATTCCTGTGAACGGCAACGGCTTCGAGTTTATTTATTCTTTCGCCGACTCGTGACCGGTGCCAAAACGAGGGTGAGACCGGGGACAAGATTAAAAATCCCCTAATTACTTAATCGCGTTCCACAGCTACGCTTACGTCAAAGAGAACGCCACTCGCGAGAGATACAGTATTCCTTTCTTCTATCATTTTCACACACATTACCCTCACTGCATTATCAGCAATATTCTCGGCAAGAAATTTGACAGTTTTATTGCATATTAAGCTCTTCATTGTAACGCAGTAGGCTACGCATTCGTGCTATTTTTGTAATATTTTTCGCAAAATCGTGTGACTAACACGAGTAGTATCGTACGCGTTATTAAAAGATCATGAGTAAAAAAATTGGGCCATGGGTTTCTCGATATTGGCCGACGACTGTCAACGTAGGGCATTAGCGGTACTAACGGCAACAGCAGGGCACGGTAGTACCAGGACGCCAGACAGTGACAAACCGTCTTGGCCCGTTGTGATTTCAGTTAATTGTCGGCGCGACCATTTCTCACTCCTCGGCTTCCGCTCGACGTGGACCCGGGCGACAACGTTGTAAATATCCACGAAGGCGCCACGAGCATCAGGGCTAAAGGTGGAACGTCTTACTTCGGTAGGCTTAAGTCTCCTAGCCTTGCGCGCGTATAAGCCGCTTCTTCCTTTTCTCATATTCCTTTGTGAACGATCGGCGGACAGGACATCCCTCTTTCTCCCGGTACCCTTTCAACGTGGAGCTAAGTCTCGAATAATTTTTGCTGACGTAAAAGTCTTTCCGACGCGGCGCGAGATACGCTCGTGAGATAACGCATGCGGTTTACGTAGAATAATTATGTGAGTTTAAGTCCTAGAATCAAAATATCTTGTTATTCTCTTCGACTTTGATTTTTTTCGAGTTTGAATGTTTCACAGTTCGTTACTTAAGTTTTTATTTCTGTGTATTATCGAGTGATATATATTTAATGAGTTTTACCGAGTTTGTAATTAATTAAAAATTTAATTAAATTTAATTAACGAGTGATATTGAAAAACAGAAAAATTGCTATTACATCTCTGCTCTACACAGTTTATACAACATATAATTACAACATATAAATTAAATTAAATATCATTTTATTTTGTATATCGTCAATGAATAAACAATACCGCCTATGTGACAATTGGTAAAGTTTTCAGGAGAGACAAAGAACTGTGCCAAAAGTGAAAAAAACAACAATTATCTATGCAATGAATATTCTTGAATAAACTCATTAAAACTCATCTGTAAATAATATATATGAACATTCACGATCTTATTCTGTAAAATGATGATAAGGAACAATCAAAGCCAAAAAGTATTATTCTTCATAAGGACAAATCCGTGAGACTTCGGCGCGACATAAAGGATAAGGCAAAATAGAAATCGTAAGATTTAGATTGAGAACCATCACGTGTTATATCGCGGAGACAAAACTCGTCAATGTTTTTACGTAAAAGGGATTCGAGACGATTACTACGACAATACGTTTTCGGGTCGGGAGGGCTCTCTCGCGACTGTCCACACTGAGATCGCTCTGCGAGAAAAGGGGGCGAGTGGTGGGCGAGTGGCGAAGGGCTGACCGGCGAAGGGTGCGGAAACGAAGGTGGAGGGCCCACGAAAGTCGGAGTCGTCCGGGCAATCTTGTTTTGAGCTTCTAATAATACCCGACGTATCGGCTCTCGCTGGTATTTTTATGGCCCGGCCCGGATATATGGACGCGTATCCATACGTATGTGCCGCCATATATAACAGGCGAGCAAATAAAAAGGTAACAACGTAGCGGTGGACAAATAGCCCTCCAGCCCCCGAAAACTGCCGATAGGCCGGCGACGCCCACGCCTTCGACAATATAATGCGACGCAGAAATGTTTTGTTCTCCCTCTCGCTTTCTCTTTGTCGTATCGCGTGCGTATGTGCGTGAGTGCATATACGCGCGCGCTTCCGAGTAAGGGTGATCGAGCATAAATCAAGCTCTCCACGTGTTACCGCGATCGGATTCGCCAGATCGTTTTACCGCGCGTCGATGACTAACCAATCATTTTTACAATTCATCTCATTAACTCGTACACTGAAAGTTGTTTTCTCTTCACACACCTTGAATAATAAGTTTCCTATTTTGCTTTTGAAAGTCATGGAAATCATAAGAAGAAAAAAAAGAGAAAGTGTATTAATTATCAGTATAATGCTAATATACCAAATTTGTATCCAAGTTAGAATTCTAGTTTTTACAAGCTTTTTATACATGCATGCTCACATCAATATAAGTAATCCTACTATATGACAGTCGGCAAACTTATAAATCTTATATCGTTAGATATAAGATAACATTGTCTCTTGAAATTAAAAAAAAAGTAACGAAAGTTGATTCTTTTTTTTTCCACATCTTCCTAAATAAATATAGCAAAGATCCTGAAAATAATGATAGAACAATGTTTACAAAAACTAATAAATCATAAGAGGCTTATATTTCCATGATAAAAGCGAAAGACGTAGTCCGCTTTCACGACAACGAGCTATAACATTATTTTACGCTTCGAGTGCAAAGCCACAGTGGTTAAAGCTCGGTTGACCGTGTCTCGTATTTAACGTGTCCGCTACGGGGGTATCTCCGAGGCACGTTCTCAGTCAGGCCAAAGCGAATCGGTAAGCGTCGAAACGTGTTGCGTAAAGAGGCGCGAGAGAAAGAAAAGACGGCGGCGCGCGGCTCGTAAAACAACATTTACCGAGTGTCTCGATTGGTCGACCGCAGTTATTACGAACGAATATACGTCACGCGGTCGTGCGGCGTACGGGGCTGATGGTGACAGTTCAATCCGAACTTCGGCGTTCGGCGGTTAGGAACGCAGCCCGCAAAACCGCACGCGTGATTTCTGCCGCTCTTTGCACCCCGCCGAATGACCGACCGGTCGGTCCTACTGCTCTGCTGCCGTTTGCCATCTCAACCCTTCTGCGGAATGCGCGCGGAATGCCTCCCCAGGCATTCTCCGAACTACAAAAAAACTGGCTCGCGCGCGTGCGTGATTTTTCTGGCGTCACTCGATCATTAAATTTATGACGCAATAAATTCATGTAAGATCAAAAAAGCCTAATTGTAAGTGACGCGAAAATATCAAATTCAATGCGCTTCTGCAGGATTCACGTTCTAAAAGTGGAATATAATTCCGTCAGTGCATTGTGCTAAACGGAAACGTCATTTTTAGTCTTTTTACTCTTTTTGTATTTCTAAGACATTTAGCCTTACATTAATTTTTAATTTAAAGTGTTTATATTACAACAAAGTTGAATTAATTTTTCAATTTCAACTTCAGAGTTTACTTAAAGAATAAAGTTCTCAACTTTTGTGTTTGATTAGATAACAATCTTTTCCTACTATACAAATGCAAATATATTTAACGGTCAATATTTTTACGGTCAAATTCTTTCACCGTTTCTATTAAAAGGAGAAAAAGTTACATCTCGATATTGACGTTAATATAAATAGTATTTAGCTACTTTGATGTAAAAACCGAGCGAATTGGATGTCGCCGCATGCACTTGTATTATGCGTAAGATGACACTTTCGATATTCCACGTGCGGACTATTTGCACGAACGTGGCGGGGGCCCGAGGGCTCGAGGCCATCAGCGTCGCGATACGCTCAAATTTTCTCGCAGAGGCCATCCTCTTCTCGCGGTCGCCGGCTAAGCTCGACGCATACGTGAGCAGCCATTCGCTCCGCAGTTACACGTGAGTTGACGTTCCGAACGGGAACGTTCGGCTCGTGACAGAAATTACTAAATGCCCAGGACCGGCCGCGGTATACGGTAGGTACACGTGTGCGCGCCGCTGGATTTATACGTGTGTATATATCGCCGCCACTCGCAAATGGGACCGCGGGGGTTGCGACGAGAGAGAAAGAGAAAGAGGAAGAGAAAGAGAGAGAGAGAGAGAGAGACGAAGAGCGGCAAAGCAGGGGGTGGCCGACGAGCGAGAGCAGGGAGAGAAGAGCAAAACGACAGTGGCGCAAGAGCCGCGGACACGGGTGAAACGAGGGTGAAGGATGAGGATACCGGCGGGGGTGGCCGCGCGCGAGCCTCGCTCGCGCATATTAATCTCCTCAACCGCACATCAGCCTCTCGCCCGAATCTCGTTCGTTCGCGCACTTCATCTCCCGGCCCGCTAAACGTGGTGGCGTGCCCCGGCCCCGGCACACGGCATGGTGCACCTCTACGCACTTACCGTAGGCGACGACGCCTGCGGCAAATTGGCAAACTGTACAGTTTAACCCTTCCTTCGTGTGTGACGTCCCACCTTCCCACCTCTCCTCTCCTCTCCTCCGCTCGCATTCGTCGTTGCTCGCGTCGCGATCGTCACGTAAACGAGCGCGTCCGTCGTAGGACGTGCGACGTCACAAAATCAAGCGCTGAATAAAAGTGTACTAAATACATTTCTTTTAATGTGTTCAAACGAAGGTAGAAACTGTCTGGAACGAGAGCTTATCAAGTATTTTATTTGTTTTGTTTAGATGATGAGCAATAAAGTAATACGGACATATTTGCAAGACTGATCTTGATTCAGTTCCAATTGAATAAATTGAAAGTTTTATCTTATGGAATAAATAATAAGAATATGCGGCTTTTATCCGAGATGTCATTTGCTTTTTTTTAATGAAAAGATATGCCACGACTGGTACAAGGTAAAATAAAATTTCAATCAAATCGTACATTAATCATATATAGGACCGTTACCGGATTTCATTAAGCTCGAAATTCAGTCAGTTCTACTGCGAATCTAAATTAACCCTCTTCGTTACATTCATTACGAAGTCTCGTGTTCATCGGGTTACACGAGATTGGCAGATTCTACGGTAAATTTTATCTTCTCTATGTGCCAACACTTTTGCACCAAGTTATCTCGCAACGGATAGTTTCTCGCACGCGAAAAAAGGTTAGTTATACCTAAACGCACGAGAAGTGCTCCTCGCAAGCGCGCGTTCGTTCGGAGCTCTTCTAAAAAGGATATCCTCACGACTGCATCGCAATTACAGATTACTCGATGGGAATAAAATTGACGACGCACGTTAAATGAATCGAATTAATATGTGGAGAGCCATGTAGCAGTACGTAGAATTTAAATCAATACTTTTAATTAAAATTACAGGGAAACTCTACTCCATCCGACGGAATACGTATGCCAAATATGTTGCATTAGCACCGAATTTCATTAAATTATGTTAAAGCCCAGTCGAATCCACCGTGAATCATAAATTGAAATTAACGTCTTTGATTAAAATTATTTCGAGCTTGTACGTTCCATTGTTTCGCGCGAATGTAACCGAATGCACAGAATTCACCTGTAATATAGTTAAACCTATTGTATGTTTACTTGAGTATATTTGTATTTAAATATGTATATACTCGCAAGATATCGGTTGCCTTCGCGTGTATACGTGACGCTCTCTCCGCCATACATTAATTTTCTAATTGTGGAAACGCTGTGAACAACGATAGTATCATTATTCACCGTATTTTCGATAATTAAAAAAATAGTAATAATGATGGATGACGGTAATAACCATCAATAAAAAATAAAAAAAAACTCTCACAGTTGTACAAGATTATTTTGCATAATAATAATCTCAAAATAGCAGGAAAATATTTCATGAATCGAGAATTAAACACAATGACGCACGGTTTTGGCGGACTGCGTCATAATCCTGACGCCGACGGTCTCGGCGACGTCGACGCCAACGTCGGCTGCATCCGGCCGTCGTTGTTGGATATAAACGAGTTCGTATACAGTATAGGAAGCTCCTCCCTCACCACGCCCAGGGCTTCGCAAGGAGTCTCGTCCTCCCACGTTGCGGAGGAGGATACCTCTCTTTCCCTCTTCCTCTTTAACTCTACACTTCCTCTCTCTCTTCCTGCCTCTTTCTCTCTCTCACCCGGCCTTCGGTTTCTGGTCTAGGAGGCGGAGCTTCTATTTCTAGCAGCGCGAGCCAGATCGTTAAACGAGCGCGGAAACGGCGGGATAGAAGACGGAAGACGGAAGAGAAAATTACCAACCACACACATACACACACACGCGCGCGCGCGCGCGAGGAAATCAGTAATCCCTTCTCATGAACGGAGTATCCTCGTTCCTCGCGAAGAGGATAAAAAGAGGAAGATACGACATCGACTGGATAGCTGAGAGGAAAAGGTGAAACGATCGCGGTTCCACATGGGATAGAAATCGAGGGAGGGCGGTCGTCGACCTGACAAATGCACAGAGAGTCATGTACCTATAGGTGTATCTGAGACAGAAGCAGATCCGTGATTTTATACTACTGGCAATGTATGAAGAGTATAGTTGATTACAAGAAACGGGTCTTGAAAGAAGGAAACGGCGGTCTCCTAGTAAGGTTCATTAACGTCAGATTTGTGGTTCTTAACCATACTTATAAGAAACGGAAACTTCATTTCATTTGTATTTTGTCTTATATTAAAAATTCGATATTTTTAGTCGAATCTCGAGTAGAAAGATATGAAGCATGAAGAAATAGACGTAGAAATAGGGCCGGTTTCACCATCTCCGATTAACTGTAACCTTCGATTAAACTCACTCTTCGTCTCTTTCTAGGGGGGACAGTTAAAAAGAGATGAAGAGTGAGTTTAATCGAAGGTTACAGTTAATCGACGTTGGTGAAACTGGCCCATAAAGAATTAAATTTTCAGAAAAAGTGACCTCAATATTAAGAGATAAATACAACTTAATTAAAAAATTAAATATTTCCTATACAGAGCGAAGTATGTAATATTTGGTATTCTATTTTACACATTGTCCGTATTGGCCATGTATATTGTAACATGACAGCGCTACATTATCTCACAATTATTTTATGTCAAGATATTCTACAGTTAACAATTAACCTTATATAAATAATAAAAAAGACGTCGTATGATTATCAAGAATATATTCATTCAGAGAAAAATATTCATGACAACCAGCCGCATGAGAGCGAGTGTCCGCTAAAGAAAAATGAAGTCCGCAAACTGTTTTAAGAGTAAAGCCTTACTACCGTACTGTGTACCTTTTTGCGGACACTACGTATAAGTCGCGTATAAGTCACAGAGTTGGATTGCACATACCGACGGGGTATACAAAAAGGGTAAAAAGAGGGAGGAAAACCGAGAGGGTGAAAGACGCGGGAGATCGTTTCTATTGCGCAAGAATGCAGGCGGAGAGGTCTCTAGGTGCCCAATGCAATGCAGCTATTACATAGAGATCGGTCTGCGAGCTCCGCCTAGCTAGTTGCAGTCATGCGGAGGAAGAGGAGGGGAAGGAGGAGGAGAAGAAAGAGGAGGAAGAGGAGGAGGATACAGTCGGTATCTCAGTTATTTTACTCCCTGCTACGACACCGCCCGTACTGTGCCATCTCTATTCCCCCTATCCCTTCTTCCCTCTCCATCCCTCAATCCCATCTGCTTCTTCCACCTTTCTACAGCGACTGTGCGCGCGTGGAGGCGCGGCGAACTCCACGTCGCCGCAGTTGCAGTTGCACCACTCTCGGACCATGATGAATAGTGTCCTCCTTCCTCTCCGCTTCATCCTCCCCTGCTTCTTGCGGGGAACTCACCTCTTCCTCTTGAGTCTCCTCGAGCCAAATACCTCCGCAAGATCGATGACGGCTGCTTTGCATTCGCTCCTTCTCTTTCTCTCTCTCTCTCTCTCTCTCACTCTTTTCCTGGTTATCTCAATTTTAAAAATTCGTTTTCTACCTGATTATTTACTTTCTACGTCCTATCCGATTTAATCACATTTCTGAGAGGCAAGTTATTATTTATTACTATTAATAAATACGGTGATATTACTGACGAAAACAGTAAATGGAAGCGATAAGATAGTATAGTATTTTAAAGTAGCCGACTTTGAAGTTGGATTGACGGTCATATATGTAGAGTGGTGTTATTGGGCCGGGCCATTCCACCGGACCCACATCCGTGAATTAACTCCACTAGACATTATCGCGCCATTAAATTGATAGTATCTATATGTGACGCAACGAAAAGTGGCTCTCGGGCAATAAAACAAAAATTATATCGAGAAAATACAACTCTTAAATGAGTTATCAACAGTCACTTTTGATATGTCCGGTATATCTACCAAAGAATTTTGTTATTATCTTCACAGAGACGATGAGAAAATGTCAGAGAGATATACTACCTACATTCCAAAACTGCACTTATATCCACTTTTTCGGGGGGAAAGCGCGCGATACGATTAATATAAAATTCCGAATCATTCGAAAATCAAAAGCGAGCGTTGAATTTTTCTTCCGTAAACAAAGGAGACCAGCGCGATAGTGCGTTTTTTCCCGCAGCATTCAGCTTTTAATTTTATTTTTGCGCGACGGTTATACGCCACCGCGGGCTCTCCGCGGGGAGCGCGCTAGGTGCATATGAAACGCGATACTTTTGACGGGAATTTTTTTCCACGGTTTTGCTTTATTGTTCCGCGAGAGTGATTGGTAATTGGTCGCGTCGAGGTGGCGCATCCGTTCGCAATGTCGCCATTCGTTCGCGAACCGCTCCCGTCGAATACAAACGAACGCGCGCGCGATGGATGCGACGCGATCCGTAAGGCACACCACCGCGTGTCGGCCCTCTTTGTCGATGGAAAAAAATGCAATTAAAAATTTTCCAAGTAATATGGGTCACAGACGGGGGGCAGTTCGTCTGTTTTTTTGCGCGCTTCGATCCATCGATTCCGAGCGAGTCGCAAAGGGCCAGCGCCGGTCGCATTGGAGAGTGCATCGTTCGCAATTTATGCTTTATGCCTGGAATTTACGTTGTACAAATGACGGAACAGAATTTCCGTAATTTTATTTTAAAAAATGATAACTGAATTATTAATTGAAAATTTTCATAGAGATTCCAAAAGGATCAATTCTAAATACGATCCAAATTAACCCTTAGCCCGCATACGTTTTTTTGGCACCTTTACGCCGCCAACCTGGGTCGTTTTCGTCCTGACGTTTTTTTTTAGTGTTAAAGTGTTACAAAAAATCTGAAAAAATTCATGGAGGTAATTCAAACCTTCAATTTGAAGTATCAATCATAAAATTATAAACAATTTAATTTTTTCACATAATTTCAGTGGCGTTCTCTCTACCCGTTTTCAAAAGTTACAACTACATTTGATTTTCGCCCGGACGAAAACGACCTAGGTATACGGGCTAAGGGTTAATATTGTTTCCTCATGTAACCGTAACTTTTGTGATTGACGCGCACGCTTACAATTATCGTTAATAATTATAAATAAATTCGTAAATTCTGAAGATGACCGTAGTGGTCGCCGTGAGGAGGATAAGAAGTAAAATGGGATCCACCTTGAAATCAAATTTACGTCAATAGGATCGTATGAGTAAAATTAAATGCATGCCAATGCGCGGAAAGCTGTATCTTAAAATAATAACGAAGAAACAAAATATCGGGCATAGCATGGGAGGATGAATCGGAGGAATCATTTGTAATTCAATAATTCCAGTTCGTTTGTAATCCGGTAATCTATACTGTGGCTCGTTATTCCTGCATCATAATGAGTTTCGCGTTACTCGCCTTTTCTCGACGCGGACAGCTGGATAATCCGCAGTAACGAATTGTTGGTTCAGCCACGGCCGGTGCCGAGTTATCTGGGTCGCGATATCAGCTATGAAATTTTTATTTTTTAAATAACGAAAACAACGAAACGCATATTATCGCCGGGCAAATTCCGCTCATCTCTTTTAAAAGCTGGTGAAAGTCGAGACAAGAGAGATGTAACGACGCGTCTTCAAAAAAATCGCGTAAATCGATATAAAATTGTATTTTCACGTATAAAAGTGACGTTACGTATTATCTAATAACGTAAAGATCTCTCTAAATAAATCCAAGATAGAGAACTTGGGAATCTTAAAATTTAAGATTAAGATTATTCATTTCTTAGTTCTTTCCGAAATATTCATATTTTTATAAATGTATTTTTTAAATCGAAAGTATTTGTTTTATACAGTACGTTTTCTAATATATTTTTATCGAAGGATTATCGAGCGATATTCCTCTATCACGTTTTTCGCATTTTTCGGTAATAATTTTCCGCGGAAAAAAAGCATGAATTTTTGCGGCTTAAAAGCGGTTTTCGCGGCACGTTTACACCGAATCTCGATGGCTGCCTAATGGTCTTCTCACGCAACCACCGTAAAATAGAGAAATCATCGTAAAAGCAGCCAACGACGCGACCACCCTTCTGTGCCGCCGTTCGAAGCCTCGGTAACCGGGCGAAATTTGATTACTAAATAATTCGTACGACGTGATAGTAAATCGTGGGTACCGGCTCGCGGCTCGCCCTAAGAATACAAATGAGGGAAACTTCTACGCGCGCGTTGGCGAATGTGTTCGAACGGCAGTCATTTGTGAGGAAGGTACATCCACGAATGCTGTAATTATTTTACGAAAAAGCAATAAACCGCGACTGTTCCATTCATATATATGCTGTACTATCTTAGAGTAATATTCATGATAATCAAGAAACGGAAACACGAAAGAAGACTTAAGAATTATATAAATAATTCAAAACGTAATTGATAAACATAGGGTAAGCAATGTTAATATTGTACACGGAAATATATTTAATTTCGCGTTTATGGAAATTGTTTTCCGTTTATGTGTACACACTGCGTCGTTTTAATAAAATTCGTTAGTATTTAGAATATCCAATAGACGAACCGAAGAGACATTAATTTCCAATCGATTTACTGCTATAGCAATTACGCGCGTTACATGCAAATTCGATTTTACCCCGCTCGCTCGATTGCTTAACATAGTTGCAGCATCACGTCTGCGAGTATTTATACTACATCTCATTGGTGAAGTGGTACATCAATTCAGCACGCCGACGTACGCGGTGTTTTGTTAACGGTAAACGGTTATTGGCCAATAGTGATTTAGCGGCGACCGACGAAAATTCATTCCCATTAAAGAATGATTGACGTAACTGACGTTTATATGAGCTTTTACTCGTGACGTACGACACAGTCGTAACGGTCATGATATTAACTGCTTTCCTTCAAGAAGCAATAATTTACGTGATACGCGATGCACAATGTGCGCCGCGTTTTTACCCTTTTAACACTTCGCACTTCGATAATTTTTTTTAACTCACTTCACTGGTAACAATACATTTTTTACGTACGTATACTTATTGCGGAATATTACTTGAAAGAAACGACTTTTTATTTTGTTATCCATGGCACGATATAAGAATGGAAAGATTCTCTATTAATTTTTCATTTCTGACGTAGTTTCGGATGACTATGTACTAAAAAACTAAACATACACACATACATATACATATATATAAGAATTATGTAGTTACTATTTATATTAATTTTTATAAAATTATTTCTAACAAAAATCTAATAATATTCATAGACATTTCTTATACGTACATCATAATACAATATTTCAAATTTACGAATCTTTTTCGTTAAAAAAAAACTTATTTCAATATCTACTTGTAAAAAAACTGAACAGTCTGTTATAATATTAGATTAATCATCAAGTGCAAATAAAGATTGTCTAAATACTTTTATCAAGACTCAGAAATATAATAGTGATAAGTCTCGTGCAGCAAGTAATTTTACTTCACTTTTTTCAAGAATTCCTAGTTTGCATTTTTACCATACGTTTAAAACAACACGCATGGAAACGATTCTCGGTGTGAGACTCGTGGAAAATTGCGCAAATATAAATACGCAAAGCTGGAAAAAAAACGACATCATACATTCGCGGCGAGTTAAAAATCACGACGCTTCCGGTTTATGTTTGCCATTTCATGACCGTCGAGACGAGAGCGGCGTTCCTGTGTTATATTATTGCCGCGTATTTATGCGTGCGTAAAAAAAAATATGAATAACGCGCTAATACACGCGTGGCCCTTTGGCCCGTCGCGTCGTATGCCGCACCCCTTATACAATGCGCTTTTACGTGGGAAAGCGCCCGTTTTAAAGCGATCACGTATGTCGAAAACAAGCCCTGATATTTTTTTTCCGGAATTATCAATGATTTTTGATGACCCTTTATATCGTTTCGACTTTAAAACGTTTCGCAACTTTTTATGTTGCACATCCATTTCACACGGATACAATTCTGATGATGCTATATAAGGATCGCGAATTCCAAAATTAATTAATAACGACAATAAAACAGATAACATAAAAACATATAAAAAATTTAAAGATAACAAAAAAAAACTAACACTTGTATGACATTTTCTGAGTGCACGATAATTCAGAGTTACTGCAATAATATCTATGTATAAATGCACACACAATCAATTCCTCCATTATGCACACGTAATTTCGTCAAGTTTATTACTATTTGTTTTATTCGTATGCACGCATATGTCGAGGGGGAGAGGGAGGGAGGGAGGGAGGGAGGGATAGAGAGAGAGAGGGAGTGAGAGAGAGAGAGAGAGAGAGAGAGAGAGAGAGAGAGAGAGAGAGGAGAGAGAGAGAGAGAGAGAGAGAGAGAGAGAGAGAGAGAGAGAGAGAGAGAGAGAGAGAGAGAGAATCTGATTAATCTGTAAAATATATAGAAGCTATTCTCTAAACAAAAGTACGGCGCTTATTTTCTTTCTTTCTTTCCCCATCAACTATTGTTGGTTCGCGGATAGATTCAGTTTACACCTTTTGACCACAATGCTACTGCAGGCGCGATATAGAGGACGGAGAATGGGGAGCAGGGGAAGAACGACAGAGGGAGAAACGTGGAGCGCGCGGAAATGCAGATATTTGCCAGGAAATTGATAACTCGAATAAACTCGTCGCAAAACATTCAAACAGGCTGCCAAACGGTATACGATTGTACACTCCAATCCCCGGCTGCGAACCAAACATCGCATATCTCCCCTCCCCCCTCAGCCGATGTCGTACACGCGTTCGCGGGAGTGACGCGAGCATGAACGATACAATGCGTATATTACTTGCTCGCCGGTATTCTCCGCACCGCACCGGCGAACTGATTACAGACCGATTTGCTGGGTGATTTTGTTTCAACTTCTAATCATCAAAAGTCGCTGGCGATCTTTGTTAGCAACTACGATTGAAGAATTAATTACATCGTCTCGTGTTTTATAATAATAAGTAATAACAATAAGATGTAACAATAAATCTCATTGGAACATATTCGGACGCGTGAATAATGTAACTATTGCATTAAAAAAAAATTGAAAATGAGAATTAATTAAAAGATTATAGATCTAATCTCATCTCGCAGGAACATGTATCGTGATTTTTTTTCTATCAATAATAAAATTTAGAAACGATAACGATTATCGAAATGACGATAGTCGATTATAGCAACTAGTGGGATGCGGCCAAACACACGCATTATAGACGCGAGTCAATATTAACTTGATATTTTTGCCGCGCCATTAGAGTCAAACAAACGCAATGTAAATTGCGCGATACAGTCGCGTATGATTATTTGCCATAAATAGCGATGAAGCACGAGCGCGAGTGTATGTCAACCGCGTCTCTATATATGCACCCTTCACGGAGCGGCTCAAAAAGGACGCGCGAGTGTATAATGAAAATACCGTACTATATATGGAGTATAAAATAGGTATGTACGCGGCCAATTCGCATAATAGCGTTCGACGTTCGAGATATCAAACAATATATTAATAATATCTCCGGCGCATCATGAATCATATGGTTAAGCAATAAATTTTAACGCGTCAAAGGGATTTCAAACTAAAAAGAGATTCAACGCAACGATAAGAAATATTATATACATGTTTCTTTAAATTTAGAACTTATCCAATTAGCGCCAAAAAAAAAACTCGTACGGCGTTTCCCGTAATTAAAATTGACTCTTCGCTCTCAATCATGCGAATAATTTTCCGCAATGACTGTCCCCTGTTGCGTAACGCAACGCGCGCCGTGCACTGCCACAAAGTCGGTACCAACTAATTAGCAACGCGCTAACGTCGCATTTCGAGCAGTACGGTGTGTGCGCGACGCGGCGCGGCGGTCAAAGGGCGTCGTTATCTCTGCACCCAACTACGTGGGAATAAAAAAAGAGAGAGAGAAAGAATAGAAGCGAAGAGGGAGACTTTTCGTGCCGCTCCAACCCCTTTTCTCTTTCGCAATCAAACGAAAATTAGCCGACGAAAAGCGAGCGAACTGACCATCGTCGCGCGCTTTTTCGCCGACGGTTAATTTGTACGGAGAAACGTACGATTTCTCACGAGGTTGTCGAGTTCGGCGCGCACAATCTGTTTTTTTTCCTGAGAGAGAGATTATTACCATCTTATATTACTAATAAACAAAAGTATTAATCATTTCTTGAAGTCATCAAAAACGTTAACAGTCTGTATATAAAAATTATCATTGAAATAGGAGCTATTGCACAAACGAAATAAATAAGTACAAATTAAAAAATACTAATCAAATTTTATAGCAATCATAATCAATGCATTCTTTTCATAATAAAATGGCAAAATCGAATATTTTATTATCTGTTTGGATAATCTCTTTAACAATTTGTTTCACAAGCTAAATCGAATCCATTTTAAATTCTTCAGAGAGTATTACATCGTGTTATATTATTAAAAATGATAATTTATCTCGACAATGCAAATCCGAAAGAAGGCGTACATTGAAGAGCACGGAAAAAGCGGTCAGCGACGCCGCGACCGGGGAAAAATGGCTCTATCTTTCGGTAATTAAGACAACGGTGAAAAATAAACAAACCCACGGTGGAGAGAGAGGGTGGGGAGAGAGAGGAGAGAGAGGGCAAGCCCTCCGCGCGCGTGAACGCGTCTCTTCAGGGCTGTCCGTGGCACAGCTGTTACGGTTGCCAGGGGCTCAAATAAACGACTTAGGTAGATTAAGCATACAAATCTCGACGATTCTGCTCCTAATGTAGCCGGCTTTAACCCGCCCGTATGTCAGGGTCAACGCGAAAAAATATACGGGTTAGCCACGCCGACCCCGCCCGCGACTCGAGAAAGATCGCGTTCTAAAACAATACGGCACACATGTGTTCCTTTCTTATCTCTTGGAATACATACCCGCGGTATGTTTTGAAAATTTCGGATAAGCAGCTGAGTTTGTTTAACAGGGGAAATGTTTATGGTAAACGGAGAAAATCCGCATGGTTATCTTCGAGATTACGTCAATAGGGGTATGTATATCTTACGGGTTGAAGATTTCAGTGACATTTTATGCTTCTCTCGGAGAGATGTCTCATTAATATATTACAAAAGCTCAGCGAGCAACCGCTATTAAGTGTTAAGAAACTGATATCAAAATCGAGCGACGAACAGAAATGATCAATATAAACGATCAAATATCAAGCATACGATAACGTAATATAATTGAAAATCTTATGGGAAAGATCGAATGTTAATTAAAAATTCAAATACGAGTTAGATTCCAGCGATATCGATATACCGTATTGATCATTATCCGTACGCAAAAGAAAGCAAGAGACATGCATATTAATTACACTCACGTCTATACGGCCGTCCCTCCTCCGGAGTGGATCGCTCGGTGTTCTCGGATCCCGGTGTAGCGTTGGCGTCACGGTCTTCCTCGTCGGGTGTAGCACCACGATTCGGCACGGAACCGGTACCGCCGGTGCCGGTGGGCGAGCGGCTCGCGGAACCGGCCGGACTTTGCGGCCCGCCGACTTCCTGGCCGGCCGCGGCGGCAGCGGCGGCCGCAACGGCCGCCGCACCGGATACAGACACCACCGCACCCCCGCCGGCGCCCGGTAGGGACGTGGGCGAGAACATGTTCGACATGCTCGAGAGCGAGCCGAGGCTGGGTAGGCCGCCGTTCCCCGGCACCGCGCCGTTCCCGGTCTCGACCTTGAGGCACTTGCTGGGGGGCGCGAACGCGGACGGCACCAAGGGCCGGAAGCCGCCGAAGGGCAGTCTATGATCGAGCGGATGCAGGAATTGCGGCGGCAGATGCAGCATGTGATGCAGCCCGTAGCCCAGCGACGCCGCCGTGCTGAAGGGCACCTGCAGATCTTTTGAATCGGTCACCTGAAACGAACGGAAAGGGAAAAGGATTGGTAAGAGATGCAAACCGAGTAGCTCTTGCAACTGGATCCTCACAAATGCGACGGTTAAATATTTATACACAGCTTTTACATTTTAATATCAGCATATCGTAAAGCATCATAAAAGCATTATAGGGATTAGTGAAATAAAAATGTAATAATATATTTTATACGAAAACAGCTTCTTTCTGTTAGTTAACTGTTAGTTACTTAATAGTCATTCATTAATAGTTAATTAAGCGAATATATGGTAAGTAATATGAGAAAGAGAGAAAGAAAATTATTCAGATAAATCATATATTTATACACTCTATCAATTATGTTATATAATTATGGGAAAAGAACAAGATATTCTTGAAACTCGAATATTCTATGTTTGGGACATTTCCAATATTAATATGATATATTTAAACATTGAGACATTGCAATTGATTTTATCTAATACAGACTTTTCATATTTTATTTTATTAAAAAAATTTTGTAATCGATTTTACAATCGCCAATTATAAGCCGTACGTATTTAATCTCTAATTTTCTATTAATTTTAGTGGCACGTACAAAAGAGATCCTGACGTTTATTTCCGGTTTCCGAGAAACCGCCCTCGTGTTATCAGACCCGACGGGATAACTTTATTTCGCGTATATACGCGACGAGCAAAAAAAATGTTTGAATCGCGTAATTCGATAGCTCATTTGCAGCATGTGGGTATTTCCGCGCTTTCAGCTACGTCTGAATGGCATGTAATATCAAAGCAGCGCGGTGGTATACTGTTAATAACGCGAAACCACTGTGTTATAATAATCCGTCAAAACCTGAAGCTCTTCTCCTCCCCCCTCCCCCGCGGCCCGCCCCCTTTCCACCCCCGTGTACCGGTTGTATCATTCAATTCGCCGTGATTGACGAGTCTATTAAGCCGCATACTGAATGCTCGGCTGAAGCATCTACGCGTTGGATTTTGTAACATTTATAATGCTAGAATTATCGGATCGTATTTAAACGTGGCCAAAGTAATAACGGTGCTATATGCCTCGACTTCGTCGAGAAACGTAATGACGCGAGTGTTTCAACCCCTAATTATGCACAAGTACTTGGCGTGACATCGTATTTCAAAAATATTCAGAAAGTTATTTTTTAAATTCGTTAAATAAAAGGAAAACGTTGTTACGCTCGCGGTATTCTCGGTAACAGTCCAAAGGAGATTTGACTTTAAAGGAAAGATTATTTACATTACTTTTATTATTTCGGATATTCCAGGATTATATCGCAATTTCATTTCACGTGGATTTTCAGCAATGCAGGACTGACTTTTCCTTAACATATAAACGTTAAAATGTTGTCGATATAATTATGCGGTAGAATTGTTATAAAGTTCAATATCAAACTCATCTCGGACCGTAAAAGCGCAAAGTGTTACTCGTCATCCCGCTGCGGCTAAGGGAACGCGGTATGGAAGTATCGAAATGATTTCATCGGCGAGAGAACGGACAGCTGGTTTCCGGATAAACATTTCATTCGGCCGATAATGACGCGGGCGATGAGTTACACGCGCGGGTATTAGTACGCCGCGATTAGTTTATTATTCTTTTATACGGGGAAATGAGGTTCGCGTTCGCCGGCCCCGGCATATTTGCGCCCGCGGTCCAATCAGTGATTTATTAGGTATTCATTATTATTTTAATTGCGGCCCCCGGCCCTTTTTTCCCTGATCGGTGTCGCGCGACGCGCGTCGCTTGCATATTTGCAATAATCTTTTATTTTTTTTTTGCCCCGCCTCGCCCTCCCCGCTCTCCGCTCGCTTCCGCGCGGGCGGGTAAAACGCGAGCGTATTTTGTCACCGCGCCACCACAATTAGGTTCGCCCCCAAAATTATCTCATTTTTTAACGATGCTGAATTTTGATGCAACCCATTCTCTCGCTGTCTCCCTCATTCCATCGCGCTATCTGCATCTACCGTTCCGTATCTGCATCGCGTTATCCGGACCCGATTGATGTCCCGCACGTATGAAAAATATTCAAGCATTTAAAAACGCTGCGGAATACGCTTATAATTAACCGCGACGCCCGTTCGTTAAATATTTGCGGCAATCACAGTTATGAGATAGAAATGTGTGCGATATAAAATTTGTATTTAAAAGAGTCTTGTTATTATCGGAAGTTTAATAACGGTATTTTCGGTAATTCGTTATCGATATACGCGCGCCCGGCGATTGTGCCAAACGTATAAAATTTGGAAACAAATGTAAGAAAATTACAAAGGCTGGTGATGTCACCATTTTAACGTAATATTTTAATTAAAATATTGCTGTAAATTTATTAACGATTAATTTTCTTTTAAAATTATTAAATAAACAGCTGCTCCGTGAACAATGCTTATAACTAATTCAAGTTGTTACGGATCACTATGATCCTGTGAAAATACTTACTTTATCCCACTGGTAACAGTTTTAATTTCTCTGCTTTTAGTGCTTACTACACACGCTATATGTATGTCAATGATGCACAATCTGCATGATATATGTTTCTCTTCAGACTCTAATTTGTATATTTCCACTTTTAACGGATATAAAAACAACTATTTGATAAACTAACTTTTATTTAAGCTTACACTTCTTAATTATATACTCTTTCCACTTTATAAATTGATTCTAAACAGACACAAGGTAACAATTTGTTCGACGGAAGAAAGTTGCGCATCATTGACTTGATATTAACTGTTATTCGAGCATTCACATTTATACACACGCACACAACCGAATTTCTATTCATTGCGTGCATTAATTAGTACTCGCGTGTGTAAAGCGGCACAGATATGTAAAAGCGAGATGAAAGTAACTCGAGCAATTCGACGGGCTCATCGAAATCAATGCGAGCAATTATTATTTTTTTGTTATTTGTTTATTTTGTACATATTTCAAGTTGCTTTTCTGCCAAATAGTGACGTATGTTACCGTCAAACACGATACGCTCGAATCACCGCGGTGCAGTTTCCGTTGCACATGATGCAAACGTGAAAATGATTTAATCCTTCAAATTCTCCGATCTAAATCTTGCCCCTTTCGTCGACTTCAATGTGGTTAAAAAATTACAGGAACATTACTTTTTTTCTCACATAATTACGCAACGTCCACCGTGCGCAATTCACGATAAATAGAGATAAGTACATCGAGTTTCGATCTCCATTTATCTCTATTTATCGATTTATATTCTATATATTTATCTCTATCGTTCACGCAATCACATTTTCTTCTTCATAAAAACATGAGAATCTTAGAGTGCGAGAAAATCGAAATCTGTGAGAGACAAAGGGTTAAAAGGCATTTCAGCGCGTTGCAGGTTGCAGGCAAGCGTAAATATAAGCGTAACTGCGTAAATGCAAGCAGATGCAGAGGCGTATAGGCATAAGGGTAAGGACAATGGGACACTAACTTGTGGATTGAATGGTCTTTGCATTCTCAAGGCCTCAGGCAGCCCTCCGGCCTGCGAGAACACGACCAGAGACGGCGGCGGTAGGTGATTCGGTACGTACGCAGAATTATCCATCTAAAACATATATCGTCGTTTTCTTCCTTCCGTGTCGATTCTCGTCGATTAATCGTTTTCCTATTCTAGATTCTCGCGCTCGGCAACGCGAGACTCGAAGAGAATTTCGCGTGAACTCGGAATCTCGGGTACGCGACCGCGATAATCGGGCATACTTCATCGATCGCGTTTATATTGGTTCATCAATTAATAATTATTAATTGAATTTACAAATTAATCGGACCTTCGTGATTTTCATAGCTATGATGATAGATATAGTTATGAACAGACTATTCCCCTCGCGCGATTTACGTTATACGTTTACTTCTCGATCGATGAATTTTCATCAATTTAATTTCTCATAGACCTTCTTTGTTTATTTTCTTATAAATTTTATAAAAGCGCAAATGTTTTTTAGCAAAGCTTTCTCAAAGAAGATAAAATCTAACTTAACAGAAAGTTTAACTTGATCTATTTTAGTTATGAATGTATGTTAATCTTGATGATTGTTAAATTACTTTTTTTTTAATAAGTTGTTAAAAATCAATAGATAGTTTTCAATACTTAAATCATTGATAACAAATAATTCATAAAGACTTTGTAAATTCGTGTATTGAAATTTATACATAGTAACATTAAGATACCTTATATA
This sequence comes from Temnothorax nylanderi, assembly GCF_030848795.1. Lineage (NCBI taxonomy): Eukaryota > Metazoa > Arthropoda > Insecta > Hymenoptera > Formicidae > Temnothorax > Temnothorax nylanderi. The sequence goes on from NW_027249218.1 coordinate 398,151, forward strand.
GATTTAAACTATTTAAAGAATGCATATAAAAATGGTACGTGTAAATTTATAATTTAAACTCCACCGAATTAACTCCACCGTCAATTTCCATTTCTGATCTCTTGTACGGATTTTATCTTCATTAAAATTGCAATTCAAACAATTCGGATTTTATAATATGAGAACACGCAAAAATGGAAATAAGAGGTCACCGATCGAGAAGCGAATTCAATAAATTAGCTCGGCTCGTCAATGAGGATTACGTCGTGGCGCATTAATTACATCGATGAGAATTACATCGTGTTTCCTCAGCGGAATGAAATTATAATTTTATCAATTTCGTATTGGCACCTGTTGTACACAAAAGTAGTTTAATTAATTATAAAATAGTCAGATAAAGTCCAGCAGCAACCGACATTCCCGATTGATATAGTCTACTTTTAAAACTGTATTTGTGTGATTATTAACTATTTCTTTAATTTTTATTACATTTCTCGAAATAGTTTCCTCTAGAATATTAGAATATTTGCCGCATATCGTGAAATTATGCTTTGAATATGCATGTAAAGACCTCGGCAAAATCCAATGAAATGTCTAGAATCTCAGGTTCGCTCATTCTTACGGTAATTATTACAATAAAATTGCAAACTCACATAAGAAAAACTTCATTTTCTTAATTAAATTTTAAAGTCTTAGATCATTACAAATTCTCAGGATGCCTGATTTTAAACTTTTGACATTCCGCAATTTAGATTACGAGCATTTACAGCATATGAATTCTTAAGTTATCAATATGTTAAAATCTACTCATCCTATAAGTTTCCATTGTTGTTTAAAAAACGATAAATATACTGTTTGAAGTAGTAAATGTATAAAGGTGAACTATTAAAATCCTTAAAAGCTCACGTCACGCAAAACGGAAATATTTAACAACAATCTCGAATGTTATGACAGTCGCTGCAATTATCCATAAAAAATGAATAAATACGAGCGGATCTGCTCATAACTCACTCGATATTTTCTTTCCGCAAAACGCGATTTAATGGAACACATCAACGTGTCGTGGCACGAGATCGCGGTATACCGCGTGTATCATTAATTATCGCGATTGTCAATTAATCACCGGTGTTGGATCGGGTGTCGATCTGCCGACAATTTCTGCTACTTCTAACCTTTCAACCAGAAAGCTATTGAATTCGATCCGCGAGTAATTGCGCCGATCGATGCCAGATCGCCTTCGCTTTCGCGACAGCGATTGAACGATGCTTGCGCTCGATATAGAAAATCGCGCGTGCGAAATATTAACGGTAATGAAAAATGGTGAATACGTCAGTAGGATTGTGCATGTAAATGCTCATTTTTAGGAGTAGCAATCGAATTCGAAGCTTAATGTGCACAACAATTTTGCGAACATTGACTTGACAAAAAACTTGAAGGCTCTAATTTTTGTGTTTCTATCAATTAATTTTTACTTCATAAATCTGAAATCACAATTAAGAATTAAAACAATAAAAAGTCTAAATCAAGAGTAAAAAAATATTATTTTCGTATATTTCTGCGTCGCTCGAATAACATAACTCTCTTGAGTTAAACTTTCAATTATTGAATAATGTAGAAGGATCAAATTACAGTCAATGTAATATAGATATTGACTTTATCAGTCTATTAGCAATTTAGTATGATCAAAGTATTAAAGGTATTTAAACCAATAGGTGTATCCAACGTCTTATCATTTCATACAAAAAAAGATAAGGCAATCGGATTGACAACTAATTGGAAACGTTATTTCGGGTTTAAATGAGTTTCGAGCCACTTCATGCACGAATCCTTTTATCTTTCGTGCGTATTCAAATGCACTTACGCAATACCTCTGCAGGGTTTCATGTTCCCGCATTTGCAAAACGTAACCGTTTGCCGCGCGTCTATAGATTTCTGACGATATCTCGTTATCACTTTACAGTATGCAGGAATAATTCGATAATGTAAGTCGCATGTTACAAAATTTTGCTAAAGAGTTTCGTTAGTTGCATTAAAGAGATGCGAAACTCGTGTCAATCGTTCATAAAACTGTCGGTTGACAGCTGCCAATATCTGTAACGTTTATCTAATCAGCCAATACGAATAGCGTAAATTTAGCGCGATCCGATATTAACGTTCGAATAATGATACGCGCGAATAAATTTTTAAGATTTCTGTACGGTAATCTAATGACATTTCCAATTTAGGGCTAGTGATTTGCTTCGAAGGCTTCGATATTCGATCCTCTAATTTTCGAAGCTTCGAAGAATCAAAATTATACAATTATTAATTAATATAATAGTAACAGTATCGCATTAGGCACACATTTATAAAATGATATGACTAAATGCGAATAAAATTTCCAATGTTGCAATTGTGTCGCTTATGTCGCAAATATATATTTTTCGAAACTTCGAAGAGACACCTTAAACTCCGAAGGTTCGAAGTTAACTTCAAAGCTTCGAAGCTGTCGAAGAATAACAGCCCTAAATTTTTCGTAATCGTTCCACTTTTGTCGTAGAGTATCCGCGATAACATTAATCGATACCATTCTCATCGTCGTTAACGCGCGGAACTCTCGTCAACAGCAGGTGTACTCCGAAGCGAGATAATCGCGCGAACCAAACGCTCCGCTCTTCGGAGCGACGGTGTTCGGAGCATGTTCTCTCTGCAGACCACGACCACGACGTGTTCTCATTGCCCGAGCCGCGAAACACGCTCTCGCGACGCGTAGCGCGCGGTAACACGCGAGCTCACGACAATAACGCGGGGCCGACGCGACACGACACGCGGAAACCGGGCAGGGATTCCGCGTGGCGCTCCCGGGCGCAGAAATTGACATGTTGATCACCAGCACGCGTACGTTTTCCTCGTGTGCACTGAGAAACTGATGCGCGGCGGCTAGCCGCGGCACGCGGCTGTCCGAGAACATTCACAGAAACCTCACAGGTCCCGCTGCTCGTCTCCGTCGCTGCGCGTTTCCACCAGACGCGAGTGCGACCTCGGCGACAGTAACAGTGTCAACGATGACGACGGCGGTGGCGGCGGTGACGACGACGATAAAAACTCGCGGCGCATCGTCCTCACAAGAACGTTTCCGTTCGTTTCGAAAAACGCGCGTCCGGTCTAACGTCGCCTCACCTAATCTGCAGGCGCGCGCAACGGCTGCCCGTGGTTGCCGTGGACGAGACGACAATCACGAAACCCGTCCGCAGCCGTCCGGCAGGAAAACAACGACGACGAGGACGGCGAGGACGGCGACGACGGTCCGCGATCCTCCGAATGCGACGCGCGCGCGAATCGATCTGCGGGCACCCCGCGGTGGAGTACCGCGTAAAAGCACGGCGCGGGTAACCGCGGGTTCGAAAATTCAAATTCGCCGCGCCGCGTCCCGCCACTACTACGACCCGACAGGTCAGTCGACCTAACCTCAACCACGGCTGCGGTGTCCGCGACCAGTACCTCGACTGGCGACCGGTATCACCCCCGTGCTATGTAACGCACTGCTCGCGTCAAGAGTCAGGTGAATGAAAGAGCGACAGAGAGAGAGGGGGGGAGAGAGACAGATAGACTGTCGAACGAGAGAGAGGGGGGAAAGAGCGAGACAGAGAATGACAGAACGGGAGGTACGAGAGCGAGCGAGCGAAGCGAGAGAGGGAGAGAGAGAGAGGATGCCGCCAGGCCCGTGCGAGCAACCTCGTGGACATGCGAGTGCAGACTGATTGGAGCGTGGAGTGTGAGGGTACTTACCCACGAGTCGCGGGATCGGTGGCGGTGGCGGAGGCGAGGAGGTAGAGGCGTGGAGGCACCGACCGGCGGCGGTGGCGGCGGTGGCGGCGGCGGTAGCAGCGTGCGCGTGTGTTTTCAGCCGCCATGACTGGCGCCACCGTAGCCGACCGCTGGCTGCTCAGGCGTCGCCGCGCATGCGTGACCTGCGCAGTCGCGCGCCGCGCAGCCACGCGCGACGCTCGCCGCGGCTCTCAATTGCGCACGGGACGCGCAGCCAGCAACATCGTGCGGTGATTTCCGTGTGTCCGACGGTTCCCGCAAGACGCGCGCTTCGATTTCGGACGATGCCTCGGTGCCGTTCCCTGATGACATGCCGCTCGAATCCCTCGTTCCCTCTTTCGCTTGCTTTCTTCTCGAAAGTTTAAACACGCGCTGATGGCAGAGATCCAATGAAACGTCTGGCCGTGTTCCATTTTGAACGTGATTCAGATTTCCATACGTTGACAGGTGTTGACAATGAGCGCTACTTATATGTAAATTGTAAATTGCATAAGAAAATTGAAATAAAACAGTGTTTGGTCTCGAAAATATCGTGAAAATTTCTGCTTTAATTCATATCGGTTGAAAAACGTAAAATATGTACCGCGATCGCAAAGCTGTTAAAAAGATTACGATTCATGTAGCACAGATACATTCATAGTGCGAATAGACACATTATTTTAGATTGTTTTAGTTTATGCATAGTTTTGTAATAATTTGAAAATTCTTTTGTTAATACATCTCACTGGCTATTTCGCATTAATAATTATTATTTAATACTTCATAATTACATATAGTAATAATCACGCATTACGATCTATTAATTTTTTTTACATTAGAAAAAATATATTTTTATACCAGATTTAAATATCACATATCTTTAATACGAAGTCTCTTTATAAAAAGATCTAATTTATAAAAAAAACTTTTTTTATTCCGAGATTTTATTAAAACATACGATTTTGGTTTAAATCAGGCGTATGTAAGATAAATAAAAAACATTGATGAAAACTAATAAGAAGGGGAGGGAGAGTAGTGTCAATAATCCAAAAAAGAAAGAAAATGACATTAATTTTCAAATGCGCTATTGTAAAAAAATCACAAATAATTAGTTTTATAACATGTATTTTACTTCATGAAAATTTTCTAAATAAAGCCAAGATATATTTGTTCGATATTTATTTACTACAAAACAAATAATTGATTTGCAATCAATTAACCTACAATCCAATTCCTAAAGAATTATCAAATGTACGTTGATGAAACCTTTTCGAGTTTCACGCATGTAATTAATTAATTTAATTACTATCTAATATTGCTGAATGGGTATACGGCTTCAGGATTCATATTTCCAAACTATGAATTTACAAACTATTTCATTTATGAAACAACTACCGATAATTAATCGGTAAACCAACTACAATAATACACTTGAGCCATTAATAATACCTGTTAATTAATATAAAGAAATATCGTTAATATAAAATCGTTTCTATATTCGTATAATGAAAAAACTAAAAAAAAATTTCGATTTTTAATGACATGGTGGACTGAATGCGACATCTAGTGGGTGATAAAGAAGCTAGAACGTATAGAACATTTAATTATTTAATAATATTAATCAGTGTTAAAGAATGTTATAAAGGACAAAAGATCGAAAAATTCCAGACTAATTATTGTTAAAAATAGGAATCACAAACAGACACTTGCATCAAATAAACTACTATGAGGTAGAAGTATTTATTATTTATTAATTCCTATTCAAATAATTGCGGAACGTCTTACTTATAATTATTTGAAAATTTGAAACATATATTTCTCGACCATGTAAACAGTTTTCTTAATTATCAATCACTGCTTTAAAAAATACTGATTCTCATCAGTGAATCGTGAATAACATGCGTGGCGCTTTCTGTGGTCAAGAAATAGTACTCTTTTATCTCTACGGTCGATAAAACGTCATACAAACTTGAAAGATTCATGTCCATTTCTATAAATGATGTAGATTATTAATCTCGGTTTAACTTACTTATTTTCTATCTTTTTCTAACTTAGAACTAGGAAAAAATGAAAAGTAAATTAAACTAAGATTAAAATTAACCTGCGTTGACAGAAATGGACATCAATTTATTATTATTAATTATAGATTATAAAACTTTAGAGTTTATGTGTATAATTACTAAAAAATAAGTTCGAAAATTGACTTTTATTTTTTAAGCATGTAAAAAAGACAATTCCCTCTAAAACTAGGCTTTGAAATATTAAACACTATCGTACAAAAACTCTTGGTAACACAAATCGTACATATAGTAATTTCAGTTTAATAATAATAATAATAATAATAATAATAACAATAATAATAATAATAAGTCATATTAATAGTATAATATATATATATATATATATATATATATATATATGGGGCATTATTCTACGTCAGAAGAAGACCCCCTCTGTCCAAAAATGGTTTTAACCGAAAAAGCTCTACTTTGGCTTAAAATGTAAGTTATTATGTCTACTTGTAAGTGCAAAGTGGCACCTTTTGAAATTGCAAAGAATACCTTTTTATAAATAGTTCTTCATTACTGTTTGTTTATAGTCGCAAAGAACACGAAAAAATTAAAAAGTTCTTGAGAAAAAGATTTGACAAGGCTCCAGCTGTACCAGGGATATTAAAACATCACTGCTTTATCTCAAACAGTAATAAAGAACTATTTATAAAAAGGTATTCTAATGCTTCTGCAGGATCAACACACTTGTCTACAATGTATAATTTGTTTTAAACAAATCACTCGCCATATTATATCCATCATTTTGAATGTTTAAAATTCAACTTCGGATTCATAATCAGCGACTCCAAAAACCCCCGAGTAACGATCGAGTTTCAAGCGAATTCGTTCGTTTTTAAAAAAATTCGTCCGTTATATTGGATCCGCCATTTTAAATTTTTAAAATCAGACCGGATTTATAATCAGTGACCCCAAAAACCCCCAAATAACAAGTTTCAAGCAAATCCGCCCGTTGTTTGAAAAATTTTGAATATGTCCGCCATTTGGGATCCGCCATTTTGAATTTTGAAACTTTG